>NC_084795.1:60429287-60741787 GCF_963169125.1 Humulus lupulus | reverse complement strand
CTTCCTCAATGGTAAGAGCCTTCTCAATAGCCTAGGCATAAGTTGTTCCCCCAAGTACTGTTGTAATCCTCACATCCCGGGCTATCATAGCATTAAGCCCTCGAATAAACCTGTCTTGCCTAGCTGCATCTGTAGGCACAAGATCTGGTGCAAATTTTGCAAATCTATCAAATTTTAGGGCATACTCAGTAACTGTCATGCTTCCCTGCACCAACCCCACAAACTCATTAACCTTTGCTGCCCTGATGGCAACATTGTAGTATTTCTAGCTGAACAGATCCATGAATCCATCCCAACTCAAAGCAGTGATGTCCCTGGTCTGTGATGCCACTTCCCACTAGATGCGGGCATCCTCTCTCAACATATATGTTGCATAGGCCACTTTGTCATAACCTTCTATCCTTATGAAATCCAGGATAGTAGTAATCATAGTCATCCACTGTTCGCCCTTCAGTGGATCAGGTCCTCCCTCAAAAGTTGGGGGATGTTGGTTTCAGAACCACTCATACAATGGCTCCCACCTATTCCCAACTTCTACTGGCTGTATAACTGGTGCCACTACAGGTGGCACAATAGATGCAACACTCCCTGTTGGAGCCTGCTATCGTAGAAGACGAATCTATTGATCTTGACTCTGTAATCGCGCTTGCATCTCTGCCATAATCTACTGCTAGTTCTCAGGGATTGGCGGAGGAATCTAGCCTTGGTCATCACCTCAGGTCCCAGAACTAGTGTTGGCTAGTCGCGTAGATTTCCTTGGACGCATGGCTATCCAAGTTAATCTGCAATCAAGGACTCGACAATTAGACCATGATGACAGGGTAAAAGCTTTTCCAGAATCCACCAACGAAACATAATCAATCACAAGCAACCAAGGTATAAGCATTTATCCACATGCACTAGCATTGCTAATAAGCATGCCCCAACATTATCACATAGCAGTCAAGGGCCAGGCCCTATCAGTATCTCATGCTTCATATTAATCCAACAGATAGCATCATTCATAATTCATTCCAAGCACACAAGCATATAAGCACATATACACATTACCAAACCCTGAACCGAGCTTGTCTCTAACAACAAATGTACACGTCCAGTCGGTCTCCAGGAACCCTTAAGCCTAGGATGATCTGATACCAAGTTGTAATGCCCTGGGTAGCCAAGACCATTACACTGTGTATTTATAAAGGTCCAGGACTTGATAATCAAGTCATTCAGTTAAAAACGTGTCACTGACATCACTATTGAACTAGGGTTAAAAGATTTTGGTCATAAAATATATATTTCATATTTTATACAAGGGATCCCGAAAGAAACAGTGTTTGAAAGTCAGTTTACAAAATTTCCAGAGTACAAACAACTGCTAGCCACTCTAAAGGCAAAACAGACATTTATGGTCCTTCCGTTCCTATCCCTTCCTCAACCGTGGTAGCTCAGCAACTAATCACATACATTCTGCCCTCAGAGCTCTCCGATTCAGGGCAGATAAAGCTTGTCCTTGCCTTTACCTGCACCACTTAGCACCCGTGAGTCAAGGCCCATCAAGAAAATATAACGTTATAGCACAAACAATGATAACAATTGAATAACCCTTATAACATGTTCATACAACAATAATCACATAGTCCATAGTCATAACCAGAGAATCAACAAACCAACACTCAGCTATTCCACATAACAAATTCATCAATCGATAATATTAATGAAATCACATGATAATCAGGGTCGACGCCCTTAGGTCGCTCCCTCTGTTTACCCCACTAACTCCAGTCCGCTTAAACCGAGCTCAATGACTAATAAGCTGTCCTCAGCTACCAGTGGCTGAGCCAAGCCCTATGCGCTAACGTAAAATCTCGCAATCTTAGGCCGTTTGTTTATTATTTACACGACATAATGCCATCCTTCATAAAACATTTAAAGCAGGGAACCCTTAGTCCCATTATAAATTCACAACCGGGTGCAGTTTTCTTACCTATGTACCGAGCTTTTTTAGCACAAAAATCCCGAGCACGGTCCTCTAACTTGAGCCTCACCGAAAACCTAGTCACAACACACATACATTGCACTCTCATTATTAACCAATTCAAAATCATCTCCCGGAACCAATCCTGTGCTCTCGGGACCTCCTGTTTCCCCACACAAGGTAGCGAAAGCGTCCCCCGAGCCCCCTGATCTAAAACCCTAAAAACTCAAATTCCCCTTTCCTAAATTTAGCCGAGCGTCGCGGCACAGCTCTATGGGGGCTGCGGCACCCAAAATGGTCCCTAACTCCAGCTTCAACCTAGAGCGGCAGCACGGAAGAACAGGGCCGCGACGCTCATACGCGAACCCAAAAGACTAGGTTTTTCCGAGCATATTTCCCTAGCCAATACTCTTCCAAATCAACCCCAAGGTACACCCAAGTCCCAACTCAACCTAAAACACCAAATAAACAATATGGAAACTCAGAAATAACAACCACAAGCCCAATCATACAATCAAACCCAAGATTCACCTAGTGGCGTCATTTTCACAAAAACTTAAACCACCCTTCGGAATATTTAAACCACACTAGAAAATAAGCTTCAGAGATTTGACCTTGAGCCACCTCTAAATCAAATTCCAAGCTTAATTATATTGATTCCCAAATTGAACCTCTCAATCTTTAAGCTACACATCCAATTTCCAGCACTCAACCCAAACTCTGAAACATGCAAGGAGACTCAATGAGAAGATGAAGCCTTACCCCTGAATTATTCTTGGCTTATGCCTGACCCAATCCCAGCCTTGAATTCCTCCCTTAATCTCAAGGATAACTAGCTCTTCCTCTCCTTCTAGATTCTTGGTTCTCTAAACTTCCAGCAGAACTAAATTAAGCCTAAGTGTAGAAAAAGAAACGTAAATAACTTCCTCTCAGCCAAGGTTATCCTTTCCTAAAGCCAGATTACCACTTTGCCCTTTCCCCTAAATAAAAGTCTTATACAATCTCAAGGGAAATTCCGTCATTGCACCTAAATCCCGCTAAATCCTCAAGTATTCCTATACATCCACATTTAATCCCGACATGTCCAAACCATTACTCAATTACTAACCGCTACCCTATAATTCCCGAACACTTTATAATATTCCCAAAATACCCCTGAGCTCCTCCCGAGCAGGGTATTTGACCCCGTTGTGACTTTCTAGCTAGACAGCTTCCTAGGACTATCTCGGGTCATGCATCACAACTATTTCACCACTCACACATGGTATCAATCACAGTATATATAGATATCACATTTATGCCATCAACAGGCTAAATTTACAAATATGCCTCTTGCAACCAAATGGGGCCCGCGTGCATTTCATATATTCATATAATCATACAAGCATGCTTAACACAGAATCATGCATTAAACTGTTTAATTCCCACATAAACCATTCGAGCCCTCCGGGCACATTAATCAAGGCCCTTAAGCCTTATTAGTGATTTTGGGTCGTTACATCTTTCATCTTGACTTATTGATCATATAGCACAACCCTTTCCACCATAACCACCATTAATTTCATGTAATGTAGATTGATCGCCCACGCTTGTCACACCATGCATGTATTCTGAACAAAATTCAATGGCTTCTTCTGCAATATATAGCATTCAACAATACATCCTTCGGGTCTACTTCTATTTCCAACATAACTCTTAAGAATCTTCATGTATTGCTCAAAGGGATACATCCATCTTAGGTAAACGGGTCTACATCGTTTAATCTCTCTAACCAAATGGAGTGTAGGATGCACCATTATGTCAAAAAAAAGAAGGTGGGAAGAATTGCTCCAAGTAAAACAAAATTATAGGAATCTCCACTTGTAAATTGTCCAACGTTAAAACATCAATTGTTTTACAATACAAATACTTGAAAAACAAACACATCTGTGTGATTATCTCTCGAACCTTTTTAGGTAGCACACCACAAATAGCCACAGGTAGAATGTGTTGGAATAGGACATGAAAATCATGAGATTTAATGCTGACCAAATTCAAACTCTTCATATCCACCAACGTTCTTATGTTTGAAGAATACCCTTCTGAAACTTTAATATTGTATAAACAACCACAAAGTACTATTTTCTCATCCTTAGTGAGTGTGTAACAAGCTATCGGTAAAAATGTTCTCTTAGTGCCAGCTTTTGGATGTACCTTTTTTCGCAAGCCCATTGCAGCCAAGTTTTTCTAGGCTTTAATGACATCCTTACTTTTACTAGGAATATTTAACAAAGTTCCTATTAGACTATCACACACATTATTCTCAATGTGCATAACATCTAAATTAAGTTGCAAAAGTAAGTTTTCCCAATATTCAAGCTCAAAGAAAATTGATTTTTTCTTCCAAGGACTTTAAGACTCATCTGGACTAGTCATACTAAGTCCAGTCTTATCCTTGCCAACACTCTTTCCACGACCCTTCCTCTTCTTAATTGGACAAACAATAGGCTTTCCTACCTTAAAATGAATTGCATATACTTTATTAAGTACTTGATTCCCAGTCAAAGGAACTGGAGAAAAACCAAACTCTTGTTCACCATTGAATGCATTTTTCCAAGTTCTAAAATAATGTTTCTGGGGCAAGAATTTTCTATGTCCCATATAGCACACCTTGCGGGAATGATTTAAATATTGAGAAAAAGTATTCTCCTCACAAATAGGACAAGCTTTGTATCATTTTACACTATAACCGGATAAATTCCCATAAGCGGGGAAGAAGTTGATTGTCCATAACAACCGCTCGAAGGGTAAACTCTTCTTTTCAGTATGCGTCATAAGCCCTAACCCCTTCATTCCATATAATTTTTAAATCATCAATTAGGGGAGCTAAGTAGAAGTCAATATCGTTACCAGGTTGTTTAGGTCCTGATATCATCAAGGTCAATAAGGTAAATTTCATCTTCATACAAAGCCATGGCGGTAAATTATATATGACTAGCATAACAAGCCAACAACTAAATTTTCTAATGAGAGAAGTATGAGGATTAATTCCGTCCGTAGAAAGAGCTAGACGAATATTTCTAAGTTCATTGGAAAATGAAGGCCATTCAAAATCCACTGTCTTCCACGCTGGTGAGTCAGCAGGATGTCTAAGTCTATCATCCTTTATTCTCTCATTCGCATGCCAAGTCAAATTCTTAGCATGATCATTATTTCGATAAAACCGAATCAAACATGGAATTGGAGGAATATACCACAAATTTTTTGCTGGTACTCCTTCCTTAAATGTCTCTGAATTCCTTTTCTATTGCCATCTGGACACACCACAAGTAGGACACGAATTCACATCTACAAGGCTATTCCTATATAATATGAAATCATTAGGACAAGAATGTATTTTTTCATATTGCAAGCCTAATGAGCACATAGTTTTCTTAGCCTCATAAAATGACATGGGCACCTCATTTTCTTCAGGAAATAAATCTTTAAAAAAACTAACAATTCCGTGAAACTCTTATCACTCCATCCATTTTTGGCTTTCATATTGTACAATCTAAGAAGGGCTGAAAACTTTGTAAATTTAGTGCAACTAGGGTAAATAGACTTTTCAGCGTCATTGTGAAGATTTTCAAACTTAACTAGATCTATTTCTGATTCATAATATGCATCATCAATCATTTCATCTAAATTATCCTCATGATCAAATTGCCTATAATTCTGAACTTCATTCATCCTAAGAGGGTCCGGACTAACATGAAGCTCTTCACCATGCCAATACCATATTTTATAACTTTTGTCAATCCCATGGAAATATAAGTGCTCTTTTATCATTATGGTGATCATCTTTTTCATATTTCCACTCTTACTACAAGGACAACAAATATAGTTTGGATTTTTGGCATGGTCCAAACTAAATTTAAGAAACTCATCGACCCTTTTATATATTCTACTAACAACCTATCAGATTACATTTATTTCTTTTCCATATTATGCCCATTTTTTTAATAAAAAAATAAAATTAAGAAAATAAAATTAACATACAAAACAAAAACTAAGTATAAAAAAATCTACAGAAAATTGAACAGCATATCCCCTAATTTACTAGCCTAGCCATCTGTCACAATCAACACCAATATATCAAACAAATCAAACAACACACAGGTTTTCATCCATATATCACCGCAGTACACAAAATTCTCAGAACCTACTTCACTAAGACATGCAAGTTCTCAATCTTCCGTTATCACCGCAGCATACAGAATTCCTAGAACCAACTTCACTACGGATGAATATCTAAGATATTCAAACTCCACTAAAGTAATACAATTATCATTCAAAATTGTAAAAGATTGAAATTTTTTAAAACTAAAGCAAATACAACATAACTCTTGCAATTAGCTACCAATCCAATGCTTTAAGACCAATCAAAATATTAACCTAAACATTATTATCAACATTATTAAAAATAAAAGGTCAAATGTTGACATTTAATTTTAAAAAGTTCACATAAGTATAATTTAAATAGTAACTCATGTTGATTCCTAGAGAGCGTATACCATGTGTTTCAAACCACTAAATCTTTTATTTTTAAAATGAATCACTAAAATATTTTATAAATCATAAACACATTTTTTTTATAATTCTTAAAAAATTAGCAATAAATAGAATAATGTTCATAAATGCTTTCCTCTAATCTTTTCCATATTCCATGGATCCTATTTACTTTTTCTCTAGTATTTACTCTTTCACCATTTTCATCAACCCAATAATGAAGGTTCTAGTTAGAAATATCTACAAGTATGTGTTTTGATGACAACTTTTCAAAAGCTAGCTAGCACTTTAATTTGTTTTGTTAACTAGTGCCATATTTCAATGAGAAAACAAAAAAAAAATCAAACATCTTTTTTAGAATAAAAAGATATTCTTCATTTTTTTTGTTAACTAGTGTCATATTTCAATGGGAAAAGAAAACTAAAATCATATCATATATTATTATTATAATTAAATCAACCACAAAAAATAACTCAAAATATACTTATTCTCAACCCCATTCTTATAAGTAATTCGAAAAGGTGATCAAGAAAGTACCTATAAGTTAACTCACAAGCTCATGCCACAAAAATTAGATATCATTTAATTTAATCAAGCTTCAATTATGCCAAATGAGCCCAATAACCATCTCATTATATTTAGAACATTGTACAATTAGACATATGCATATATATATATATACTAACACTATCAAATGAACACAAACATACCTCATATTCAATAAAAAAAACTATACGGCCATATTAAATACAAAATAAAAAAAAGAATAATATAGGTAAATAGCATACATATATTAATATAAGATAAGTATTTATTTATCAAAGAAATAATAAAAAAAACTACTCTGCCATGGGCCCTCATAGCTCTCTGTCGTGCTCCCACAAAGCCGCCGAGAATCCCCACCACCGCCGAGAACGCATGCCACCGCAGAGAACCCGCGGCACCACCACGAGCTAAGGGTGCAGAAGTCGAGAACCAACACCGCCGCCAGAGAAGAGTTCCCTAGGTCCCGAGAGCCCACGCTTGCTGGAGCCGAGAGCCCACACCTCCTCTGTCGTCGTTCACCACCCACAAATCCCAGCAGCCTCCGTCAACCTCAAATCCACCTCCAGCCAGCCGCCCTAAGCTCTACCGAACCCTAAATCCCCAAATGATAGAGTTATTTCCTTTCTCTCTTGTGTTTGTGCTGAAAAATTAACCCCTAAAATTTTCAAAAAAATGAAAGTTTTATGTCTCTTTTACTTAACAATTTTAAGGGCTTGCTTTGGGAGCCCTTAATACTCTTTTAGGGCTCGTAAAGCGAGCCCTTAAAAGTCACCATTCCAAATTTTTCAGCCCAAATTTTTTTAAGACTCACATATTTTTTTAGGACACTCATTGCGAGTCCTAAATTATGTTTTTTTAGGACTCTCAATGAGTGTCCTAAAAACTCCATAAACATTTTTAATGATTTGCATTTAGGTGTATGTCCAAAAAAAGTGTCCCGTAAAGGGTATTTGTAGTACAGTCAAGTCCTACTGATAAATTTTGAAAACTAAATCCATAACAACATTCTTTAAAAGTTGGCGTTTAAGTTGATCATTTATTCGCCCATAAGGATACCCCCACACCATACACACTCTGACATTAGAACTCCTCACATCACAATGCATGCCAAAGAGAAACCTTATTTACTACCTGAAAATGGGAAAAGTAAGGGGGTGAGCTAAAAGCCCAATAAGGAAGTACAAAGAGCATACAAAGAAAACACAACAATAACATAATCACATCGTGAGACTCATACATCATCATACATTATACTTAAACATCATCATCATACATCATACATCATACATAAACGTCATCATCATACAGCATACCTAAACGTTATCGTCATACAACCAACCTTGCCGTTTCATAGCAAAAACAAAAAGATTCTATCTAACTTCCTTACCTCAGGTCCGAGCAAAGCAAAATGACAAAAAACTTCACAACGAATCTATAATCATAATCAAATATTTCTCTTTAGGAGCACATGTGATTTCTCGTAGCCAACACATAAATCCAATGTGTGCATGGGTCATTCACACATGGTGCAAATTGCTCATTAATTCTAAACATGCATATTTTCACATAAAAATCACAAAAGAATAATGCTAATTCTACCTATTATCCATTCATGGTTACAAAGTAAAAATTATATGTTTGAATAATAGGCATATATTTGAACGTAAAAGTGCATTTGCATGTGACATGCATACTTGGGAGCGTTGTTAAAAAGTGTCGTTAAAAACAATAATTCCTACATTCTTATTTCGAACTTTTCCAAATAAAAATTCAGCAACATGACCCCTTCACCATTATTTACTTCTTTACATCCCTAAGTTTAATTTAGCCACTTAATACATTATTTTTACTTCATAAAATTAAATTATTTAATAATTATATTTATTATTTTAAATTGCATAGAAATAACAATACATGAAATTTTTTAGAAGTACTTATAAATCTCATGTTTCCTTTAGAAAATAACATTTTCTTTTAAATTAAAAAAATTACAAGATTTGTTGTGAGAAAATATAATTTTAAGTGTGGGAAAAATATATTTTCACTTGTATTATTTAAGACTTAATTTATGTAGTGTAAACCCATTGTTTTTAAACAAAATAGTTATTTTTAACTTATTGATCTAAACTTTCAGCAACTACTTATTTTGTTTAAAAGTCACAAGTGGATGTAAACCCAAACATTTTCTTATTAAAAATAAAGAAAACTACACTTATTAATAATGTAAAATTCATGGTTACATTTTAAAATATCAATTTAATATATAAATAATTTAAGGTAGTAATTTATTTCAATATGCATACATTATTTATTTCATTTCTTATTTTTAACCAAAACTTCCATCAACTATTTAATCACTAAAAAATCATAAACTTGGATTAAAAATTATATTCTCTTCATAAAATATAAAAAAAAAATGTAGGTATTAATTGAGTAAAAAAAAATATCATTTTAAATGTGAATTAAAATACCCTTTTATTTACATAAAATCGACATATCATTTGGAATATCACTTATGCATGAAAATCATTATTTCACCAAACTTATTCACCAATTGTACACAAAATCAGCAAGCATATTTAATCATGAAGTTCATCTTCACATCATGCTTCTCAAAACTCATACTATAACCTTCATGTATCATCAAATTAACATTTATAAAAGACTTAAGAAAAATTCTCAATTAACCAAATAACCTAGCATATTTTTAATGAGTGTAGGTGACATCAAATAAATTGACCAACATGCATCAATAATCTCCCCTAGGCCGAACCCCTCTTGAACATAAACATAAAATACCAAAATTCTCATTTACATTCACACGAAACGTAGCATGTATCTATCATCACCCATCCATGCCTTAACCTATGAATACATCATAATCACATACAAATCTCATAAACATGTTCATCAAATTCATGGATTCAATAACAAGAGTCCAAATCATTTATTATGCCGAAAACACATAGAACCCTAGAACATAGACCTAACATAAAATAACAATAATAAAATAAAAAAATATATAAAGGAAACCCGTATACATGCTTGGCTGAAACCCACCATCCAAATAATCAAAATCACTAGGCATCTTATTCAAGTATCTCAAAGACAACCCAAATCAACACATAGAAAGGACTCAAATAGCCATAAAAATCTCAAGATCTTTTCAATATAACAAAAAAATAAAAAACAAGGTTTAGAGATCACTACCTCTTTGATAGAAACCAAAACCCAAAATGACTATGGTCACCCTCTTGTTTTCTAGCCCCCAACACCTTATCACCATCACCAAATCATTAGACCAAACAAGCCAAAATCCCATATACATTAACATAAGGAACCAAAACACTCTTACCCTTGTAGGCCGAAACCCTAGACCACATGTAATGCCCCGAAATCCCTAATGTGGTTTAATGGTTGGATTAGTAGGTCAGGAGGGCCATAATTGATTTATAAGCCTAGGTGACTGTTTGTCACAGAGCCATGGCCAAAAGCCTAGGTAACTGTTTGTCACATGCCTAAGGGAGCAGAATCCCACAGTTGTGACTCTATGGTCACTCGATAGGTTTATGTTGGTGAATATTCATCAGATACCTACCTCGTTTAAGCTAGTGAAATGATCACTTGTTTGTAAAGGGTACAGAACCTACCTTACTGACTTTTACAAATGTCACTCCTTTATTTTGGACTAAAAGTCCTGAACGATCATTATGATCATTGTTGATGTTATATTCATGAAGTATTGTGTTTTCTTGCTGGGCTTTGGCTCATGGGTGCTATGTGGTGTAGGTAAAGGGAAAGAAAAGCTCACCCAGCCTTGAGTGGAGACCTTAGGTGGCAATGTGTACATATGCGGCCGCTTGACCACCACGGCCAAGGAGTTCTCAAGGGAACTAGGGGTTTACCCTATTTTTGCCGCATAGATCGGCGGGTTGTAAATTTTTAACAGTAATGACCATTTTGCATTGTAAATAACTTGTAAATGTTTTTATGGGCCCATGAACAGTTTTATGTTTTAAATAAAATATATCATTTCCTTTTGATTGGTTTTTCACCTTAACCTGTTAATAACACCTAGAAGCAAGTTTTTAACCAAAGAACTTGGTTAGCGAGTTAAATTCACGGTTTAAAGTTCACCGTAACGGTCTTTGGGTAACCAGGGCGTTACAACTTGGTATCAGAGCGTGCCAAGGTTAGGGTTCCTGTAGACTGGCTAGGCGTGTACACTCACCACCAAAGACAAGCTTGACTCATGGGTTGGTAATTATTTATGTGGTTATATGTATAACTGCTTAAATATATTATAAATGCTTTACCTGTATACATGAGACACCATGTTAAACCTGTGCCCTGAATACTACATCTTCAGCAACAGTGTGCTAATTAGTACTGAAATTACTGGCACTTACTTATTAGTATTGTTGATTGTGAACTATTATCTGATACATGCTAAGTGCTAAATGCTATGATCATGTATCGATTTGTATATTTGTATGAGTGTGGAATATGATAATTATCTACTTGTTCCATGACCGTAAGGTGGCAAGAAGTTTAGTCATTACTACTTGATTGGTCATATTGACCATTGCAGCACAGTATAAGTTGATAAGAATGAATCCAGGATAGACAGATACATCAGCTGGCCAGAGTGATCAAGGGCAGATTAATAATCAAGGTCAGAAGAGTGACCTGGGACAGATTCCACAACCAACTCTTGGGAACTGGTAGCAGTTATTTAATGATCTGCAGGCTACAGTGTTGAGGCAGGGAGAAGAACTCCGCCTCCTGAGACAACAGTAAGTTCCTGCAGTAGCCAGTGTATCTGAGGCACCTCCTGTATTGGTGCCAGCAGCTGAGCAACTGCCAGAGGTTGGTAATAAATGGGAGCCTCTCTATGAAAGGTTCAAGAAACAGCAACCTCCAGTATTTAAAGGCATTGCAGATCCTGCTAAATCTGAGCAGTGGATGAGCATGATTACCACCATCCTGGACTTCATAAGGGTGACTGGTAATGAGAGGGTGGCTTGTGCCACATATACGTTTTCGAAGGATGCCTGAATTTGGTGGGAGGTTATATCCCATACCAGAAACATTAATTCCTTGAGTTGGGAAGAGTTTAAGACTCTATTCAACGAAAAGTACTACAACGATGCCATCAGGGCAGCAAAAGATGATGAGTTCATCAGGTTACTTCAGGGAAGTTTATCAGTGACTGAGTATGCCCCGAAGTTTGATCGATTGGAAATTTTTTCCATGGAGTTGGTGCCCACTGATGGGACCATGAAGGAGAGATTTCTCCAGGGGCTACAGCATAGATTAGCCCGAGATTTGTGCATTACCACTTTGGCTGGGGTTACTACCTATGCACAGGTTGTCGAGAAGGCACTCACAGCTAAGAGTGCAGAGAACAAGATTTGGCGAGAGAATGCAGCCAAGAAAGAGTTCAAGAGAACAGGTTCTCCATTTATGGGTTCTGGTAGGGGTGGAGGCCCTAGTGATCAGAAGAGGAAGGTTCTCGACACCTTCCCAGCTCCAGGTCCTGATAGGCGAACTCGTGGTATTCCAATGGATCGTCCAGGTGGTAATGAAGCCTGGAAGTCTTATCTTGAATGCCCTATATGTAAGAGGCATCATTTGGGAGAATGCAGGGCAAGGGCCTGCTTCTCATGTGGAGCAGTGGGTCATCTTACAAAGGACTTCCCTAAGGCAAGAAGAGAAGAACCCAAGAAAGCGGACTGACACAAGCAGAAATTGAGGCTTGTTAGTGCTGGAACCCCTTATAATGTATTGATTGATTCTTGTGCTACACATTCTTTTGTTGCTAGTAGGATTATTGATAGACTGTGTAGACCTTGTGATTTTTATGCTATGGGGTTTGGAACTTTATTACCCACTGGGGAGTTAGTGGTATCCAAGAGATGGGTCAGATCTTTGCCAGTGATAGCGGAGGGCAGAGAATTATCAATGGATTTGATAGAGTTGGTTATGACTGACTTCGATATGATTCTTGGCATGGTCTGGTTAGTGAAGTATGGGGCAACCATTGATTGCAGAAGGAAGATAGTCACCTTTGAGCCTGAAGGTGAGGATCCTTTTGTGTTTGTTGGTACTGTGCATGGACCTCGCATACCTATGATTTCTATTTTGAGGGCTAGAGAACTATTGCAAGGAGGTTGCATTGGATTCTTAGCCAGTGTGGTTGACACCACTCAGGTCATGCTAGTGAGAACAGAAGAGACCAAACTAGTCTATGAATTCCTGGATGTGTTTCCAAAAGATTTGCAAGGGTTGCCACCACACAGAGAGAAGGAGTTCATGGTAGAACTGGCACCAGGGACAGAGCCAGTGTCTAGAGAACCATATAGAATGGCCCCAGCTGAGTTGAAAGAATTAAAAGTACAGTTGCAAGAGCTGTTGGATTTGGGTTTTATCAGACCTAGTTTCTCACCTTGGGGTGTGCCAGTTCTGTTTGTGAAGAAGAAGGATGGTTCTCTGAGGATATGTATTGATTACAGAGAACTGAATAAGCTAACAATCAAGAACAAGTATCATTCGCCAAGGATAGATGATCTGTTTGATCAGTTGTAAGGTAAAAAGGTATTCTGAAAGATCGATCTTCGTTCTGGTTATCATCAGTTGAGGGTCAAGGAAGGATATATACCGAAGACTGCTTTTCGTACCAGGTTTGGGCATTATGAGTTCTTAGTCATGTGTTTTTGATTGACTAATGCCCCAGCTGCTTTTATGGATCTAATGAACAGAGTGTTTAAGGATTATCTGGACCAGTTTGTGATCGTCTTCATCGATGACATTCTGGTTTATTCTCAGTTAGAGTCAGAGCATGAGCAACATCTGAGGTTGGTTCTACAGAGATTGAGGGAGCATCGATTGTTTGCAAAGTTCAAGAAATGTGAGTTCTAATTATCTCAGGTATCTTTTCTTGGGCATATTGTCAGCAAGGAGGGGATAAAGGTAGATCCAGTGATGATTGAGGTAGTCGGAGTCGGAGACTGGCCAAGACCAAAGAATGCTTCTGAGGTTAGATGTTTCCTTGGATTGGCAAGTTATTATAGGCATTTTGTGGAAGGTTTCTCAAAGATTTATACTTCATTGACTGAGCTGACACATAAGTATCAGAAGTTTGTGTGGTCAGACAAGTGTGAGAACAACTTCCAGGAACTGAAGCAGAGATTGATTATAGCTCCGATTCTGAGTCTTCCAACAGATCAGGAGAAGTTTGTGATTTACTGCGATGCTTCACATCAAGGTTTGGGATGTGTTATAATGCAGTCAGAGAAGGTAATTGCTTATGCCTCACGTCAGCTGAAGAAGTATGAAAAGAGATATCCTACTCATGATTTAGAGTTGGCGGTTGTGGTCTTTGCTTTAAAGATATGGAGACATTATCTTTATGGGGAGAAGTGTGAGATCTATACAGATCACAAGAGCTTGAAATACTTCTTCACATAGAAGGACTTGAATATGAGACAAAGGCGTTGGCTGGAGTTAGTAAAAGATTATGACTGTGAGATTTTGTATTATCCAGGAAAGACCAACGTGGTAGTTGATGCTTTAATTCGGAAGGGTCCAAGGCAGATTTATGGTGTGAGGATGATAGCCAGAGAGTTAGCAGATGATATGACCAGAGCTGGTATAGAGTTGCTGGTGGGCCAGTTTGCCAATATTACGCTATAGTCTACATTGTTCGAAAGGATCAAAGAGGGTCAGTTGAGTGATCCACAACTGATCAAGATCAGAGAGGATGTTTTGGATGGATCAGAGATTATACAGTGTCTGATTTGGGCTTATTGAGATACAAGGGTCGGATATATGTTCAGTTAGACACTGCTATGAGGAGAGAGATTCTGGATGAATCTCATACTACACCTTACTCTTTGCATCCAGGCACCACGAAGATGTATCAGGATGTGACATCGTTGTGTTGGTGGCCTGGGATGAAGAGGGATGTAGTAGAGTATGTGGCTAACTCCTTAACATGTCAACAGGTCAAGGTGGAGCATCAGAGGCCGGCAGGGTTATTGCAGCCTCTGGATATCCTAGAGTGGAAGTGGGAGGACATCATGATGGATTTTGTGGTGGGATTACCCAGGACTATTGGTTAGCATGATTCTATTTGGGTTATAGTGGATCACTATACCAAGTCAAGTCACTTCTTGCCAGTGAAGACTACATATATAGTTGACCAGTATGAAGATCTCTATGTGAGAGAGATCGTGTGCCTCCATGGAGCGCCAAGGTCGATCGTGTCAGATCGGGACCCTACTTTTATTTCCAAGTTCTGGGGGAGTCTACAGAAGGCCATGGGAACACAGTTGAAGTTCAGTACTGCTTATCATCCTCAGACAGATGGGAAATCTAAGAGGATGATCTAGATATTAGAAGACATGCTGCGAGCATGTGTGCTAGACTTTGGTGGATCTTGGAGTAAGTATCTACCTTTGATAAAGTTCTCCTACAACAACAGTTATTAGTCTACCATTGGGGTTGCACCTTATGAGATGTTGTATGGTAGGAAGTGCAGATCTCCCATTCATTGGGAGGAGACAGGTGAAAGGAGATACTTGGGTCCTGAGGCAGTTCAGAGGACCAGTGAGGCCATTGAGAAGATTAGAGCTTGGATGCTCGCTTCTCAAAGTAGACAGAAGAGCTATGCAGATCCCAAGCGCAGGAACGTGGAGTTCCAAGTGGGAGACTATGTCTTCCTTAGAGTCTCGCCATGGAAAGGGGTGATAAGGTTTGGGAAGAAGGGCAAGTTGAGCCCTAGATTTGAGGTCCATTTGAGATCCTGGAGAGGATCAGTCAGGTGGCTTACAGGTTGGTCTTACCTCCGGCATTGTCAACTGTGCATAATTTGTTTCATGTTTCCACTCTTTGATGGTATGTATCTGATGAGACCCATATTTTGAGCTACGAAGATCTGGAGCTTGAGACAGATCTCTCCTTTGAAGAGCAGCCAGTCCAGATACTTGTCAAAAAGGACAAGGTCCTCAGAAATAAGATAATACCTTTGGTTAAGGTATTGTGGAGGAACAGCAAGGTCGAGGAAGCGACCTGGGAGCTGGAGTCAAATATGCAGAGTCAGTATCCCGAGCTATTCAGGTAAATTTCGAGGACGAAATTTTTGTAAGGACGGGATAGTTGTAATGGCCCGAAATCCCTAATGTGGTTTAATGGTTGGATTAGTAGGCCCGGAGGACCATAATTGATTTATTGTGCCATTAAACTATCATATGCATGTTTATGTGAATTATAGTATAATATGATGTTAAATGCACGCATGTGGGTCCACATTTCATTACTGAGGTATTTTGGTAATTTGGCCCGTTGAGGGCATAATTGTATATTTTGGTGCATGCTTGTGATTTATTGTTGAGGCCACATTGTAATGTGGATTTGTTCGAGCTATTCGGCATGACACGGTCTTTGAATAATTAGTAGCAGTTTAGTCATAACAGGATTAAGTTCGAGGCTCAGGGTGAGTCTCGGAGTGATTTAATGATTAGAACGTTGCCGGGAATTAAAGGGTAACGAGATATGAATTTTTGGTATTTGAGAATATTGAGAATAGCGGGAATTGGAGGGTGTTAGTTATGATTAACGAAATAGGTGGGAAAGGACGGTTTTACCCTTGGGTGTCTTTAGAAACTTTTATTTGACCTAGGGGAATTTTAGCCTTTTCACCCCTAGGATTGATATAAGCCATTGAAGGCTGTAGAAGTTTACCCAAAACAGAGCAAGTTCAAAACCTCTCGCGTATACCATTTCTTCTCCTTCTTCCTTTCAATTTTTGAACCCCAATTTGAAGAAACAAGCTAGGAAACCAAAGGTTGGAGCTTAGAAACTTGGTTCATCCATTGAAGAGGACTCAAATCCCATTTGAGGTAAGAATTCATCCATGAATATAAGCTATACTCTGTTTTTCCTTATGGTTTTTCAGTTGAGGATTTTGATGTGGTTAGTTGGGAATTAATGGAAGTTTTTGAGTAAGATTGATTGGGTTTTGATGAGGTTGTGATATGTATGAAGTTTAGGGGTTGAATGGCATGTTTGGGTGATGTTTGGGGCTGGTTTGAAGGGTTTTTTTTTTTTTTTTTTTCAGGGGAAGTCTCAAGGAAGGAAACTAGAAGGATTCTGGTTTGTAATTTGAGCCTTAGCGCCAATCCTAGCGCAGCAGTGCTAGGCAGGGCAGAGAGCGGGGCCTCTCTGACTTGAAATAGCGCCTCAGTACTACCTAATAGGGCTGCAGTGCTGGTCCATTTTCCAGCAAGCCTATTTTAGGGCTCAGGATGAATTTTAAGGCTTGGGGATGGGTTCCTTTACCCCGTTTGGGTAGATTGAGATTCCTGAGAGTGCGAGATTGATCCCAGAAGCGTGGTTTTAAATTGTGAACCTCTTATTGATTTACTTTATTAATGGATTCCAATTGGTTATGACTAGGTGACCGCTAAGGAACTAAAAGGTCGATCGTTCTCAAGGGTCGTTATTATATTATTTCTCGCTCGAATCCGAGGTAAGAAAAATGCACCCTATATGTGACATGCGTGGTTATTATTGAGGCATGTTGGTTGTTAAATGTGGACATTGATTGCATCTTAAATGCTTAGCAAATCTTGCTTACTTGTGTATGGCACTGACTATTCAGGATCGGCACTGGTCGCGTATTACTGACCTAAGAGTCAGGAACGGCATAAGCGTCATGAACGCAGAGTCGATAAAAGATTAGATCTAATCGATATCAGTGTTGAATGACTCTAGGAGCATTGATGCTGGACAGACCCTAGGTGACTGTTTATCACATGGCTAAGGGAGCGGAATCCCATAGTTGTGACTCTATGGTCACTCGGTAGGTTTTTGTTGGTGACTATTCATCAGATACCTCCCTCGTTTAAGCTAGTGAAATGATCACTTATTTGTAAAGGGTACAGAACCCACCTTAGTGACTTTTACAACTTTCACTCCTTTATTTTGGACTAAAAGTCCTGAATGATTATTATGATCATTGTTGATGTTATATTCATGTAGTATTGTGTTTTCTTGCTGGGCTTTGGCTCATGGGTGCTATGTGGTGCAGGTAAAGGGAAAGAAAAGCTCACCCAGCCTTGAGTGGAGAGCTTAGGTGGCGATGTGTACATATGCGGCCGCTTGACCACCACGGCCAAGGAGTTCTCAGGGGAACTAGGGGGTTTACCCTATTTATGCCGGTTAGATCGACGAGTTTTAAATTTTAAACAATAATGACTATTTTTCATTGTAAGTAACTTGTAGACATTTTTTTGGGCCCATGAACAGTTTTATGTTTTAAATAAAATATATCATTTCCTTTTGATTGGTTTTTCACCGTAACCTATTAATAACACCTACAAGCACTATTTTAATCAAAGAACTCGGTTAGCAAGTTAAATTCACGATTCAAAGTTCACCGTAACGGTCTTGGGGTAACCAGTGCGTTACACCACACTCCCTATGTTCGTGTGAGATTAGGACCTAGAATTACCATGAATTCCATTAAACTTAGAACCAAGAAGAGGAAGAAAAGAAATCATAAACCGAACCCATACCTTAGAGACTTTGAATGCCCTTCTTCTTCTTCTCCTCTTTCTTTTTATCCTTCTTCACGCTCTTTCTTCTCCTTCTCTCTCTAGAATTCGGTAGCCACCGAAATCAGCCAAGAGACTTCCTTTCTCTCTCCTTTTATCACCCTTTGTCGAACCTAGTTTCCTTTAGTGCGAATGAGAACTTTCCCAAACCCAATTCCCTAATCGTTTCCCTAAATTACCCCATTTGTGTATCCTAAATCAATCACTATAAATTGCCAAAAACTAAAAGGAATTAGCTTAATTATTAAAAAGGTAAATCTTCTTCTTCCTTTCCCACTCTTATCGTCCACCTCTCTTTCTTTCCTCTTCTATTTTTTTCAAAAGGAAATAAAAAAAATGTGTAAAAAATGTGTAAAAAATCTATTGTATGCGCATCATGCAACCATGCACATGCACACACACAATTACTAAGATGCATCTTTACTTACCATGCACCTTGGAACATTCAATCAATACTCATTTTATTCACAAATTAATTAATAAAATAAATAAAACAATTAACAATTAAATTCACACAATTTCTACCAAACAATTCAAACAATCAATAAATAAATAAAAAATTTATAATTCATCACACTTAACAATTAAATAAAATAAAACACAAAATTAATAATATAAAAAATATTGGTGCGCTACAGCTTCGAAGCCTTTGAAATGGTCCAGGTTTGCGGCGTAAGCTGAGGCGCGCCGCGACTTGTGTCTCCAAAAGAGAGCCTCTAGGACCTCTAACTTGTAGCGCGCCGCGGCCCTAAGGGACTGGGTCGCAACTCAAATAGAGAATATTGTCCAATTGAGGGTTTTAAGCTTGGGAACAAAAATCTAAAGGCTTAGGAAAGATTCTACTACCTAGTTTAGTAAAATTTTAGGTCCCAAAGGCTAGTATATTATTATGAAGCTTTTAAGTTGGTTTAGGTCTTTATGGTTATTCTTTATTGCGTTGTGACTAGGTTTTACCACTCAGGCTCGAGTTTAGGGGATCGTGCTCAGGATTGCACTATATGGTCCACTTGGGACTCAGGTAAGAAAATTGTTTGTGCCAGTAGAGCTATGTTGTGCTTAGTGTTATGTATATTGTTTGTAAATATTATGTCATACATGTGTTTGTGAGAGAGTGAAAAAGGTCGGAAACGGAAAAGGCCGGGAGAGGCGAAGGGCGAGAACAGAAAAGGCCAGGAATGGCGAAGGCCGGGAGCATCAAAGACCGAGATCGACAGAGGTCGGGAACGGAAAAGGTCGGGAATGACATAGACCTGGGCGACAAAGGCCGGGATCGACATTATGCATGCTGAATGCAGGTCGCCAGGGCGAGACCCTCTAAGGGTACTAAACTCACCCACTCAATGAAGACCGTGAACTTGGTGCCTGGTAAAGCACCCTAATCGGCGTAGGCCGCTGTTGTGAATTGTGATAGAAACTTGTAAATGTCTCTCATCTTTGATTAGTTATGCATTCATTGAAATAAATTATTATATGTTGTGTTGTGAAGTTTTCCTGCTGGGCTTTGGCTCATGGGTGCTCTATGGTGCAGGTAAGGGCAAGGGAAAGGCCGACCAAGCATGAGTTAGAGGGCATGGAGCGGCGTGTACATGTTTGGCCTACCTGGCTACCACTAGTGGGGTAGTTTTGAGGAAAGCGTTGTAAATTTTTAATTTTTCCCCCTAGGTCGACTGTAAAGTAACTTTTGAGTTGTAAACATGTTTTAAACGATATTTTGTGATCCAAATGCAACACTTTTATGATTTAAATGAATGTCCAACCTTTTATACTAAAATCTTATTTAAATGAGTCTTCATTTTAATTAATTACGCTTTTGGGCCTAAAACCTCGATTAGCGAGTTAATAGCACATTTTAAATTCATGTGGCAATGACTCTAGGGTAGTAAAGCGTTACACATGGGGTCCTTTACTTATTATGATTTTCTTAAATAAGGGACAATGTTCATTTTTATGAACCAACGATGTATTCTCGATAATACTATGAGAAATTAGGGCGTTACACCCACACACGTCTTGAGGTGTAGAGATACATCTTGGAAGATCTTGGTCTAATATTCAAAAGGCTGCTTTAGATAGGTGTTTGTTGGAAGTACTGAAAGATAGCGATGATTCTTGATTGTTCTACAACTGATAAATCCTCATTTTTTCTTTCTCTATGAATAATGGTATGCATATTCTTTAAATAATTTTTTTTAAATCTCTGAACCCACGACCTCGTGCTTCCTACTGCGCACATGGTAAACCAGTTACCAACATGAAATACCATAAATTTAGTAATTTTATTACCTCTCGATTTTAAATAAATCAAAGGAGAATACACAGACATAACATTATAGTCAATGACCCATTTATATGAGCTATTGACAAGAGAAAACTACATTAAGTTATTTATTTATTTTTTTTACATTTTTACAAAAATATGAGACTTTCAACTTTTTTAAAAGATATGCTTTTTTTTTTCATTTTAAGTTGGCCTTAGGGATTATTTTTTCCATATGTTTGTGTGATTTTAAAAAAATGCCATAAATTTTAATTAAATTTAGTGTTTTTAGTTTTATATTATATTTTAAGATAATTTTCCATTTAACTTTATTTTTAAGGTTAATTTTGTAATTCCACAATTTCTTTTCGGATTTAATAACTTTAGATAATTTCTTTTTATTTTATTATTATCTCATCAGTAAACATTTTTTTCTATTTCTTATTGCAAGCATGTAATTATATATATATTTTATTCAAGTCTCGGTTAAGCAACCAATTACTTGATAGGTTACCTTCACGTTTTTATAATTGACTTTTTTTCCTTCAAATTTTGGGTGGTATAACTATTAAAATTTGGGTAACTAGTTACCTATATTTTTACAAGTAATGAGGTATTAACAATGTTTTACTTATAATGTTCCTGGAGCAAACTCTACTTAAAGATATGATACATAGTCCCTTAGACATACATATAGATAAAGATAGATGTGTTATTCTGTGTTGGTGTGTCAAGATAACATATTACCATTGGAGTACCATTGAGTAACCTATTACCATTAGGCTTGTTGAAATGAAAGGATTAGAGCTAAATGAAATTGACAATGAGGAATACTCTGCCAGCTCATCATCGGGTACCATATAACCGTTACAATTCATTGTGGAAAGTTTGCCACAATGATTCTCTGACATCCGTACCAATGTATGATCCTAAGAATATTTTTCTGTTATTCTCCAATGATTTGTAATAGGTCTAGAATATTCTTTCTGTGTATAAAAGGTGTACTTCACCATTGTAAAATCTCTGAGTTGAGCCAATACAAATATACAGAAGTTCTTAGTATTTCTCTGCAATATTTTGCAGCAGTTTTTCACTTTTCTTCTTGGTATCAGAAGCCAGTTTGACTCACGTCCATGGATCCAACAGTAGAGCAATCATCCACCACCACTCCAGAGCAAACCCCCCCGCCTGCCCCTTCCCCTGCCGCGCACCCTACTCTGTCTACCGATCCCAGTTTACCCTCTATAATGGCTCCATTGTTAGGAACGAGTTTCCTAATACGCAGCGGAAAGGTGGTGTGGTTGGCCCAGTGTACAACAAATTTTTTTGTAACATATTTAAACTACCTTTAAATATGCGGATCCATTAATATACATACATTAATCATAAACAAGATACTAATAGAAATCATACCTCTTGAAGCCTATCAAGTGTCCTTGCTATCTTTTCGTATATAGAACGATCTTCCTATCCAAGCCGCTCCCACGTACTCACACCAAGATCTTCCAAAGCGTTCTCTACACCTCAAGAAATGTGTGGGCACTTAGAGAATGAAGGATAGTTTATTTGTGATTCTTCTTGATGTACTCAACTCATGAGATCAAGAGAATAGGCCTGAGAATTGGTTCTTTATTTTCAGGGAGAGAGAAAACTATCGTTCTATTTTTCACAGAGCGAATGTTCAGAGTAGTCTCACTCTCTTCACTTATCTTATCTTATCTTATCTGAATAATTTTCTGATCAGTCATACTTAACAGAAAAAATTCAAAATTTAAAATTAAAACTGTAACCATTATACAATTTAATTTTAATTAATTAATTATTCCATTAATGGAAAAATACGAAAAACCAATTTTTGAATTATCCATTAATTAATTAATTAAACAAATAAAATTGAAAATCCCATCCCTGAAAAAATACTACTCTACACGCCACACACAGTCTATGGACTGTGTGTGAACGTGTAGCTTCCTAATTTCTAGGGATATTAGTTTTTCAAATTTTATTTAATTATTTATTCAAATTTCTTTGTCAGATAAGATCTAACAACCTCATAGCTAATTCAAATTTGAATTCAAATTAACTATCTTTTTAATTAATTATCAAATATAATTAATTATTTGAATAAATATCAATCTTTTAAATTCAAATCCAATTTGAACTTATCAGATTATTTTCTCCCACTCAAATAAAGATATTTAATTAATTCTACAAATTAATTAAACCCAAATTTTCGAAAATAAATATTTAATTAATCATAATTTCGAAAATTACAATTAATTAATTATTTAATTAAATTTCAAAAATTAATTTAATTATTTAATATAATTTAGAAAATTATATAATAATTAAATATTAATTAATTTTGTTAACTACAACTAATTTGTAATTAATTAATTAATCACTATTATCATATAATTGCATATTTGGCCTGAAGAACAAATTTCTTCTTAAATATGTCTTTAAACTATTTTCCCTTCATATCAACTCTTACCTTGAACAGTGTTGATAGAGCCGCTATGGGGACCTATGGACCTATAATTCCAAGCTCCAATAAATTTGAGATTATTAATTAAACTCTTTAATTTATTAATCTCATGATTATTCCACTATAAATATGAGACTGCACTCTTGTAATTATAGACATTTCATTTACTGAGTACTTTATAATCATAAAGCGTCCATTGATATAATCATTGCATACAACTTGACCCTCTAATAATGGTTCATAATTAATCGGGAATAAAATTACCGTTTTACCCTTTTAATTATCTCTTGTTTCCTTAAGTACCATTGACTCTACTAGTGAAGGTTAATTCATAACTAAATTATGAATTTGTGCTCAATAACCTTTCAGTCCCAAAAGTCAACCCTTAAGAGAACCATCATTCAATCTCTTGCGAGAAGATATAGATTCCATATCTGTATACTATGTCCCCAGCCATCTATATTAATGAGTTCCCAAAACAAAAGTTTTTAGCCTGATCATTCTGACAAACCCTAACAAGTGAATCAAAGAACTCATATAACATAAACAGGAGTTCATAGTAACTTCAGGATTAAGATCTATTTGTATATGATCATCAGTTGATATATTTAATTAATACTTCGAAACGGTATTTAACTAAGTATTAATAAACATATCTGGTCCAGTTCTATATATTCTCTAATATATAAAGCACCTCCACTAAAGTGTCCTTCCACACTAGTGATCCGGATCTAGATCACATGTATTCATAATACTAGTGGACCGTACTTGCAGTAATTAAGCTAAAGATTCCATAACTTTATTTTACAGCGAACTATTCAAGTTCATTTATCTCAAACACAATCCTCTCGTACTAATACGTGTTTGAGATTACATACATGAACTTAGGAATTTTCCTGATATTTACATAATATTATCATAGAATAATATAGTCCATAAAATATATGCATAACAAATTCAATTTATTTATTTATTTCAAAAAACAATGTCTACTACATATGCTTTCAGGGCATATTTCCAACAATCTCCCATTTGCCCTAAAGGAAATGATGCATCTCTCTCATTCCCATGTTTCTTACATGCTCCTTAAAAGATTTTATGGATAAAGTCTTTGTGAAAGGATCTGCAAGATTATGCTCTGAAGCTATCTTCATAACTGCAACATCTCCTCGATGAACTATCTCTCTTAGCAAGTGATACTTCCTCTCGATGTGCTTTCCCCTCTTGTGACTCCGTGGTTCCTTTGAGTTAGCTACTGCCCCACTGTTGTCACAGTATAGGATGTAACGACCCAGATTTTCAAGACTCGATAATGCGGAAATATAAATGTTTTCATTTAACAAAATGTCTCAAAAACCCATAGAAAAAAAAACTTTTTAAAAAGTCGTATGGCCATACTTAACATTTAGTTACAAACATGTTTTATAAAGATTAGAGTGACCCTAGTTTAGGAAAATTACACAACATTTCCAAAAATAAAAAGGCTTCCCAAAAGGTCGGTCCACATGTACATTTGCAAGGAAGACTCCAGCGCTCACTGCTCTGCCCTGCCCTTGCCCTTACCTACAACATGAAACAACTAGGTAAGCGAAAACGCTTAGTAAGATCAACTTTCAAACAAAGCAGATAGAGAAATAGGGATCCGGACCCATCCGGACCCTACACAATCAATTTCAAGAATGCTAAAGCATCCTGGCAAACTTATGGTCATGCCTGATAACCAAGGATAAATTAATTCACATCTAGATAAAAATCCTGCACTCAGAAAATCCCAGAGCAAGCAGATATATTATATCACAATATAATTCGAGACCAATGCTCGACAATTTCCAACAATTCAGGCGTAACGCGCCCTCCAACATAATTTCTAATCTGTAAAAGAGAACCGAGTCTCCACACTAAGATCTAGCCAATAAATATTCTCATCAAGGGTAACTATCGTGTTACCTAGGGCATCGCTACTTATTCGAGAGTGTAATCCAATTTACACAGTTTCACGGAGACTTCTATGTTAATCAGTGGTGCTGGTGAGCAGCTGCCCCTAGGGTGTTCAGCCTCACTCATACTTGGCAACCCCTAGTATCTCTAGGCACTCTCACGGAATGGCAAATATTCACGGCTACTATCCGGGAATAACTTATCAGAGCACTTGCTCGGATTCTAACCGTCCAATGATTAAGTAAGCATGAGGGCCCCTAGGTCCCATTTATCTTGGCGCCCCTAGGTTTAACCAGCTTATCCTCATCTCATGGCCACTCGTCGCGGTAATGAACCGGACATACATAAAATCATGCAGTGTGACGGGGATCAACCGTCTAGGATATGACAGACTTCTACCGTTCATATTTTCTAATTCAGCACTCACTAGACTAACGTCTTTAAGCAACTTTCTATGACAGCCTATGTATATGCATGTATCCCTATACTAACATACAAGACAATAATCATTTCATGTTGCAGCCATACAATATAAGTTGACTTACTTGGAGTCCTTAGCGCTCAGCAAGTTTTCACCCTCCAACGTTCAGTCCAGTTACGCTTAGCCAATACTGTAGTTATCCATACAGTATACTCGGATTAATTATGGCACTCATAATTCATTATTATTATTTTGGGTAGTTTGGTCATTTTAATAAAAGTCATTTGTAAGGATTTATAATCCTTATTTGGTTTTAAACCTATTAAGGAAAGTCATACAAAATATTCGAGACTAAACCCTAAGTCTTGGGGAGACCTATCCTAAGGTCTCGATACCTAGGCTCGGGTATCACAATGGTATTTCCCACAATCCGCTAAAAATCTTATTCTTTCAAGGTATCGCTATTAACCCGCACTTTCGACTAGTCGGTTAAAATATGTAAGATTTTAGCCAGTATTATATCTAGAAAATACAAATAAATTCCTTAATTATTTTTTAAAGAAAATAAACTCTTTAAATTTTCCTTTTATTTTTCTTAAGGTTTTTAATATCTAAAAATCGTTTTAAGAAAATTGCCTAATTTGTCTTAATTAGGAAAACCGTTATAAATTTCTCATCTTGACTAATTAATTTTCCAAAAGCAATTAATCAATTTTACTTACTAGGAAAATAATTTATTTAATTATTTTCTCAAAATATAGGGTTTTAAACCCTCTTTTAATTTATTAACTATTAATAAATTAAATCTCTTATTTTTAGAAAGAATAAAAACTCTTTAATAAAAATAATTCATTTAAACTCAAAGGGTTAATTTTAGTGAAAATATGATTTCAAGACTTACCATTTTATATCTTGAAATAAACAAAAATTTTCTTTTTACCTTATGTTCCAAAATCTCATTTTTACACTAAGTGTGAAAAACCTATTTTTCACATTTTTAACTACATACTTCGTTAGTTCATAACTTGAAATTTACTTACCCAATTGTTACCAAAATTTCCCAATTCCATTTTTGTTATGCCATTTAGGCCTTTGTAAAATCTTAGGTCAAAATGAGTATTTTTGATTGGTGAAATCATTTTCCAACAATGAGGTAAAAATGACCTTATTTTCAAGTCCTTATTTTTTCCAAACTTTGACAGTTAATAACTTTCAAACCGTTCAATATTTTCTTACCAAATTTACAGTGGACTAATAGGTTATGCCAGAAATATGTCCACAAAATTTTAGAAAAAACTGGGTTCATTTGCCCTATACAGTGGCTGTCCAAACTTGGTTCCGCAAAATAAGAATACGAAAAAACTGTTTTTTACCTAAACTTTGAAATAGCATAACTTACTCATTTCTAAATATTTTTTTGTGTTTCAAAAGCTCAATTTTATGTACTCAATCTCAACAACATCACAGTACAATTAAATTTTACAAAAACAATATACAGTGGCTGCTTGACCCCTTGGAAGTCACAGCTCAAAACATGTTTTGTTTTAGGGTAACCTACAAAACCCTTGGGGGTTTTGGTTCCCATTTTCAAAAATCAATACACATGCATCATAAAAATTATTAAACAACTACCATAACCTTATTACATCACCAATAAGAAATTTTAAGCATTAGATATACAAAATAATGCTTAAAACTAAAAACCCTACAACAAAATCATCAAAAGTAAACTTTTTACCTCTTTGGTGTTCTTGCTTAAGGTTTGGACCTTCCTATTAGCTTTGGCTCCTCCAAAACCTTTCAAAAACCCTAACCAACTTCCCCCAACAACATAGGTAATTAGCTATTTGAAACTCTATGATTAAAACTTGACAAAAGTCTAGATTAATGAGACTTTACCTTAGGGAAAACCCTTCCTAGACTAAGACTTAGCTTCCAAGTTTCTTTGGTGTTCTTGGGGTTGAAAATGGAGAGAACACTTGAGAGAGTCTCCAAAAATCAGATGAGAGTGAATGAGAGAGTGTGGGGATCGGTTTGGGGGTTAGAATAGCTCACAATACTCTTCAAAATATCACAAAACACTTGAGTGCTTTTCTACCCACTTGCCCACTTGACTTCTTAATTAAATGGGATTTGAATTTTATCAAATTGGGTTCACACAACTCTAAAAGACCACATGGCCGGCCACCCTTTGCCATATATGTGATCTTTAATTTTTTTTTTTTTTTAATAAAGGTTAATAAAGGTTTCATAAGAAGAAAAGTCCAAATTGGCTTTTGACACATTTTTTCACTCTTATTAAGTTTTAATCACCAAAATTAACATTAATTAATTAAATTTAATGTCTCTCACATTTAATTTAATTAATCACATAATAAAATTTAACCTAAGGTCCATTCATGGAATAAAATTCTCAATTTCGGCAAAATTAGGCATTTACCACAAAATGCCTTAAAATTTCCATTTTCTTTTAGGTTTATTATTTTTGACCAAAATTTAACTTTTATGAATGTATTTTATGCCCAAAATATAATTGCATGATTTTTTTCATTTTATTTTCCGAGATTTTTACCCGATCAGGGTTTTTGTGTCGGTCCAGGACCTAAAGTCTTATCCTGACTTTTAAAATCACAAAATTCATATTTTGGCTAGCAATAACTCATGGAATACTTCCAAACAAAATATAATATTATTTAAAATAATATTCTTAACCCGGGGGAGAAATCCCGACCCGAGTCATTTAAAGGTACCCGAAAACGTAGGACGTTACATAGGACTAGTGGCTTATCCACATCTGGTACAACTTCCAGATCGGAATAGAACTTTTTGAGCCACACAGCCTCCTTAGCTGCTTCACAAGCTGCTATATACTCGGCTTCCATGGTGGAGTCTGCAATGCTGGTTTGTTTAATACTTCGCCAGACTACCGCTCCTCCTCCAAGAGTAAACACTGATCTAGAAGTCGATTTCCGACTATCTCTGTCTGATTGAAAATCAGAATCAGTGTAACCAGTGGGGTTCAGGTCTCCACCTGAATAAACAAGCATATAATATCTAGTATTTCTAAGATACTTGAGAATATTCTTTACTGCAGTCCAATGACTCAATCGAGGATTGGATTGATAACGGCTGACTATCCCTACTGCATAACAAATGTCAGGTCTTGTACACAACATGGCGTACATTAGACTGCCTACTGCTGAGGCATAGGGATATTGTCTCATGTCTTCCTCTTCCTGAGGTGTTTTGGGACACTGCTCTTTGGAAAGGAATACTCCAGAACGGGTTGGCATATCACCCTTTTTGGAGTTTTGCATATTAAAGCGTTCTAGCACCTTATCAATATAAGTTGCTTGAGACAATGCCAAAGTTTTGTTCTGTCTATCTCTAAGAATCTTAATGCCCAGAACATACTTTGCTTCTCCCAAATCTTTCATTTGGAATTGTTCAGCAAACCAGTTCTTTACTTTTGACAATGCTGTTACGTCATTTCCAATCAGTAATATATCATCAACATAAAGAACGAGGAATACTACTACACCATCTTTGATTTGTTTATAGACACAAGGTTCTACAACGTTTTGTTCAAAACCAAACGTTTTAATTGTGTCATTAAATCTAAGATTCCAAGATCTAGAAGCTTGTTTGAGTCCATAAATGGATCTAAGAAGCTTGCAAACTTTTTGCTCTTGACCTTTTAACTCGAACCCTTCTGGTTGAGACATGTAAATGGTTTCGTCAAGATAGCCATTCAGAAAAGCTGTTTTGACATCCATTTGCCAAATCTCATAGTCCATGCAAGCAGCTATGGATAAGAGTATACGAATGGATTTTAGCATGGCTACAGGAGAAAAGGTTTCTTCATAGTCAACCCATTCTTTCTGTGTGTAACCTTTGGCTACAAGCCTTGCTTTGAAAGTCTCTACTTTCCCATCCGCTCCTATTTTCTTCTTGAATATCCACTTGCAACCAATGGGTTTGATATTCTCAGGTGGATCTTCAAGAACCCAGACAGAATTGGAATACATCGATTCCATTTCTTGGTTCATGGCATCTTGCCATTTGTCCTTGTCAGAATCATTCATTGCATCTCTAAATGTCAATGGATCGTCTTTGTTTGTGTCAGACACAAGCATTTGAACTTCGTGTTCATAGCGTGTGGGTTGCTTGCTAACCCTCCCACTACGACGAGGTTCATTACTATTCTGACTAGAATTAGTAGTTTCCTCTTGCCGTTTTTCATTGGTTGTTGCTGGTGACTTTTCAACTTCATTTGAGACCATCTCCTCCAGAACAACTTTACTGCGAGGTTTGTGGTTATTCACATAGTCATGTTCAAGAAAAGTTGCATTTGTCGATACAAATGTTTTATTTTCTTTTGGACTATAAAAAATTCCACCTCTGGTCTCTTTGGAATACCCCACAAACATGCACACTTCAGAGCGTGATTCCAACTTCCCGGTCTTTCCTTTAAGCACGTGTGCAGGATACCCCCAAATTCGAAAATGGTGTAAACTAGGTTTACAACCATTCCATAATTCTATGGGTGTCTTTTGGACAGACTTAGATGGAACAACATTTAATATGTATAGTGCACATTGAATTGCATAGCTCCAGAATGACAGTGGTAATGATGAGAAACTCATCATTGATCTAACCATATCTAATAACGTTCTGTTCCGTCTTTCTGAAACACCATTTTGCTGTGGCGTTCCAGGTGCTGTGAGTTGGGATTGAATGCCATGCTCACGCAGATGGTCTTTGAATTCAAAATCTAAGTACTCTCCTCCTCGATCAGATCGAAGAACTTTTAGTGACTTACCTAATTGCTTTTCAGCTTCTGCTCGAAATTCTTTGAACTTTCCAAAAGTTTCAGATTTTCTTTGCATTAAATATAGGTAACCATATCTTGAATAATCGTCAATAAAGGTGACGAAGTATTCATAACCTCCTCTTGCTTGTACATTAAGTGGACCGCAAACATCCGTATGTACTAGCTGAAGTGGTTCTGTGGCTCTTGAACCTTTGGCAGAGAAAGGTCTCTTGGTCATTTTGCCTTCTAGACAGGATTCACAAACAGGGAGAGATCCAATAGATAGTTCTCTTAAAGGACCATCCTTTACAAGCCTATTTATTCTGTCTAGACCAATATGGCCCAATCTCAAGTGCCATAGATATGTATCACTATCGGAATCAGTCTTTTGTCGTTTAATAGATCTAGGATTGGCTGTTTTAAATAATTCTGAATTATTAACAGATTTCTCTTTAGCTTGCAGTTTATAAAGCCCATCGATATATTTTGCAGAACATATCTTAAAACCATATCTTGAAATAACAATCGAATTATTATTAAAAGATATTTTAAAATTTTGTTCATGCAACATAGAAACGGAAATTAAGTTTCTAGAAAATCCAGGAATATAATAAACATTTTCTAAAACAAGAAATTTATTATTATCAAATTCCAAACGGGTTGTTCCAACTGCTGCTGCAGAGACAATCTGACCACTGCCTACTCTCATAGTCACCTCTCCATCAGCAAGCTTCCTCGTTGAACTAAGAATCGAAAGAGAAAAGCAGACATGGTTAGTGGCTCCTGAATCTACTATCCAGGTTGAGGAATTATCTTCCACTAAACAAGCTTCTAACACAAGTAAATCAAATTTGCTTGTATTATTCTCTTTGAGGTCAGCGAGATACTTTGAACAGTTTCTTATCCAGTGACCATTTTCTCCACAATTAAAGCAAGTCCCTTTTGGGGTCTTCCTTTTTGAGGTTTTAGTGTTCTTGTTCTCTTTGCTTTTGGATGACTTTTTAGGCTCCTCACATATTAATGCAATGTTCAAGTTTGATTTCTATTTTATGTAGTTTTCACCAGTCAACTTTTAATTAGCAAGTAAAGAAGATACAGGATTTGAGCTAGACATTATTGCTGAAAATAAATAAAATGAATTTATGCATATAATAAATATCAGTTATTTTCGGAATAGTAAACGTGATGCATGAATGCAACAAAAAACACATAAAAAATAATTACTTATTCCACGATTAATTAATTTGAACATTAATGGACCAGCCTTAGGGTAGGTCAGACTAATTCCAAATTAATTTTGAGACAAGCTCTCAGATTTATAAGTTAAAACTTAAATCAATATTTCTCTTTTGACTTATAAACAACCGCTTGTTTGGTCAAGAATACACTAGTCCGCTCGAAAGCCTAATGTACCTTGTGAGTGTAACCCATTATTTTAGATCAATGACTTAACTCAAGAGTGTTCCTTAGGGTCAGTCAAACTTGAAATACATCATTAAATCTTATTCTTGAAAAAGAAGTTTGCCTTGAGAATAACACAGTCGGAAGCCTTCCTTAGGGGGACACAAGCAATGGTGCCGCGAGGCCCTCTCCATGTTACCTCGGTGCTAACTAATAATGGAGACCATGGGACTTATTGTCATAACTCCCTCTCCCACTCACTATTTTAGAACATGTGTTTTCTCAAAACATCCTATGCTTTTAATTGGTTGTAAAAATAAAGTGATCTATTTTTACCAAATGATATTCTAATAATTACTAATCAAATTAAGCAAAATTAAAATTATAGAACTATGCCCTAATTAGTTCAATTTTATTTTGCCATAATTACTAAGAATATCATTTATAATTTAATAAAACAATTTTATTAAATACTAGAAATTAAACAACTTTTAAAATCTATTTCCGCTCTTGAACTAGTTAAAAACTAGATTTATTATTATATGGACCAGCATATAATCACATAGGACAATCCTAAGGCATGTTTCTACTCATATGAGATGCATGCACAATTTTAAATACTGTGTGGGTTATATGTATGGCATGTCAAAAAATGCATGATAAAGTATTAAACAATTTAATCACATTCAAACATTTAAATAAATAAATACTAGCTAAATAAATAAATAAATGTGGGCCGGGTGTCTTGGGTATTTCTAGAAAAATTACAACACTTGCAAAAATATACACAAAAATGTAAGAAACTAAATAAGACCTAAATAGATCTCTATCTATTACTCAGGGCCTTCACATGTAGTTTTGATCCATTAAGCCACTTATCCATTTAATTTTGAATTAAAATAACTTTTAATTATCTTAAACAAATTTTAAGAATAATTAACTTGGGTTTGATGCCCAATAAGTTATTAGGCCCGGATTTGAATTCGGGCTCATACAATTAATTCAAAATAAAACAATTTTTAATTATGGGTTAACTTAATTAAGCCCATAATTTAAATGGACAATTTTTGGATGCAAGCCCTAGGGTTTAGAAAACCCTAGGGGTGGCTGCACATGGTGGCTCGACATGGGGTGCCCAGGCGACGTGTGGCTGGGCTGGGCGAGGCTGTAGGCTGGTGCGCAGGGGCGCCTGGGCAGGGGCGCACGGCAGGGGCGCCTGGGCAGGGACGGACGGCCTGGGGCGCACGGCCTGGGCAGGTGCGCGCTGGGCATGGCGCAGGGGCGCCTGGGCAGGGACACACGGCAGGGGCGCCTGGGCAGGGACGCACGGCCTGGGGCGCATGGCCTGGGCAGGTGCGCGCTGGGCATGGCGCAGGGGCGCTTGGGCAGGCAACATGCAGCAGTGGCTGGGCACGCTGCAGGGGCTGGGCACGCAGCAAGGCAGCTGGGTGAGGCTCGGGCTTCGGGGCTCGGAACCCGAGGCTCGGGCCTTACAGAATTTTTCAAATAATTTTAACACAGAAAATTAAAATTACAAAAATTCCTATGCCCCAAAATGGCTTACATTTTTCATCTAGAATTTTAAGAACAATTCCTAAACCCAAAACACCATATAATTAACGACCCTTAAGAACAAACTATCATCATACATACATCCATCCATTCACATATATTACAATAACATAAGAATGCATATTATGCCCACACAGTAATTAATGTATGCAGAGATTAATGACCGCTCTGGTACCCATTGTTAGGAACGAGTTTCCTAATACGCAGCGGAAAGGTGGTGTGGTTGGCCCAGTGTACAACAAATTTTTTTGTAACATATTTAAACTACCTTTAAATATGCGGATCCATTAATATACATACATTAATCATAAACAAGATACTAATAGAAATCATACCTCTTGAAGCCTATCAAGTGTCCTTGCTATCTTTTCGTATATAGAACGATCTTCCTATCCAAGCCGCTCCCACGTACTCACACCAAGATCTTCCAAAGCGTTCTCTACACCTCAAGAAATGTGTGGGCACTTAGAGAATGAAGGATAGTTTATTTGTGATTCTTCTTGATGTACTCAACTCATGAGATCAAGAGAATAAGCCTGAGAATTGGTTCTTTATTTTCAGGGAGAGAGAAAACTATCGTTCTATTTTTCACAGAGCGAATGTTCAGAGTAGTCTCACTCTCTTCACTTATCTTATCTTATCTTATCTGAATAATTTTCTGATCAGTCATACTTAACAGAAAAAATTCAAAATTTAAAAATTAAAACTGTAACCATTTTACAATTTAATTTTAATTAATTAATTATTCCATTAATGGAAAAATACGAAAAACCAATTTTTGAATTATCCATTAATTAATTAATTAAACAAATAAAATTAAAAATCCCATCCCTGAAAAAATACTGCTCTACACGCCACACACAGTCTATGGACTGTGTGTGAACGTGTAGCTTCCTAATTTCTAGGGATATTAGTTTTTCAAATTTTATTTAATTATTTATTCAAATTTCTTTGTCAGATAAGATCTAACAACCTCATAGCTAATTCAAATTTGAATTCAAATTAACTATCTTTTTAATTAATTATCAAATATAATTAATTATTTGAATAAATATCAATCTTTTAAATTTAAATCCAATTTGAACTTATCAGATTATTTTCTCCCACTCAAATAAAGATATTTAATTAATTCTACAAATTAATTAAACCCAAATTTTTGAAAATAAATATTTAATTAATCATAATTTTGAAAATTACAATTAATTAATTATTTAATTAAATTTCAAAAATTAATTTAATTATTTAATATAATTTCGAAAATTATATAATAATTAAATATTAATTAATTTTGTTAACTACAACTAATTTGTAATTAATTAATTAATCACTATTATCATATAATTGCATATTTGGCCTGAAGAACAAATTTCTTCTTAAATATGTCTTTAAACTATTTTCCCTTCATATCAACTCTTACCTTGAACAGTGTTGATAGAGCCGCTATGGGGACCTATGGACCTATAATTCCAAGCTCCAATAAATTTGAGATTATTAATTAAACTCTTTAATTTATTAATCTCATGATTATTCCACTATAAATATGAGACTGCACTCTTGTAATTATAGACATTTCATTTACTGAGTACTTTATAATCATAAAGCGTCCATTGATATAATCATTGCATACAACTTGACCCTCTAATAATGGTTCATAATTAATCGGGAATAAAATTACCGTTTTACCCTTTTAATTATCTCTTGTTTCCTTAAGTACCATTGACTCTACTAGTGAAGGTTAATTCATAACTAAATTATGAATTTGTGCTCAATAACCTTTCAGTCCCAAAAGTCAACCCTTAAGAGAACCATCATTCAATCTCTTGCGAGAAGATATAGATTCCATATCTGTATACTATGTCCCCAGCCATCTATATTAATGAGTTCCCAAAACAAAAGTTTTTAGCCTGATCATTCTGACAAACCCTAACAAGTGAATCAAAGAACTCATATAACATAAACAGGAGTTCATAGTAACTTCAGGATTAAGATCTATTTGTATATGATCATCAGTTGATATATTTAATTAATACTTCGAAACGGTATTTAACTAAGTATTAATAAACATATCTGGTCCAGTTCTATATATTCTCTAATATATAAAGCACCTCCACTAAAGTGTCCTTCCACACTAGTGATCCGGATCTAGATCACATGTATTCATAATACTAGTGGACCGTACTTGCAGTAATTAATCTAAAGATTCCATAACTTTATTTTACAGCGAACTATTCAAGTTCATTTATCTCAAACACAATCCTCTCGTACTAATACGTGTTTGAGATTACATACATGAACTTAGGAATTTTCCTGATATTTACATAATATTATCATAGAATAATATAGTCCATAAAATATATGCATAACAAATTCAATTTATTTATTTATTTCAAAAAACAATGTCTACTACATATGCTTTCAGGGCATATTTCCAACACCAACTCCACCCATTCATTCTCCCTTTCAAAGTTTGGCCCCTCTCACTATCAAGGTTGAGAGAGTCAATTATCCCTTCTGGAAATCACAAGTTTTACCAGCCCTTCGTGCATATGATTTGGAGGGCTACATCCTTGGCACAAAGCTCTGTCCTCCGTAGTTTGTAGATCACACGGTTGGCGGCCCTGTCCCAGGTGAACCACGCCAGTTGAATCTTGGATATGCTCTGTGGCGTCGCACAGACCAATCCATTCTGAGTTGGTTGCTGAATTCCATCTTCGAGTCCATGTTCGGTCATGTTGTTCGTTGTCAATCCTCCTTTGATCTCTGGACCACACTCGAAAACCTCTTCATTACTAGCTCTAAAGCCTGTATTCTTCAACTTCGTTTTCAGCTCCAATGTCTCAAAAAGGGAAGTTTATCTATCCATGACTATATGCTCAAAATGAAAACTGTGTCTGATTGCCTCTCAGCTGCTGGACAGCTTATCACTGATGATGAACTTATTTTATATATCTTAGGCGGTGTTGGTCATGAATATGACCCTGTTGTTATAAATCTAACCTCTCGCCATGACCAGCTTACTCTGCAGGAAGTTCAATACATGCTTCAAAGTCATGAAATGCGTCTTGAGCAGCTCAACACCACCACTGGCGATGTCACCTTACCTTCTGCACAACTTGCCACTCAGATGCGCAAATCCCTTCATCTTGGAGGCTCTTCCAACTTTTCTCATCAACCCTCTGGTCGTTCTTTCACTTCTCGTGGTCGTGGCCGTGGTAGGGGTCGATCTAACAACAACCGTCCCATATGCCAACTCTGCAATAGACCTGGTCACATAGCCTCCAAATGCTACCATCGTTTTGACATCTCCTTCCAAGCACCTTCCCCAAATCAGCCATCAAACCAGACCTCTAACCCTCAACAAACTAATTTTTCCAATGACCAACAAGCTTATTTTATTGCTACTGATCATCACAGTGACACTCAATGGTACATCGACAGTGGTGCCACAAATCATGTTACATCTGAACCATCCAATCTGCAGCTGAAAACTTATATGAAAGGTATAACTCATCTCCTTATTGGCAATGGTCTTCCTCTCTCTGTTACCGAAACTGGCAGTAGCAAACTCATCAATTCTAATGGCTCTCTATTTTTGAAAAACATCTTGTGTGTACCTGAAATAACTAAAAATATTTTATCTATCTCTCAACTTACCAAAGATAACACTGTGTCTGTTGAATTTTATGCTGACCATTGTGTTGTGAAGGATCTAATCACGAAGGTGGAGCTGCTTTGGGGAGTGCATAGAAACGGATTGTATCAGCTACAGCTTGGATCATCATCATCTTTCTCTTTTCCTAAGTCTCGTTTTCAGTCTAGTTCATGTCATTTAATTTCCTCCAAAAGCAGTCAGCCTGCTAGTAAGTTTGAGTCAGTTTCTGTTCAAGAAAAATCGAGTCAAAGTTCTTCTTCTCTTGTTTTTCAATCCTTGTTTGCTGAATCAATTTTTAACACTGATCTTAATGTTTGGCATATGAGACTTGGACACCCCAATATAAATGTAATGAAGCATATGTTATTGAATGAAAAAGCCTCTTTCAAAAACAAACCCTCTTTTTGCAATGCCTGCCATATTGGAAAATCAAAGCATAAGCACTACAGCACCTCATTAACCGAAACCAGTTCACCTCTTGAATTAATTCATTCAGATGTTTGGGGCCCATCTCCACTTTTATCAAAGGAAGGATTTAGATACTATGTGCATTTCATTGATGATTTTAGCAACTTCACTTGGATATTTCCTCTTAAACTCAAATCTGATGTGAAAAATACATTTCTTAATTTTCAAAGCTTTGTTGAAAGAAAATTTGACACTAAAATCAAAACTTTACAATCAGATTGGGGAGGTGAATATAGAGTCTTAGCTCCTTTTCTTCAATCAATTGGAACCCACTTTAGGCATCCTTGTCCTCACACTCATCCTCAAAATGGTAAATCCGAGAGAAAACATAGACATATCATTGAAATGGGACTCACTCTTCTCACTCAAGCCTCCATTCCACTAAAATATTGGTGGGATGCCTTTAGCACAGCCACTTTCTTAATAAACCATCTCTCTACAGCCACCCTATCTCATAAATCACCAATTGAAAAACTTTTTCATGTCTCTCCAAATCTGAAATTTCTCAAAGTTTTTGGTTGTGCTTGCTTTCCCCATCTCCGTGCTTACAACAACCACAAACTTGATTTTCGATCCTCTAAATGTGTGTTTCTGGGGTATAGCCCCAACCACAAAGGGTACAAATGTCTCCATCCCAGTGGTCGTCTATACATTGCCTCTAGTGTAACTTTTAATGAACTTGAATTCCCCTTTGCAACTGGTTTCGATTCATCTAGTGCTGTCCATTCTTCTCACAGTAACAATTTCTCAAATCTGCAGTACAGCCACTGGTTGCCTTTTCTCTCTGCCACTGATCAAGTTGATGATGTTCCAATCTCTCAAGCTGATGCAACTCCGCATTTCTCACCTCCTGCAGCATCTCCTCAACATTTTTCTTCGAGATTAGACTCTTCCAATGATCATCATGAAAGTCCAGCCTCTGTTCGCTCCCACCCTGCTATTCCTCTTGAAGTCCAGCTACCTATATTGCCTTCCTCTCCTTCCCCTTCACCTCCACCACCAGCCCCATCTCACCCTATGATTACCCGCTCCAAAGCTGGCATTTTCAAGCCCAAAACCTTTCTTGCTACTGTCCTAAAAAATCCTCACCTCCCTGCTCTTATTCTCTCCACTCCCACGTCTCTTGTTGCTGCCCTTTCAGATCCTAAATGGAAATTGGCTATGGATGATGAGTATTATGCTTTGCTCAACAACAAGACTTGGCACCTAGTTCCCCGTGAACCTCATATGCATGTTGTTGACAACAAATGGGTGCATCGTATCAAGTTTAATTCCGATGGTTCTGTTCAGAAGTACAAAGCGCGTCTAGTGGCCAAGGGGTTTCAACAACAACCTGGTATAGACTTCTTTGAGACCTTTAGTCCTGTGGTCAAACCTACTACTATCCGTGTTATTCTCTCCTTAGCTGTTACTTTCGATTGGGATGTTCAACAAATTGACATCAACAATGCGTTTCTCCATGGCTCTCTTGATAAAGATGTATACATGACTCAGCCCCTTGGCTATGTTGACCCTCACTTTCCCAATGCTGTGTGTAAACTTGATTGTGCTCTTTATGGCCTCAAACAAGCTCCTCGAGCTTGGTTCGACACTCTCCGCACCTTTTTACTTGCTCTTGGCTTCAACAACTCTGTTTCAGACAGCTCCCTCTTTTACTACTGTCACGATGATGCTCTTCTTTATGTCTTAGTCTATGTTGACGACATTCTCTTGACTGGCAATAATTCTAAACATGTGCTTCACATCATTTCTCAACTTGCCACTCGATTTGCCCTCAAGAAGCTTGGCTCTGTCACCTATTTTCTTGGTTTTGAGACAACTAGGGGGCATGATGGTATTCACTTGTCTCAAACCAAGTATTCTCTAGATCTTCTTAACAAGACCAATATGATAGGAGCCAAACCTTGTCCCACTCCTATGATACAAAGCAATAAACTCAGATTAAATGAAAGTCCTCCCTTTGAAGATATTACCAAATATCGAAGCACCATTAGGGCACTTCAATATCTCACCCTCAGTCGGCCTGACATAGCTTTTTCTGTCAACAAACTAAGTCAATTCCTTCACTCTCCAACTCAAAAACATTGGCTAGCTTGTAAACGCATTCTACGATATATAGTAGGTACAGTTGGGGAAGGTATACAGTTTACAAAAGCTACAAATCCTACTATTGAAAGCTTTTGTGACTCGGATTGGGCCAGCTCTCTTGATGACCGGAAATCTACAACCGGTTATTGTGTATACTTTGGAGGCAACTTAGTCAATTGGAGTTCAAGAAAACAAAAGGCTGTGGCAAGGTCCAGCACAGAAGCTGAGTACAGAGCATTAGCACAAGCAAGTGCTGACATCGTGTGGCTGCAATCTTTGTTCACTGAGATTGGAATAAAGCATAACAAACCAGCAGTAATATGGTGCGAAAATTCAGGGGCCAGACAATTAGCGTGCAATCCAGTATTCCATTCACGAACAAAACACATTGAAATTGACATTCACTTCATCAGAGACAAAGTATTGAACAAGGAAATTGAAGTCAGGTACATTCCTTCAGAAGAGCAAGTTGCTGATCTCCTAACTAAGTCACTACCAATACCATCCTTTCATTATCTCAAGAACAAGCTAACTGTTACACATTCACCACAGCTTAGCTTGAGGGGGCATGTTGAAATGAAAGGATTAGAGCTAAATGAAATTGACAATGAGGAATACTCTGCCAGCTCATCATCGGGTACCATATAACCGTTACAATTCATTGTGGAAAGTTTGCCACAATGATTCTCTGACATCCGTACCATTGTATGATCCTAAGAATATTTTTCTGTTATTCTCCAATGATTTGTAATAGGTCTAGAATATTCTTTCTGTGTATAAAAGGTGTACTTCACCATTGTAAAATCTCTGAGTTGAGCCAATACAAATATACAGAAGTTCTTAGTATTTCTCTGCAATATTTTGCAGCAGTTTTTCACTTTTCATCTAGGCTAACTTAACATATGTTACGATTAAGGTAACAAATAAGCAGAAGCACTTGTTAAAGACTCAATCGGTTGATCATAGAGTAGCTCCTTCTATTTATTACGTTTTACATGATCATACATACAAAAAGTAATATGTTGCCACCTAGCCTATCCAATGGCAAGACCAACAAGGCTTATCCTCCAAAACACTGCAGCAAACCATCAAGGAAAATGCTTTTTTTGTTGTGAACCTTTGTTTTGTTCACGGGTCTGTGCCAGGACAGAAGTATAAGCAATCCATGCCATTCATAAATCGTAGGTTACACTAATGTTTGAAGTCTGCACTTAACATTTAATTTGCCAAGAAATTAAAACATCAATTGGGATCAAACCTAACCATTCAGCGACTAAAAGAAAGAGAGATTTTGTCGGTGCTTTCCGCAAAAGGAGCTGGCAAAAATGACATTCAAAGGTGCCTTCTATGGGAAAAGCATCGGCAAAAGAGATTCGCCCAAAATAAAATGGAGCTGTTTAGCGGCATCATACATCGTCGGTATATTTATATTTGTTGGCTTCTTTTCGACAACACTCTATTAAAAATAAACTATGTCGGTGCCACTCCCTTAACGTGCCAGAAAAATGTTTGGATGGAAAAGGGTATTGGCAGGGTTTTCAGGAAGGAATTTTTTTTCTTTTATCGAATTTCTAAAGCACTAGCAAAGGATATATAACACCGACAAAGGATTTGGTGAGAAAATTTCCACATGCTGAAAATGCATGAAAAATTTGGTGGTGAACCTTTTACCAACGCGTGTAGCAGCACTGGCAAAGGGTCTACAAAACGCTAGTAATTATATGACTTTGTTTTAGCATATCACTTTTTAATTGACTATCACCGTCCTGTTTGCTACATTTGCTGACGCTGACAAAAGGTCTCCTAGATATAACGCGAGGTCGAGACATTTTCTTCTTCCTCTCCGTTTTTCTCTGAAAAGCTTTGCCTCTCCTTTTCTGCCTCTCACTCAATCTCTTTTTCACTCTCTCTCACTCGGTCTCTTTCTCACTTTGTAATGACCCACTAATCTAGACTATTTGGACCATTAACGAAACTATACATAAAACTTACATTTTTACGAAAATACCATAATTTTATCAAGTAACTTGCAAAATAAGAGTTATTTACAAATAAACAGAATACTAAGAAGGATTATGGGATCCCATTGTTTTTAAAACAAAAGATGATTTAAAATAAAAGACATTACATAATTGGTGCGGAAAATACACATAAAAACATAAAATGAGACTACATCCTCGAATCGAATAATGCTCGGCCCCTTGACTCCATTCACCATTGATACACATCCTCTAAGCGTCACGAATCTTACCGCCTCTAAAGCTTATTTTCCTGCACATAAAACAGAAAGGAATGAGCCTAATGCCCAGCAAGGAAAATCTAACACATAGTCATACACATAATTTCATAAGAAACATAAAGACTTAACATAATACATATAACATACACTTATTATAATGGCCATTATTACTTGGGGTCCCATAGACTAAACAAGCATATGCCCATGGGATTAGTGGGGTCCTACTAGCTAAGTAGGTCATATGCCCATAACCCATTTGGGGTCTTGTTAGTCATATGGGTCATATGCCCAAGCCTACAAACATACATGCAAACATATCATAACACATTTTAACAACATAAAACATAAGATAACATAAGCATATAACATATTGATTCTAGCCTATTTTCCTTACCAAGGTTACCGGGATATAATGGACTGAGTTGGGACTTTTTGGAACACTCCTAAAACCATAAGAAAGAGTGAGTCTAAAGAAAGGAGATGAAATGAAAGAGATGGAAAGACTAAACCATAAAAACATACTTACCGACTTATATGCTTAAGAACTTGGATTCCCTAACCAAAATAAGAATGAGGTTAGGGGACTGAGTAGAAGGTTTTGAGAAAGGAAATAACATGAAATAAATGAAATAGAGTTTCGGGTTTACCTCAAAGATTTGCAAGATCAATCTAACCTCCATCGAAATACTATAGAACTCACTTCCCAAAGTGTTTGATAAGCTTATGATTTCCCAAACCCAGGTGTTTAACTCTCACACTCTCCTAGCACTTGCAGCTTCTGAACTTAGAGTAAAAGGTGATTAATGGCTGGGTACTAGGTCCTATTTATAGAGTTTGGGAATGAAAGTATCTTGATTTTACTTGAATAAAAATAATGGCTTTTTAAGTGAAAATCATTTGAATAATCGTTCACCAGAGGCTGAAGACTCGTTCAAAAGATGCTGGACTTATGAAGAAGTTTGAATGGCTGAAAGGAAAAGAATTCAAAAACAATTGAACATATGCTGAAGGAGGCGATATATCGCCCCCTGTAGGCGATATATCGCCTGGGCCAGTATGCCCGAGGCGACCGTGCATCGTTTCGTGTTTTCCGTATCTACGTGCTGCGACATATCGCCCCCTATAGCTGCGATATATCGGCACTCGCTGAATATTTAAACACGAAATTACACATTTTTAGCTAAGTTTGAATGGAGTAAACAGCCTTGACTAAGCCCTCAACGTATTCAAAGCTGCTGACTGACCCTATAACATTCAAACTTTACTCCTTATTAAATTTAATCCTAAAAAATACTTAATCCTTAATTACCATTCATAACATGTGCTTAAAATCCTATTGGTTGATATCTAAACCTTATAGTATAATAAATATAATCCTTAATATCAGTCACATTAATCAAACCTTAGGTTAAACTTAATATCCTTAAACTATAGATTAAACTTAGAAAATCTATAAGTACTACTATGAATGTCCAAATAATTCCTGGTCTGAACCAAAAATCCATAGTAACAAAGATAATGCTATAAATACTATCATACTATTATCTATCTTAGCTAAGTAAAGTTCTTGGACTCTACACACTTTCACTTACTCAATCCCTTTCTCACCCCTTCTCCTTATGTCATTTTGGGTGTCCTCCTTGCTCTGTTCTTTGAGCTTCGGCCATGTGCCGCCTCTATCAAACTCTCTTTCTCTGTCCAGGTAATTCTTCTCATCTTTCTCTGTTTTTTTAAAAATTAATATTGAGTAAAAGTATGGTGTTTTTATGTTTATTATTTTGCAGTGTTTTTAAAAATCAGATGTATTATTGTGATTAAAATCATATTTGTTGTTATTAATATTGTTTACTAATTAATTAATTTTATAGTAAAAATTGTATTGAAGCTAGGAGTAGTTGGAATTTATTTTCTAAAGAGAAGATTGTGATAAGTATGTTTTATGTTTAATTTGTGATTAATATTTATTGTTATGTCACTACTACAAAATTGGGTTTTCTCTGCTATTTTTTTCCTTAATAAATGTAAAACGCCCTAGTTTAGTGCTTTGTAAAATATTCACATATTCATTGGTTTATAAGAGAAAGCCACTTATTATAAATATTTCAGTGGGATCTTGCTAAAAACATGCAAGTTGGACTCAATATTTTAAAAAGAAAAATATTAGTTTTTCATGCAAAGTTCTTAAACAACAAAAAGTTCAAGTCCCACTAATAAATTTAAAAAGTCACATTAAACATAACATTATTAAAAGAAAGCGGCGTTTTAAAGTGATTGTTTTTCATCCATAGGATGCCCCCACGCTATACACACCAGGACGACAGAACTTCTGTAATGACCCAACTATTTCTAAGATCTTGGACCATTATAGCTACTATTTTGAGAAAGATACATAAGAAATAATATAACTTTATTAAAACTCAAAATATTGTATCAAATACATAATAATAGAAAATATGGCATGTATACCCATTGTTTTAAAAAAAAAACATAAAACATAACTTTAATTCAATTGTTAAAAACTAAATGCGGAACTACAAAAGAGACATAATTCAAAAGACTAGAATAAACGTCATCCTCGATCGACATGCAGTCCACTCATTCCATTCATCCTCAACACACAAGTCAAGTTACCAAGAATCCTTCCTGCATCACACTAAAAATAAAGGAATGAGCCTAATGCCCAGCAAGAAAAACTTACTAAAAACATACATCATATATCATAAGCATAAAACTACATCATAAACATAAACTATAAAACATATGACTATAAAAACAAATATCATATAAGACTACAATGGTGTAAAGAACGCCCTAGACTAATACTTACAAAAAATTCGCATAACATAGTTTATAAAAGAATACCATTCATTATCAAAGTCTCTGGGGGACTTGTTTAAAACCATGCAATTTGGCGCCACAAGTTTTAAAATAAAACATAGATTTTTATGCAAAGTTCAAAGTAACCAAAAAAATTAAATAACTGAGTCCCACTGATAATTTAGGAAAGTCTCTTAAAAACAAAACATAATTTAAATGGCGTTCTACGTTGATCGTTTTTCCGTCCATAGGATTACCCCACGCCATACACCCCATGATGAAAGAACTCCTCACGTCACCACGCGTGCCATAAAGAAATCCTATTTGCTACCTGGAAGGAAAGTAAGGGGGGTGAGCTAAAAGCCCAGTAAGGAAGTACAAACAAATAAGCAAGTAAGAATACAACAAAAACAAACACTAACGTTCATCTAAAACATCATGGTATATCATAACATAATCGTAACATATCATCATATCATAACATAATCGTAACATATCATCATATCATAACATAATCGTAACATATCATCATATCATAACATAATCGTGACATATCATCATATCACAAACATACAGCATACATGATGAGCATGGATCGCTAGTTGTCCATGTCACCCTATGAGGTAAACAGGAGATCACTGGTCCTTGAATAACCTCGGCGCGTCCGCCCTAGGAGTTACGTCTCAATGTCCTTAGTAACTCGTTCGATGTATCTGACATCGTAATCTGTTTGATGTATCTAACATCGTAATCTGTTTGATGTATCTAATATCGTAATCTGTTTGATGTATCTGACATCGTAACTGGTTTGATGTATCTAACATCCATACACATATCACATTCAACATATCATCATGTTATGGCATTCATAATTCATAACAATTTATTCACACAACAGTCTTACCATTCATAGCATAAAATCATAGAATCTATCTAACTTCCTTACCTCAGGTCCAAGCTAAGAATTTTCACAATCTTTCAACGAGCCTATATTATAATCAAAATAACATTTCTTAGGTTCATAAAATTACTATTTTGCCCTTCCATACAACTCACGTGTGTATGGGCCATGCACACATAATAACTGTTACACATAACATGCAATTATTCTCAACTACACATAAAGCCATAAAAAGAATAATGCTCATTTTACCCATTTTACATGCATGATCGTTTTATAAAAAGCACATAGTTGAATAATAAACATAATTTTGGACGTAAAAGTGGATTTGCATGTAACATGCATACGTGTGAACATTGCGTAATAGAGACGTTTTCAAAAACGATTATTCTACATTTCTTACTTTTATTATTTTAAAATCAATAGACATATTACATGCTTTATTTTTCTTAAAATTTCTAAGTTGATTAAATTTCTCAAAACTTTATTTTATTTTATAAAATTATTTTATTTTAGCTCAAAAATAAAATATGTGACAAATTTCATTCATTAATCTCAAATTACAAAGAATTAACCAAAAAGCTTGGATTTAATTAAAATGCCTATTTTTAATATGTTTCTTTAGAAAAATAAATTTTATCATTGTGTTACATAAATGAGGTGAGAAAATATATTTTTAAGTGTGGAAATTATATTTTTATTTAAATTATTTAAGACTTAGTTTTATGTAACAAAAATCCATATGTGACAATTAAATAACAATTTTTAACCTTTTTAAAACAAACTTTCAGCCACCATTTATTTTCTTCAAAAATCACAAATAAATAGAATCTAAATATTTTTCTCAATCAAAATAAAGGAAAATCATAACTTATCAAAATATACATTCATACCATTAAAAATACCATTTTTCAATATTACCATAACTTAGGAAAAATAATTTGTTCCAAAAACTCATCAAATTCATTTTAGTGAAACTCACTTTATATTTTCTTACAAAAATTCCAGCAACTATTTTTATCAATAAAAATCACCATATTCAATTTAAAAGCTCATATTTTCTCAAAAATTCAATAAAAATTCTGTAGGTAATTATTTGAGTAAAATATCATTTTAATGAGACTTAAAATCCCCTTTTTAATTTCATAAAATTAACATAACATCAAGGACATTACTTATGCATGCAAATCATCTTTTTATCAAACTTTTACCCAATTATTTACAAAAATCAGCAAGCTTAATTTCTCATGAAACTCATCTTTTATCCCAAAAATTTCACATAAAATCATACATGTCCAAAATCTCATCATACTCTTATTATATACATGATTCTATTATTACTAACATATTCACATGAAATCTTATAAAACCATTTTTTTCTATTCCATTGAATCTACACATGAAATCCAACAACAATAACCATGGCAATAGCATACATAGATTCATAACACCATATCTCATGAACATGCCTTATAACAATCCTAACATATTCTTATCATATTTCTAAAATCATCATTTACCATTTACATAAATCAAAGATTACAAAGATAACCATAGCAATATAAACATAACATATCTCCTCATTACTATTAGTGTTACATTTTAAAGATAACCATGCACCTTAGTGCATTCAATCATAACTCACATAATTACCTCAATTGTCACACTTATTTAAAATGTAACACTAATAGTAAAATAAACATGTTACACACTATTCACTTATTAAATTAATACACCAAACAAACAATTAACAAATTTTAAATTCAAAAGATTATACCAAACAATTCTAACTATTAAATAAAATAATAAACAATCAAATGAAACAAATAATCAAATAAATAAAATAACAACACTTAAAATAAAACAATTCATCACACTTAACATTTAAATAAAATAAATCACAAAAATTTAAATAATCTAAAATTTTTTTTTGGTGCACTACAAATGCCCATCATTCTTCTTGGGGCTTGCTAGCTATGCAATCATATGCCGGTAAATTTACGGGGCTTTGTTATCTAAACAAGTCATAAATTTATGGAGCTTGTGTAAAGAACGCCCTAGACTAGTGCTTAATAAAACGTTCACATATTCATTGGTTCATAAAAGAAAATCCACTTATTATAAAAGTCTCAGTAAGAACTTGCTTAAAACAATGCAAGTTGGGCCCAATAGTTTTAAAAGAAAATATGAGTTTTTATGCAAAGTTCAAAAGAAAACAAATCCAATAATTAAGTCCCACTGATAATTTAGAAAGTCTCTTAAAACATAACATAATTAAAATGGCGTCTTAAAGTGATCATTTTTCCGTCCATAGGATGCCCCACGCCATACACACCAGGACGATAAAACTTCCCACATCACCACTCGTGCCACAGAGAGACCTATTTACTACCTGGAAGGGGAAAGTAAGGGGGTGAGCTAAAAGCCCAGTAAGGAAGTACAAACATTAAGCAAGTAAGATACAACAAATTCACACACTATCATTCATCTTTATACATCATAGCATCGTCGTAACAAACATCATATCATCATCATAACTTAGCATCATAACATCATCATATCATAACATCATCATAACATAAGCATCATGTCATCATCATATCATAACATCATCATAACATAAACATCATAGCACATCATATCATAACATCATCATAACATAAACATCATAGTACATTCATACAAAATTCCTTGTGAACATGGCCCGCTAACTTGTCCATGCCACCCTTTTGAGGTAAACAAGAGTCTCTGGTCCTTGAATAACCTCGGAGTTACGTCTTCATCTCCTTAGTAACTCGGGTTACGTTTTCTTTATCCTTAGCAACCCATTTTGATGTGTCGCGTTCATCACGCTAACATCCATTCACAACAATAACATATTCATACAAGCCAACATATCATCACACTAGGGTATTCATAATTCATAACATTTCATTCACACAACAGTCACTACAAGAAAAAAATACTTTTAATAACATCGAAAATGTGTTATCAAAACATACCATAACACTTTTTGATGTGTTAAGACCGACTATGTTATCATAGGTCAGGGTACTTTACATAACACTTTATCATTGTTATTCAAATGTGTTATTATACTGTCAACGATAACACACTTTCTGTGTTATTTTAATAAATAGATAAGTGTTTAATTATATTACTTATAGTCGTTTATATAACACATTTCAATACTTATAAATTTGTGTTATACTACACTTTAGTATAACACATTTTTTTTCACTACTACACATTACCCTTTACGGGACACTTTTTTAGGACACGCACATAAATGCAAGTCCTTAAAAATATTTATGAAGTTTTTAGGACACTCATTGAGAGTCCTGAAAAAACGCAATTTAGGACTCGCAATGAGTGTCCTAAAAGAAAATGCGAGTCCTAAAAAAATCTGGGCTATAAAAATGAGTATTTTACTTAATATTTTTAAGGACTTGCTTTGAGAGTCCTTAATACTCTTTTAGGACTCGCAATGAGTGTTCTAAAAGAATCTATGAGTCCTAAAAAATGTGGGCTAAAAAAAAAAGTGCCTTACTTAATAATTTTAAGGACTCCCAAAGCAAGCCCTTAAATATTTTATGTAAAACACTCAAAAGACAGCCATATATTTCGAAATTATAGGGTTACATACTTAAAAAACTATACACATTTGGGGATTTTATTACTCAAAACCACAGCAACCACATGGCAGCAGGACTGAAGGAGATGAACGGCTGAACGACATGACCAAGGCTGAACGGCTGAAGGAGATGAACGGCAGCAGGTGGTGACAGGCGCTCGACGGTGGTGAACGGCGCTGGGTTCTCGGTTCCAGCATTCTCGGTGGCGTCGACGGCGGTTCCAGCACTCACGGCGGCGCACTACCGCGGCTCCAGCATTCACGGCGGTGTAGGTCTCGGCTCCAACAGTCTCTCCAGCGGTGCAGGGTCTCGGCTCCGGCGGTGCTGGTTGCTCACGGTTTCAACCGTTGGTTCAGGTATATACATTGCTTTTTTTTATTTATTTGTTTGCTTATAAAAATATATATATTATAATTTCAGATGAATATATATATATATATGATATCAGATTTATTTATAGGATTGGTATTTATTTATATTATTAAAAATTGGTAATTGGTATTATATTATTTATTTATATTATATTTATATATATTATAATTGGTAATATTATAATATCAGATTTTAATATAGGATAATAATATAGGGTAATAATTTCAGATTATAATATAGGGTAATAATATAATTTCAAGTTTTAATATACAAATAAATAATATAGGCTAATATTGATACTATTTGATATTTTACAATTTTGAATGATAATTGTATTACTTTAGTGGAGTTTGAATATCTTAGATATTCATCCGTAGTGAAGTAGGTTCTGGGAATTATGTGTGCTACGGTGATAACGGAAGATTGAGAACTTGCATGTCTTAGTGAAGTAGGTTCTGATAATTTTGTGTGCTGCGGTGATATATGGATGAAAACCTATGTGCTGTTTGATTTTTTTGACATGTTGGTGTTGATTGTGACAGATGGCTAGGCTAGTAAATTAGGGGATATGCTGCCCGATTTTCTATAGATTTTTTTGTACTTAGTTTTGTGTGGAAATATGAAAATGATAATTGCCACAATGATAAATTTGTGATCCGGATATTTAACATTTGACCGTCTAATTAATAATTAAGTTGAATTTCAATTTTTCTACTAATCACAAAATTTTCTTAATCTGAGCCTCAAAAGAGTCGATTTAGAGTAACTATGTATGGCATGTTATTTGTGCTTTCGAGATTATAAGTGCAGGATAGGTCTTTCTAGAATTTAAATCAAAATCCTCATCTTTTCTCTCCCAAAAGAGTTAGTGATGTGAGTGGTGTGAGTGCTTGGATACTATTTGGTTTATTATTTTAGATAAGCTACGGTTTGGATTCCTATATTAATATACAGTTTAGTATATATTATTTTTTATGGATTGATTACATATGTTTGCATACTTATATATTAATTATTGTTTTAATTTGTGTACAAAATTTGATAGTAAGATACTAAGTATATATGTGAGTGAAATTATATGATACCAAAAATTTATATCTTTGTCCTATTAAAAATTTAGAATTATTTTATGATTTTACTATTACATTAAATTTGGTAATCACATTCTAGTTAGTATATATGTGATTGATTGGATCTTAAAATCCAAATCACTCATTGTGATTTGGATCCTATTTATCACAAAATTTTGATGATTTCATGCATTGCATGGTAAAAACATAATAAAAAAAATTGGATTTGGATTTGATTAGGTAATATTATGAGATCATTCATTATTAGTATATATACCAAGAGAAGAGAGATCAAGGATCTATATTTGATCACATCAAGGAAATTTCTTTAAGTGTATGCTTTGTTTAGTTTAAGTGGAATAATGATGAAGCTAAAGTAACTTGTGTCTTACATTTATTCATCTTTCTAGTATTGTTGAAATCAATGCATATAAACACAAACCATTATTATTAACAAACGAGCAACTTTTTGCATGCCTTAAATATATAATATAATTAGACACACACACACAGAAAATATTTCTAAATAAAAAAAGCTCTTAAAGTGTTCATTAGACAAATAATAGTTGATACAAGTGTGACATGTAAAAGAATATACAAGTATGTATGCATATATTTGTTGTGTTGATTTTAACCTTTTTAAAAGACCATGTCAACATCTGACATTTTTCTTTTTTTATAATGTTGATTAAAATGAATAGGTTAATATTTTGATTGGTCTTAAAGCATTGGATTGGTAGCTAATTGCAAGAGGTATGTTGCATTTGATTTAGTTTTAAAAAAAATTCAATATTTTACAATTTTGAATGATAACTGTACTACTTTAGTGGAGTTTGAATATCTTAGATATTCATTCGTAGTGAAGTAGGTTCTGGGAATTCTGTGTGCTGTGGTGATAACGGAAGATTGAGAACTTGCATGTCTTAGTGAAGTAGGTTCTGAGAATTTTGTGTGCTGCGGTGATATATGGATGAAAATCTGTGTGTTGTTTGATTTGTTTGACATATTGGAGTTGATTGTGACAGATGGCTAGGCTAGTAAATTAGGGGATATACTGTCTGATTTTCTATAGATTTTCTTGTACTTAGTTTTGTTTTGTATGTTTATTTTATTTTATTTTCTTAATTTTAATTTTTTATTAAAACAAATAGGCGCAATATGGAAAAAGACTGGATGTCAGCTGATAGGATGTTAGTAGAATATATAAAAGGGGTCGATGAGTTTCTTAAATTTAGTTTGGATCGTGCCAAAGATCCATACTATATTTGTTGTCCTTGTAGTAAGTGTGGATATATGAAAAAGATGACAGCCACAATAATAGAAGAGCACTTATATTTCCACGGGATAGACAAAAGTTATAAAATATGGTATTGGCATGGTGAAGAGATTCATGTTACTCTGGACCCTCCTATGATGAATGAAGATTGGAATTATAGGCAATTGGATCGTGAGGATAATTTAGATGAAATGATTGAAGATGCATATTATGAATCAGAAGTAGATCCCGTTAAGTTTGAAAATCTTCTTAATGACGCTGAAAAGCCGATTTACTCTGGTTGCACTAAATTTTCAAAGTTGTCAGCCCTTCTTAGATTGTACAATATAAAAGCCAAAAATGGATGGAGTGATAAGAGTTTCACGGAATTGTTAGTTTTTTTTTAAAGATTTACTGCCTGAAGAAAACGAGATGCCCGTATCATTTTACGAGGCTAAGAAAACTATGTGCTCAATAGGCTTGCAATATGAAAAAATACATGCTTGTCCTAATGATTGCGTATTATATCGGAATAGCCTTGTAGATGTGAATTCGTGTCCTATTGTTTAATTATTATGCCTTTCATTGATACAAACAAATAGAATTTAAAGTTAACAACTGTGTAATACTTGTTCTTTCAACAGGGAGCATTGGATGTTATTTTTATTATATCCCAATTGGCATTATTTTTGTTTTCTCGATCCTCTCAATGCACCATTGGATAACAGGACAGTCATCAAGGAGACCATCCATGATGCATTTGAGATGTATTTCATAGAAAGAATGAAAGCACATCAAAAGATCAACAAACGCTCATCGGGAGTAATGTATTTCCAACCTACGGTATGTTTCTATTTGTATAGTTTATGTATATGTAAAGATGTTTAAGATATTTAATACTAAGAATTGTACATGTATTACCAATCTATATATAGTGTCGTAAACAACCAAACAATATCGACTGCAGATATTACGTAATGAGGATGATGAAGAATGTACTTATCAATGCCCCTCATATCAAACATTTCTTGTCGAAACAGGTAATAAACAATATACAACTACATAGTATTAATCTAGTACAATTTTTATATATGCTTTGAATTTATTACCACTAATATAATTATAATTAAATTTTTGTTTTCTTTTTTTTTTTCAGTTCACCTTCGACAAACCATATACTACACAAGAAATTGACGAAGTTAGAGAAGAATGGGCAATGTCATTTTTACAATTGGTTAGAGAAAAATGAATGATATTATAGTTAGCTAATTACAATACATGTTTAGAAATTTTTAATTTATTTCGTAAAATTTTTTTGCCATTTTTTTAGTATTTTCTTTTCAAATTTCTTTTGATACATATTCGACACATGGATATATTTTTAAATCAAAATTAAAATTGTAGCTGTATTTTTTTTAAAAAAAATTACTTTTAAGGGCATGCAAAGCGAGTCCTAAAAAATTACCCGCGAGTCCTAAAAAATTACTTAAAGGCACTCAACCGGATTTTTTAGGACTAGCGTTGCGAGTCCTGAAAAACTCGCATTGCGAGTCCTAAAAACATTATTTTAGGACTCGCAAAGCGAGTCCTAAAAACTTAATTAAAGGCACTCAACCAGATTTTTTAGGACTCGCTAAGGCTCTCAATTAGAGGACTCGCGCCCCACGAGTCCTAAAAAAATTTTTAGGACTCGCAATGCTAGTCCTAAAAAACCCTTTTTGTAGTAGTGTGTGTTATACTGCACTTTAGTATAACACATTTTTTGTGTTATAATACACTTTAGTATAACACATTATTTGTGTTATATAATGAAGTTTGCATAACAAAATTCTTTACTTATAAAAAGTGTTATTGTAATAGATATTATAACACATTTTTTGTATTATTTTAATATTTAGATAAGTTTAAATTCTCATTATATATTCATTTATATAACACTAATTTATTCTATTATATTTTTATTTTTTATTTATATAATTAAAATTAGCTTTCTAATATATACTAGCATCATCAAATAAACTTGATTTTCAAATAAAAAAAAGTAAAAACATTCAGCATTGTATTAACAATCCACAAATTAGTTTAAAATATTCAACATTGTCATCAACAACAAAATGTTCTTTAAGTATTCAAGTAGTCTTAAATATTCAACATATTGAAAAGTTACTACTTTCAGCAAAAAGTATTGAAGAGTTTAATTTTTTTACATAATAACACGTCAAAATTTGAGTAGTTGCACACTCCTACAGTACTATTTGATAGGAAAAAAACATGCAATTGAAGTTGCTTCATTGTACCAGCCACAATGATCTAATCTTCACTTCCAATTCTAGCAAAACCAACACACTTCGTGTCTTCATTGCAGACTGCAACGCAACATAATACAACCACATTCAATGTTAAATTGATAAACTAAGTGTGATTTAGTTCATTGAAATTCAAAGTTAAGACATGAGTGAGTCATAGAGTAATAGTAGTAGTTATCAACAGGATAATTTAGAAAAGTTTGAATTTGAAAACCTAATTAATCCAACTACAATAGGATAATTTAATCTCATTGAGAAACTTGAGAAAAAAAAATTATATCTTTGTTTCAAATTATCGACACATAAAAAGCATAGAGCAGCAAGATTCAATTGTTACTGCAAAAGCAGAAAACATAGAAACAAATGACCAAAACTCCAGTCAAGAGAACTGCCTGTACCATTAAACAGTATTCTACATATAAAGAGCAGGTTAATTGCTAAGGCAATTGCTGATACACAATTACTGAACCAACTATAACATACATAGCACAAAGTTCGTACACACAAAGAAAAGCAACAACTAAAAGTAAAAGAACAACAACAGCTCTTGTAGAAGTTGCAGCCACCATTAACATGCCTCAGGAGACCAAACAACACAACAAAAAAGTATTGAAATAAGAATAAGCACCACTTAAGTAGAAAGAAAAAAAAAATAGTCAATAAGCAAGCAAGACCATTAAAAGCTTATTTAACGCATGGCCTGTTCATAACAGTTCATTTAATAAGTAATTACGCAAATATAACAAGAAATCTATATTCCAACAAATAAGATTATCCTGGCATATAATTGGCAGAAAAAAAATACCTCCTCCATTCATATCAAGCCATGACGACGATCAGGCCAATCCAAAAGGAGTCGATGCCAAAGGATCGAGCCAATAAAGAAGTAGCAAGAGGGCTGCTAGTGCAGACCCTTCCATCTCGAACAAGAGACGAGCTCTCAGTGCCAACTCTCGATATTGGACCAATCTTATGTGAGCCAAAGAAGGTAGGGAACTCAAAGGAGACCCAGTATGCTTCCAATATGCTACAGCAATTGACTTGAGATGATTGCTGTGACCAAAGGAAAATCTCCCTAGAGCTGCCAGAATGGAAAAGAAATCAAACTTCATTAGCTCAGTTAACAAATTACAATACTGCCCCGGGAGGAGCAGGTTTGTTTGAGCAGCCTCAAGAGTATGAACGAGCTGCCAATATAATGCCTAAAAACCTGGTGCAAACGAATTCTTAGAACTAAACAAGTCAACAAATAAATAGGCAATTTTTGATGATAAACTACATACCAACAGCAACCTCTACTCTGACTAATGGACTTCCATCTGAAGCTACGCTTAATAGGCTTTTAATAATACTAATCTCTGCTCTAATTTTTTCATCATTATCACATTCTTCATCTCCTCCAACACCATCTCTACACAAGTTAGAGCCCACATCAGAAGCCCTAACCTGAAAATAGTACACAAGTATTAAGATCAAATTATATGTAGAAATAGAAATACTCCCATCTTTATACAGATGGTAGACCATGATAGTAGTAGATCAGTATAACTAATGTGATAAAATACCAAATTCCAACCCAAGATGATGTGCTATTCATAAATGATACATTGAACACTTCAAAAGAAGAAAATGGAAAACTAAGATAAATACTTATATGTTTGTATTATTATTTTAAGGTCTTCATGAAGTGAACAAGGATAAATGAAGAAACTATTTAAAATGATGACCACTAGTCAAAACTATGTGATGCATGTGTGTGTGTGTATACTGTCACACGTTTATTAAACATGTAAACTTTGTTATGCATTATCATCGAATATAAAAGATGGAAAATGAAGCATCTTCAAAGATTAGTGAAAGAACTAGTCCTTGGTCCCAAAAATCTATCAGCGACTGTAAATTCCATCAGAAAATAAAACCATGCAAAATCTGATAGTTACACAATGTACCCATCAGATATCTTTGCTATCTTTTGCTTGGATAAACCCCCCCTTTTTTTTTTCTTCAGATTTCACTCATAATGCAAAACAGGGGCAGCAAGTGGAAAAAGATAAGAAACTTGCAAATGGCATCATCTTAGGCACATGGACTCGTAAATTAGTGGACTTTTCAAACAGCTGTGTTGGATTTTTTTTTTTAATTTAAAATGGTATTTTCCTAGATAGAGGCCACACACTTAATTCATTAAAACAAAGTAGAATACAACACAACATAAGCTTAAGGGCCATTACTCAGACAAGAAAATGAAACACACCAAAAAGAGGACAAATAAAACTACTAAAACTAATCTACTGGACCCTATAAATGCACAAGACAAAACAAACATAGGAAATAAAAAAGCAAGCACCATACCAAACCAAAGACCAGTAGTAGAACAAAAACAAGAAGCCAAACCATACAAAAATGCATTACCTTGATAGAGAGTGATGCTGCTAGACAATCTGATGACTTTAAAGCTGAAATGGAGACAGTGATTTGAAAAAAGTATAAAAAACCATTGTATTTACCAAATGCCAAAAACTGAGATAAACCATTTTTTTTACTGAACCATTTATTTTGTTTGTGTATTATAATACTTTTTTAATAGAGTTATAATCATGTGTTGTGGAAAGGGTATTTTGTATCTATCCAAATAGGCAGACAATAATATCTTAACACATTAAATGAAACTAGCTAGGAAAAGAAGAACCAAAGTCCAACAAAGCAATGTAGAGTCACAAGAACCCAACTAAGAACAGAGTCTCATACTAGTGGCAAACTAAGAATAAGCACAAGGGAACATAATCATAACATAAGTCTTACTCTAAACGAAACTATATTAGTACTTTAAAAAAAAAAGCTAGATCACTCATAAGCATGGGAAGCACTTGCGAGGTCACTTTAAAAAATAAATGCTAAATGATAATTTCTTTAATGTGTTAAGATTTAACTACAAGTATAGAATAAGTAATGGAGAAAAAAATCTTAATATGTTAAATTAATAATAAGCCCACATGAATATGATGATGGTAAAACAAGATATAAGATAACAGTAGTACAAATGCAAATATGTATTGACAAAAAATGATTTGGAGATCTATTTGCCTATATATAACATATACTTATATAACTCTATAGTTCAACTTTGAAGATGGATTGAGCTTGAAAATTACATATAAATAAATATAAAATTAATTATCACTTTCATAACTGAAAAGAAATATGAAAATCCAAAATGATACAAAAAAAGACACTTAATATGAATAAAGGGGATGCCATAAAGATAAAATTAAACATAAGAAAAGGTAATTTCCTTTTTTTACAACCTTCTCGAATATAAATTCATACCAAATGTTTTACTTCCTGCTAGAAACAAAAGTGAAGATATTATAAAATATTTTTGATGGTCTGTATAAATTTTAGAGAGGTATTTCATCAAACACATAATGGACAGTGCAAAAATAGCTTATAAAGAAGTTTTAGCAGCTCCAATTTTGGTGAGGCCTTACATTGAGCATGATATTTATGAGCACCACTAATCAAACATATTAAGTATAACCTCATGATTCTGCAACTTCATATAGATATAGTTATATTTATATTTAAGCATTGAAAGTCAAAGTTTTATCACTGCTTGGATCTCATTCAATTACAAGATGGATAGGCTCTACGGGGCTATTTGGGCAATCACTAGTTCAAGTTTAGTTTCTGAACCAAGGTGGAAATTTGTTATATTGGTTCAGGAAACTAACTTCTAACTGTTTCTGTTAAGTTTGTTGGTTCTATTTCTTTACTTGTAATACTTTGCTATATAAGTTTGTATTACTTTAGTTTTTTCACTGGTCGTGAAAAAGAACAAGTTTTATTCTCTAAAATTGTAACATCTTGAGAGGAACAAAGACAAGAGTGTTGTAAAGGTTGTAAAGAGGATTGTATAAGAAAGAATCAATAATAGTGGCTGCCCCTTGGATGTAGACTAGTAGCAATTTTGCTCTAGTTCGAACCAAGTAAATATTTTTTACAACTAATAAATTAATTTAATAGTATTATAGATATTATTATATGGTTTGAATCATTTTTTTGTTGATTAAGACAATAAAATAAGTGAAAATTAAAAATATATCAAGCTTGGTCTACTGTATATAATAAATTTTATTATTATAGATTATAGATATTTTTATAATTTTTATTAATTAATAACCATAAAATATAAAAAAAAAGTAGAAAAAATGAAAAAAAATTTATAAGGTATCAATCAGTAAAATCCAAGGAAAGTAAGGGAAGGTCATTATTATTAACAAATCATCTATGGTTGAAGAAGTATTGGGGGCACCATCCCAAATTCAAATGCCCTTACTCTTTCTTTTCTTGAAGTAACATCCATAGTGTTATTATCATGGCTATGTTGAGACTTGATCTCAGTGAACTTATCTCAAATTCAAGCATTAACATGGTTCCTAGATTTTCATTTTTCTTTTGATAATGACATTTACAAAGTAAAGAAAATGACAATCAAAACCTACTGAATATTTGCTCAAATTGGCTGTTAATATATATTTAAGACAGAAAATAGCAGCTTCACTCTACTCTCTTCTCTGCTTCCTATTGTCATTGGTGGCCTTTCATTTCTTTGCAACATATTACAAAATCTTGATGTTTTGTTTCAGGTTAATTATGGCAACTTCATGCATGGCCTTATGAAAGAAAACATTCAGCTGAATAGGAAAGTTCTGTCTGAGTTATCTATGCACGAACCATACAGTTTCATGTTTTGGCTGAATTTCATTGCTTTTTTATGATAGACAGCATGTGAGCAACAGTAATATTTACATGCAAAATTATTAGATCTTAGTTTTCCAGCTCTACAAGTAACTTGGCACTGGTCTATGTTGTGCCTTGACCACCATTTTTTGTTAATTCTACTGGTTTATTTTCTATCAATTTAATAGTCTCTAGTTCAAGAGATTCTAGTGTTGTTTTTAATTTAAAAATAAGATTCTAAAATGGTAGCCACTAACTAATTGGGTTTGGATCAAAGACAAGATTTTAGCTTGGGTTATGGCAATTTTGTTATGGCAATTAAATCTAATCTATACATATAAAAACTTACCTAACCATCTATCAATACCAAGTCAAAAAATTCAAACAACACACAATAAGTTTTCTTCCTTATATCACCGCAGCACACAAACAAATTTTCCAGAACCTACTTCTCTAATACACACAAGTTTTCAACCTTCCGTTATCACCGCAGCACACAATTTTAATCTCAGAACCTACTTCTCTATGGATGAATATTTAAGATATTCAAACTCCTCTAACATTTTTAAGATATTAATAATAAGAGTTAAAAGAACAAATTCCGCAGCTCTTGCAAATTAACTTTGCAATGCTCGTTGCCAATTCGATCCACAACCTAAAGAATATAAACAATACCTAAAATATTAATACAAAATTAAAATTTGTCAATAGATATTAAAATAGCCTTTGAAATCCAAAATTTATCTAATTCGATCTTAAAATTTGGGGATAAAATTTATACACACATTTACTTTAAAGGCATTTTAAGTATGACTTAGTAAATTTTGACAAAATGGATAGGAGAGTGTACCTATTTCACACAATACAACAATAAGTTTTGATCGTTTTCTGAATATATGGGATTAAATGGTACTTTTTCCATAATTGAATCCAGTATATGACAGTTGATTATTGGTACTTTGATAATTCAATTTTAAGTATAATTATGCTGGGCTCAAATTTCAGCTTTGACAAGCTGTAATATAAGGAAACTAATAATCCAGAACAATAAAGAGATCCTAAAAGTTATTTAATGGCATCTAAATGCTTGGATATTGGACCTGAAATGGCCACCAAGGCTTGGTAAACAACTGTCATTTATCTGCATATTTTGTATTTTAGAATATAGAAGTTGGTTGGGCTCATAAGGAACTTTTGAATGACTCAAATGGTAGAATTCATTGAAAGGATAATATGGTAATTTCAGAGTTTTGCTGGGCAGCATTGCCCTCATTTAGCATCTAAATAAGCTTTGAGCAGCACAATTTTGACACACTAACATCACACATGCACACCTATGTGGCAACAAGAGTGTGTGCACATATCATTAATCATATGCAGAAAAGGTAAAATTGAAGGTGCTTGAATGAAAATAAAAAAACATGTAAAAGCTTGAATTTGACACTGTTTCTGATCCAATGTTTGAGGACTAAAATGCCAATGTGAGTGAAATTTCGATTCAGACAGAACAACCAACTCTTATTCCTACTTCAAAGTCACAAGGGAAAAGAAAGTTTGTTTACCATCCTGAGTCATGAGTGGATAATCAGTAGCACTTAATGTGATAAACCAGTCCCAATCTGCATTAATCTTGAGAAACAACGCTGCAGCATAACAGATAAACCAATCACTTTTCAAATAAATACCCTCACTCTCACCATTTCTCTATAGTAATTATTTGAAGTATTATAAACACATATATACCATATCATAACTTAAATATCTAATAAAATATGATGCTTGATCATGATCTAGCTACATATTTCATTGAGACAGCTCATTTCAGTTATATCTTAATCTACCACATAAATTAAATTTCTACAAAATATTTGTCTATACAAGGTTGCTGATATAATAATATTTGTGTAAAATACAATTGAGAATTGAGATACACTTTTTTCCTTATTATTGTTATTAAATAAAAGCTAGAGCCTAGACGGCTAGAACCTTCCAAATTATTTTAATATTTGTGTGTGTGTGTATAAACCCATTTGTAAAGAAAGGTGAAAGCTCATACCTGAGAGAGGAAATTTCATCAATATTTTTGTAATGGCAATCAGAGAGTTCCATGAACCAGAGCCAAACCACAATAATGGGCATGTGGCAGCCATCTTTGGGGTCACCGGGGTTGTGGGGAGGGAGCTGGCAAGAAGGCTCACATCAAAATCTGAATGGAAAAAGGTTTATGGAATTGCCCGGAATCCTCCTCATCTTGAGCATTACCAACAACACTAAACTAAATGCAAATGCCAGAATCCATAGACAATAACTTGAGATGAGTGAAAGAACATGCAGTTTTCTCATTGCTAAAAAGACTAGAATTCTTATTGTAATCACAGCAAGCTCAAAAAATTTAAGCCAATATCAATGGGTGACACAAATGAACATAAAAAAGTTGTTGGAATGAAGATGTTGGAGAAGATATGAGTGGCTATTAAAGCAAAGCAAAGCAACGACAATGCATGTGGGAACCTCAATGCATGTGAGTGGCTTAACAAAGAACCAATTTTACAGAAAATTGAAGGCTGGAAGATGCTATTTCCGTATGAGCATCATTTTCATTAGTTATAACTAGCCATTAGTTTTCTTAACCCAGACAATTGAAAAGTACCTAAACCAACTTATTGAAAAGTAATTCAAGGAACAAATCTCAAATTCAAATTCAAACTTTTTAGGCAAATAACATTGTAGAGAATCCCAACACAGTAATATGATTCAAAGAAGAAGAAAATCAGATCTAAACATTTATTTTACTAAAGATAAATCTAATTAATATATACATATATCAAACTACCTCTCTCCCTTTCTTCTCGACCCTTTCTCTACAAATTAACCAACCCTCAAACTTCAACCTAGTTTTAAGCTTCAAACCCAGCCCTGTTTCCAGCCTCGCATCATCGACCACACCACATCCCCATCACCAGCCATGCGTTGTTGAGCATGTCAAGCCTCCGCATCGCCAAGTACCCAGAAGCCTTCGTCAGTACACCTGCATACCTTACTGAGAGCATTAGGGCTTCGTCGAGGAGGGAGAGAGAGGCAGAGGAATGAAAGTGACGAAAGAGAGAGGGGGTCGAGGCGAAAGAGTGGCGTGAAGATGAAGAGAAAGAAAGTGAATGAGAACTGAAGAGGTGGAAGAGAAAGTAGTGTATATCTAGATAGAGAAGATGGAGATGGAGAGAAACAAAGGCTATGATGGAGATGGATGTTGACTATCGGGCAAAGTATTTTTGGCGAGAGAAAAGATGAGGAGAGATAATGAATTTTTTTTCAATTGCCGCTTAAAATTTTTAGTTTCCCACCTTTCATTTTCAGAAATCCAATTTTATCGTTTTTGTTTCTAATATGACTTATTATAATACTTTTTGAAAAAGCTTATATTCATGTGTTGTGGAAAGGGTAATTTGTTGTAGTGAGTCTTACCATTCATAGCATAAACAAACATAAATTATATCTAACTTCCTTACCTCAGGTTCGAGCTAAGTAAATTCACAACCTCTCAACGAGCCTATACCATAATCAAAATGACATTTCTTAGCTTCATAAAATTACTATTTTTCCCTTTCATACAACTCATGTGTGCATGGGTCATGCACACATAATAAGAGTTACACACACAACTTAATTACACATAAGGCCATAAAAAAATAATGCTCATTTTACCTACTTTGCATGCATGATCTTTCTATAAAAACCACATGGTTGAATAATAGACATAATTTTGGACGTAAAAGTGAATTTGCATGTAACATGCATACGTGAGAACATTGCGTAATTGTGGCGTTTAAAAACGATAATTCTATACGTCTTACTTCTATCGTTTTAAAATTAATAGACTTGTAACATGCTTTGCTTATCACTATTAATTTCTTAAAATTTCTAGGTTGATTAAATCTCTCAAAACATTATTTTTATTTTATAAAATAATTTTATTTAGCTTAAAAAAAAAGATATGTGATTAATCCATTTATTATTTTCAAATTACAAAGAAATAATAAAAGCTTGGAATTTATTTAGAATACCTATGTTTACCATGTTTCCTTATAAAAATCAATTTTAATATTAGTTAATTGTGTTACATAAATGATGTCAAAAAAATATATTTTAAGTGTGGAAAAAATATATTTTATTTGAATTATTTTAAGACTTAGTTTCTATGTAACATAAATTCATAAGTGACAATTAATTAATTATTTTAAACCTTTTAAACCAAACTTTCATCCACTATTTAATTTCTTTAAAAACCACAAATAAATTGAATTAAATATTTTTCTTAATCAAAATAAAGAAAAATCATAACTATCAAAATATACATTCATACCATATTAAAAGTACCATTTTTAATATTACCATTATTTAGGGTATTAATTTTATTTCAAATACTAATCAAATTCATTTTATTGAAACACTTCACATTTTTTTACAAAAATTCCAGCGATCATATTTATTATTAAAAATCACTATATTGAATTTAAAATCTCATATTTTTCTAAAAATATAATAAAAACTCTGTAGGTATTTATTTGAATAAAATATCATTTTATTGTGACTTAAAAATACCATTTTTAATTTCATAAAATCAACATAACATTAAGGACATTACTTATGCATGCAAATCACTTTTTCACCCAATTTTTTACCCAATTATTTACAAAAATCAACAAGCATAATTACTCATGAAATTTGTATTTTATCTCATGGCTTTCAAAAATTTCACATAAAATCATACATGTCCAAAATCCTATCATGCTCTTATTATACAAATAATTCTAAGAATATCACTAACACATATTCATATGCAACCTTATAAAACCTTTTTCTATTTCAATGAATTAATACATGAATCCAACAAAACAATAACAACAACAAACATTAATACATAGACACCATTATTCATATATGCCTTTATATTAAACCTAACATGTTTCTATCATTATTTTCATGCATCTTATAATTTATTCTTTCACAATATCATATGCATCCTATAAAAATTTCATGGATCCAAATATCAAGATTTCCAATTATCATTTTATCCAGATTACATAGGTCCTAAACATGGATCTAATATATTGAAAATCACAAAACATAAAATAAAATATAAAGATGATCCTTAGGTATACCTAGGCCGAAATCCCCACATTTGCATTCATAAATTACCACTAATCATTATACATAGAAAATCAACATCAAAACCCTTTTATACATTAAACCATGATACCCTTCATGCAAATCAAACAACTCATTATCAACAAGATATCAAGAACACAAAGTACCTATTTTCCTACCCAAAACACAAATCCCCTTTAACCATAATCCCTCTAATATTTTACTCATCAAAATCAATAATCACAAAATTTAGGGAGGGATTTCAATACCTCTCTTGATAGAAATCAAGAATCCAATCTAGATGCACCTCCTTGCTCAAACCCTAGGGGTTGTATATTTTGAATATCAAGATGGAGAAGAAGATGAACAAAAGTTAGAGACAACCCAATCGCAATACTAGATTAATCATAAGGAAAAACAACCAAAAACCTTACCCCTAGCTTGAACCCTTATTCTTCTTCTTATTCTTCCTTTCTTCTCCTTCTCCTTCTCTCTAGAAATGGCAGCCCACTTCTCTCTAGCACGCCACTCCCTCTCTCTCTATCTTCTCTCTAAGCCACGGCCAAATGGCCCTTTTTCTCTTCATGTCCCCTTTTAACTCCTATTTTCCCCATAAAGCCATCACCAAATTAGATGGTAATTTCCCTAATTCACTCATCCAAATAAGCCTAAAATCCTTTATAATAAAGATTGATTTATTTGAATTAAAATGGTCAAATTTTCCCTTACCCAATATGTGCTAAAATTCCCCAAAATCATCTCTTAATTGATTGAAAAATATAAAGGAAATAAACCATTTCCTTTTCCTACCCAAACCGTCCATCACTTCCCATTTTCCCTTTTTATTTAATTTAAATTACTCAATTATATCAAATAAATGGAAATTATAAAATGTGTAGAAAATCCACACATGTACATCTTATTACCATGTACTTGCACACACTAAATCACTAGGGTGCATCACTATCTACCATGCACCTTAGTGCATTCAACCAAATCTCACATAATCACATTTTTAAAATAAATAAATACATATTATTTAACAAGTAATTTTCATAAAAATATTCTACAACAATTCTAACAATTAAATAAAATGACAAACAATCAAGTAAAACAAACAACAACTAAATAAAAAAATATATATTTAAATAAAACAATTCATCACACTTAACACTTAAATAAAATAAATCACAAAATTTTAATAATCTAAAAAAAATAAAAATTTTGGTTCACTATAGCTTGTTATCTGAACAAATCATATGCCCAAGGACTATATTCTTGGGGCTTGTTATCTAAACAAGTCATATGCTGGTTATCTAAACAAGTCACATGCCCAAAGGAATTCTATACATGTACATATCATAAAATACACATATCATTACACAAACATATCATAACATAAACATATCATAACATAACATAACATAACATATAAGCACATAAAATCTATCCTATTTTCCTTACCAAAAGCGGGATATTTGAGAACAAGAACGGAATTAGAAAACTCCTATAAACCAACCGTAGAAAAAGGTGAGAATCTCTAAGAATAGAGATGAATATGAAAACTAAACCATCAAGAAGAAACTTACCAAGAAGGATCTTAAGTTTCAAGAACTTAAATACCTAATCAAGAATCATAAACGAGAGTTAGGATCTGCATAAAAGAAACTAAAGAAAATTAAATGATTATAAAGAACTGAACTTAAGGAATTGGAATACCTTGGTAGATCTTATAGATTGATCTAAACCTCAACACCGAAATCACACTATATCTCATTTCCCAAGTGTTTAGAAAGCTTAGAATGATAAAGTTTTTATCCCAAACCCAAGTGTATCTCTCTATACTAACTCTAGCACCTTGGAGGCTCTGATCAAGTACTTGAAGAATGAAGAAAAATGGCTGAGTACTAGGTTCTATTTATAGAGTTTGAGGAGTGAAACTATCCTATTAAAAAAAATACTTAAATCCTTAAATAAACATGATTATGACAAGTGTCATGCTCTTAGTGGTTCTGGAAGATTCTAGAGTTTCTAGAACTTTCTTTTATAATTAAAAAAAATACTTAATTGCATTCTAACTATAATCCAAATTTAAATTTAAATAAAATAGAATCCTAATTTCTAACTTCATAAATCTCGTAACTCTAAACTCACCTATAGTAAAATCAACATAATTGGAGCTGTAGGATTCCAATTTAGGCCATCTTTATACTATTGGAAAGTTAATTCAATTATCTACAACTTTCTAGAAATACTATTTTTTTAAATTAATAATATAACTGGGTCAAAAATAGGTCGGAAGTTACAGTACCCTCAAGTTACGGAAAATCTATTTAATTATCTAAAAAACTACCTAATCCACAAATATCTGAAGTAACCATAAAATAACAAACTCTAATTCCCTAGGCTAATTTCGAATTTACTAAGCCCAAAATCTTATTGGGCTTTTGGGCTTTATGTAGGCTTGATCATAACATTTTTTAATAATATCATAATTAATTTATTCTTATGCAATCACCCTATTTTTCCACAAACAAGACTACTAATATCATAAACCTATACTATACTATAATAATCATAACTAAAAATCCATAAAATCCAAGGAAACTATAGATTAAACTTATAAAATCCATAACTGTTGCTACGAGTTTCCAACCAAGTTTCGACTTGAACAAAAATCCACGAAATCTAACATACTACAACTAATATTTAATACTAACTACTACTACTACTACTACTACTACTACTACTACTACTACTACTACTACTATCTAGCTAGTTAAGTAAATATTCTGGGACTCTACAACTTCCCACATCACCATGCATGCCATAGAGAAACCTATTTGCTACCTGGAAGGGAAAGTAAGGGGGTGAGCTAAAAGCCTAGTAAGGAAGTACAAACAACAAGTAAGATACAACAAGTCACAAACACATTCGTCCATCTTTATACATCATAGCATCATTGTCATAATGGTGTCAATATCATAAGCATAAACATAGTCACGTGTACATTAACATCATCATAAACATTTCCTTGTGAACATGGCCCGCTAACTTGTCCATGTCACCCTTTGAGGTAAACAAGATCTCTGGTCCTTGCATAACTTCAGCACGTCCGCCCTTGGAGTTACGTCTTCATATCCATAGTAACTCGGGTTACGTCTTCATATCCTTAGCAACTCCTTTTTGATGTGTCGGGTTCATCACGCTAACATCCATTCATAGCACACAACATTCATACAATCCAAACATATCATCATATTAATGCATTCCATAATTCATAGCGCATAGCATCATAACACTTTCATACAAACAATCTTACCATTCACAGCATAAATAAACATAAATTCTATCTAATTTCCTTACCTCAGTTCTAAGCTAAGTAAAACGACAACTTCTCAATGAGCCTATACCATAATCAAAATAACATTCATTAGCATCACATAAATTCCATTTTGCCCACTCATATAGCTCATGTATGCACACATGGTGAGAGTTACTCACAACATCTAAACAATGCATAATTACACATAAGGTCATAAAAGAATAATGCACATTCTACCTATATTGCATGCATGATTTTACTATAAAAACTACACGGTTGCATAATAGACATATTTTTTAACGTAAAAGTGAATTTGCATGCGACATGCATACGTGGGAACGTGCGTAAACGTGGCGTTTAAAACGATAATTCTACGCGTCTTACTTCTATCATTTTCAAAGTAATAAAATTGTAGCATGCTTTGATCGCTATTATTTGTCTTCTTAAAATTACTAGGTTGATTAAATCTCTCAAGACATTATTTTATTTCATAAAACAATGTATTTAACCCTTTAAAATACAACAACTCCATTACTTTTTAATAAATTCCATAAAATAACCAAAACTAAAAATTATGTAAAATTATCATAATTTAACATGTTTATTTAGAAAATAACATTATAATCCAATTAACAAATTTACAAATTTAATGTGAGAAAAATATAATTTTTAGATGTGGAAAGATACATTTTTACTTGTGTTATTTTTAAAGATTAAATTTACAATAGAATAAATTCACATGTGAAAAATCAAATGATTATTTTTATAAATATTTAACTAAACTTTCAGTCATAATTTAATTTAATTAAAATTCACAAGTGAACTAAATTCAACTTTTTTTTCTTAATCAAAAATAAAGAAAAGTCATAAGTATTAAAATAAACACTCATGTTATATTAAAAATACCACTTTTAATATTTCCATAGTTTAGGGTATTAATTTATTTCAAGATAAACCACATTTCTTTTATTAAAAATACAACTTCACCTTTTTTTACAAAATTTACAGCAACTATCTTTATTCTCAAAATCACTATTTTTATGTTTAAAACGCAATATTTTCTCAAAAATAAAGAAAAAAATCTGTAGGTAATAAATTGTGCAAAAATATCATTTCAAGGCATCTTAAATTCTTTCATTTAATTTCTTGAAACATCAAAACATTAGCAAAATTATTTAAACATCCAAATCATTATTTTCATCATATACTAACCACTTAGACATCAAAAATCAGCAAACATAAATCATCATGAAATTCATCTTTTTCATCATGCCTCACAAGATTCATACAAAATCATGCATCTTTAATTAACACAATTAACCACAAATCCTAACATACTCCTATAATGCAAATAATTCAAAAGAAAATAACTAACACATATTCATTTAAAACCTTACAACACTCTATTATATTTCCAATGAGTTCATACATGCCACCCAACAAAATAATAAAAACAACATGCATTAATAACATAAAACACCAATATTCATATATGCCTTTACATTAACCTAGCATGTTCCTATTTTCTAAATAACATGACCAAAGTCGTAGAAACATTATCAAACTTTACTAGTATTGTCTACGCATGATTTAGGTGAGATCTTCATGAGATTCATGCCCTTGAATTCATAAATATGTAACCACCTAACATATTTCTCATCAAACCATCACAACAATAATGTAATACATTCATCAAGGCCAAACATAAACAAAACATTATCTTTATTTCAAAATATGATTTCTTTGAAAACATTCCTCAATATCTATCAACACAACATATTATCATACTCAAAACACAAACCCACTTTCAGCCATAGTCTCTCCAAAATATCAATCATCAAATACCAATAACCAAAAGATTGAAGGGAAAATTCAATACCTCTCTTCATAGAAATCAAGAACCCAACTAGAACCACCTCCTTGCTCAAACCCTAGGGTTTTCAAAAATCAAGATGGAGAAGAGGTAGAACAACACAATTAAAAACAACTCTAATCAACATACTAAAATTTAAAAGAAAGAAAACATAAAACAAAATCAAAAACCATACCTTAAGATTGATCATTTCTTCTTCTTCTTCTTCTTCTTCTTCTTAATTCTCTCACAAAAGCCTAATAAAATAAAATGGTAAGTTTTCTATTTCTAATTATATTCTCTTATTTTTTTATTTATTTTGATTTTATCTTAAAAAGATGATAGCATCTTTATCTATTTTATCAAAACATGACCCAATAAAAATGGTAAAAACTCTTTGCCTTTCCCACTATGTCTCACACGTCCAAGCCTTGTTTCCTCTTTCTTTTTATTTTATTTTTTTCTAATTAATTCAATAAATCCAATAAAAGGCAACTTCAAAGTGTGTAGAAAATTCTACACATGTGCACCATGCTACCATGCACTTGCACACACTCAATCACTAGGGTGCATCACTACCTACCATACACCTTAGTGCATTCAACCATAACTCAAATAATCACATTTTTAAAATAAATTAATAAATATCATTTAAAAAATGATTTCACAAAAATTCTACCAAACAATTCTAACAATTAATTTGAACAAACAAACAATCAATTTAAACAAACAAACAATAAATAAAAATAATTCACCACACTTAACAATTAAATAAAATAAAACAACAAAATTTAATAACTAAATTTTTTTTTTGTGCACTACAATAGACTGCGATTTTTATAAGCAATGGGAACCGCAGTGTAATCCAGCGCAGAGTAAAGTCCACGAAAACCGTAGAGAAAGAAAGACTTTTTCCGCGATTTTTTTAAACAATCGTAGAGAAAGAAAGGCCATTCTTCGCGATTTTATTGAAAAAACTACAGAGGAAAGTATTGTAATTTTTCAAAAAAAAATTCGCAAAATGAAGTAGGTCTGCGAAACTTGTGTGGAAGTTTTTAACTTTGATATTTTTTTTTAACTTTGATATCATTTCTTTGGATAGATCTCAAAAAAATATCAAAGTTAAAAAAAAACACCCAAAACGGACAACGAGCACAAAGTTATGCTTGGTAAAAGTTTTGAAAAATTACAATACTTTTCTCTAGCGTTTTTTTTAAGAAAACCCCAGTGAAAAGTCTTTCTTTCTTTGTGGTTTTCTTAAACAACCGCGGAGAAAAGTAGTGCAACTTTTCTCTGCGCTTTTTCTATGAAAACCGTAGAGAAAAAGTTTCTACTTCCCACATTTCCTACTTTACATTGCGTTTTTTTTTAAAAACTGCAGTAACATAATTCCTAAGAGTCCCAATCCTTTTCTCTGCGCTTTTTATTTTAGATTGAAAAAAAAGCGCAGAGAAACCCTATATTTGTAGTAGTGTGTTAATTTTTTTTTAATTTTAAATTCAAAGGTGAGTGTATTGGTATTTAAAAAGATATTTATGTATAAAAAAATATCTATAACTTTATTTTAAATTAAAAGAATATGTATCTCCTTCCTGATTTCGTAGAGGAGATATTTTAGAGAGTTTCTATTATAAATAGAAGATTCATTCTTGTATTGAGGGAGAACCTTCTCATTATTTTGTACACAAAAATGAAAAATTATAGTGCAATAATCCTCTGTGATTGTAACACTTGGTTCTCTACAATCAATAATATTGACAGGTGGACTAAGTGGATTTTTAACCAATAAACCACGCAAAATATATGTGTTCATCTCTTATTTTTCTGGCAGAAATTATGTACTACGCAAGTATACACAATCATAACACAAGTAATAAAATAATAAATAGAGGATCGTTCCCACGAGGACTGCCACTAATTACCAAGAATCAATCTTTATTTCTAATTGATTTGTCGAATAATGAATATAGAATTTACTAAAATAAAATAAATAAACAATTAATAGAACAATGGAGAACTCAATAATAAATATATTAATTCAATGGATAAAGTTATAGAGTTATTAACTTCATCAACTATCCACCTATGCCTCTCTAATGTGAATTTAAGAATTCATATATGTATTGTGATAGCGAATTACATTTGTAAATTATATTCTTATACATCTCTGCGATAAATTAACATATCGCAGGCATTAAACTAGCAATCCCTAAGCTACACAAATTAAATGGGTACTCTCGTCCAATATAAATTTATGATTATTTGACTATAGCATATATATCATTCACTTCTCAAATCTCAGGTTAAAATCATATAGATCATGCAAATGGTGACCAAGTATTCACAAGCATTAAACACAAGTCAAACAGTTCACAATATTGATAGGAACTTTATAAAATATGCATTAGATAATCATAACGTTTCAAGAAGAATCCATTAACACCCTAAAAATCAAACTAGTTCATGGAAAAGAATAGAAAGAGAAGAAAGAGAGAAAGAAAGAGGAAAGAGAGAGGTGAGAGAAGAACGGAGAGCTATAAAATAATCTAAAACATTCTTTTTATAGTGATAAGGTTGTAAAAATAAATTTCTTGATGTTTTCCCTTGTTACTTCATAATGCTCCAAAATATCTATATTTGAATTTCAAATCTCGTAACTCTAGCTTGCGTAATCTTGACCTCAAATATCACCATGTAAATGTCTGAATTTAACTTTTCTTGTAAAACAAACTTTCATAGATCTTTGAATAAGCTTTCCAATGCCACCAAGAACATGTAAATCAGACATATGAGTAAGGAGATATGAGCAAAATACCGAAGCTGTCACAGATTCAAAATATCTTAGATTTTTTCCAACAATTTAAAGTTTGAATTGTCCTTTATTATCTTCAATCAATTCTAATAAGTATCTTCTATCATTTTTATTTTAATTTAATATCATATTTCAAATCAATTTTGAATATTTCTCAAATATCCATGTAAAAAATGACAACCTAAAAAATACAACAACTACACAAAAAAAACTAAAAATATAAAATAATAATAATAAAAGTAAGACTAAAAAATATTAAAAATATATCCTATCAAATTCCACCAAACTAAACATTTACTCGCCATCGAGTAAAGATCACAAAAGACAAACAAAAGCCAAACTATAAACCTAAAATAACCAACACAAATGAATCAAGCCAACAACAACAATTTAAGCCTCAAAATAGTATGAATAACATGCTTATGTAATCTTTATAAAAATATACCAAAAATCCAGAAGTCCAGTTAACACATTTTCCCAATTCACGTAAGTCCAAAAAAAATTAAAAGCTCTCCTAATCATGATAAATAAATAAAATGCATTTGAATCAATTCATGCTCACCAATTTTTTTTCTTTCATACAGTCTATTAGTCAATTATTATCTCATAGGCTTTCTATACTTACTAATCTCTACTAATGTAGACAACATATGCTCAAAAATCAATAGGACTTTCATGACTTATAATTGAATGACTAATGTAAAGGTAGACGAAAAAGTCATTTAGGCTCAACTATACCACAAACATACAAACCAAACGAACCAATCTTATGACAAACTTACAAACCCAAAACAATCATAAATTTCCCAATCTTTATTGCTTTAAGAGAGAATTCATAAACATTTTTTTTATGATACTACACTCCCCCAAAGTTATTTCTTTGTATTTTCAATTGGAGTGTAGTTTATTTTCAATATTTATTTTCTTTCTCTCTCAATTTTTCTTCTTCTATTGACACAAATTTCCAAATATAAACCCCATTACAAACAATCCCCCAATCACTTTTCATATGCTCATCGTATACATCAAATGGAAGAAAAAAATAATAACAAAATTTCAAATAGGCTCAAAATAAGTGTCAAACAAAAAAAAATCACATTAAGCTCAAAAATGGGTAACTAAGGATTTAATACATCAAAGTTGGCTTGAAAGGCTCAAATGTTCGAAAGAATTTCATGAATCATCTTCCTAAGCATGTATCATCTATGATTTCATCTCAAATAGCAAGCAAACAAGTTCTAAGATAAAAGCCAATTAATTTTAATTTTTTTCTTAAAAATTCAGCAAGCATAAATAATATTCAATCACATAAAATTTATTAAAACATCATGAGTAAGCTCTCAATTATTTAAGTGGACAAAGTAAAAATGGAAAAAACTATTCAACCAACCAAAAAAATTTCATAGCTTCATTCACATTCAATTTATACAACATATCATTCAATATATTATCATTGTTTAATCATTGTCAACTTGATTCACACTAACACCCTAAATAAAACATAAAATAAATATAAACCTAAAAAAAATTAAACAAACTAAAATATCTACAATGAGCAAAGCAGTAAATATCAAATCCCTTCCCCCAAACTTTATATAAACATTGTCCCCAATGTATAAATAAAAGAAAAGGAAAAGAAAACTTCCCTGTAATCCAATGCATTGCTCCATTGTAGTACATTCATAGCTATCCTCTTTAGTGTTTTACATGTCGACATACATCAATAAGTGGTTGCGCCCATAACAAGCATCATACAAGACAAATCAAAGGTTGTCATTGTGAATGCCCTCAAGCTTCGCTAGATTTGGAATTGATGAGCTCCAACATTCAACTTGACTTTCTTTGGAAATATAAGCATGATGGATGCCAATGAATGATGCTAATGGAGGTGGAGATGGTGGTGGACAATAAGGATCATCATATGTGTACTCTTCAATTACCATTAGCTCACTATATTGAGGACTGAGTACTTGTTGCATGAAGTGTGATGGTGGATTCAACCTTTCTTCACTATTTTGCTCAAACAATTTATCCACATCTTGGGTAGAGATAACATTCGACATTACTATTTTCTCTCCCATTTCTTTGTTACTTTGGATTGAATAGGGCTCAATTTGATGTTCAAATTCTACCATTGGTAGCTCAATCTCCTTACCACTCCCCAAATAAACCTCTTCACTTTGTGCTTTCCCCCTTGAATTTTCAAAATTCCTCAAGGATGAAGCTTGGCTTTGAATTAAGGCATCATTTTTAGGCACATACTCCATCATCAATACCTCCAATGAACTTGATTGAGCCGCTTAGTGAGGTTTCTCTTCTATAATTACTTCTTGAAAATTATCCCAATTTTCCTCATTTGGTTCTTGAGTGCAAGTGTTAAAAGTTGGCTCCATATTGTTATAATTTCTCTCCCACTCCTGGTTGGTTATTGAACAATTCTAATACCACCATTCATTGTATTCCACCATATATTCCAACATCCAATAGGCTTCATCCATGGATACTTGGTAGAAATCAGTGGTACTATCTCCTCTTTCTACCAATTCTCTTGCTTCGACATTCAACCCTTTAAGGAAGACCTCTAATTGACACTCTTGCCATGGTATGTGATCCTCATTAGCAAAGCCTTGTATCTCGACCATGCCTTATATAAAGGCTCGACAAGGCTCCAAGTCGTGTTGAACAAAATTCACGAGGACTTGCATATGAGACATCTCATGTTCCTCGCAAGACAAACAACAAACACAGAAAAAAAAAACATAAAAGGAAAAAGGAAAAAAATGAAAATAAAATAAAAACCAAATTAAAATCAAACTGATTTTATTGATATTAATAAAAACAATCCCCAGCCAAGGCGCCAAAAACTTGTTGTGAAATTTATGTATGCAAGTATACGCAGTCATAAACAAGTAATAAATAAAGTATCGTTCCAATGATGAATGTTACTATTTACCAAGAATAAATCGTTATTTTTTATTGATTTGTTGAATAATGAATATATAATTTACTAAAATAGAAGAAATAAACAATTAATAGATCAATAGAGAACTCAATAATAAATATATTAATTCAATGGATAAAGACATAGAGTTATTAACTCCATCAACTATCCACCTATGCCTCTCTAATGTGAATTTAAGAATTTATATCTCTATTGTGATAGTGGATTGCAATTGTAAATTATATTCTTACTAGGACTTATAACTCTCTACAATAAGCAAATTTCCTACATCTCTGTGGTAAATTAACATATCGCAAGCATTAAACACGTAATCCCTAAGCTACACAAATTATATGGGTACTCTCGTCCAATATAAATTTATGATGATTATTTGACTATAGCATATTTATTCTTCAGTTCTCAGATCTCAGGTTAAAATCATATAGATCATGCAAATGGTGATCAAGCATTCACAAGCATTAAGCACAAGTCAAACAATTCACAATATTGAAAAGAAATGTATAAAAACTGCACTAGATAATCATAAGGTTTCAAGAAGAATCCATTAACACCCTAAAAAGAAAACTAGTTCATGGAAAAGAATATAAAGAGAAGAAAGAAAGAGAAGAGAGAGCTGAGAGAAGAAGAGAGAGAGCTCTAAAATAATCTAAAACATTCTTTTTATAGTGACAAGGTTCTGAAAAGAATTTTCTAGATATTTCCACTTGTTACTTCATATCTTCATTTGAATTTCAAATCCCGTAACTCTAGCTTGTGTAATCTTGTAGGTCAAATATCACCAAGTAAACATCTGAATTTGACTTTTCTTATGAAACTAGCTTTCGTAGATCTTTAAATAAGGTTTCCAATGCCACCAAGAACACGTAAATTGGATATATGAGTAAGGATATGTGGTCAAAATACTGAAACTGTCTCAGATTCAAAATATCTTAGACTTTTCCCAACAATTTAAGTTAGAATTGTCCTTTATTCTCTCCAATCAATTCAAATAAGTATCTTCTATCATTTTTATTTTGATTGAAGATGATATTTCAAATAAATTTTGAAATATATCTCAAATGTCCATTTAACAAATGAAAACCTGAAAAATACAACAACCACACATAAAAAGAAATAAAATTATAAAACAATAATAATAAAACTAAGACTAAAAAGTATTAATAATCTATTTTATGAATTTATTAGTTTAATCGCTCTTATTTTTTCGTTGGCAAAAATTTGCGTCAACAGTTGGTTGCTTTCATTGAAAGCATTAAGCATTCCAATTTTGTTTCTTTTCTTACTATTTTCTTTCATTTTTTACTATAACAATGGTGAACACATGAATATTATCACACATGTATGCATGTTACATTAAAGTAGGTTTACCTACATGCAGCGCCATTTGGAGAGGGTACCTTAAAGTAGCAATAAAATGAACTAGTAGAGTTATCAACTTAAACACTAATTTTAAGAACACTCTCATGTATGCATGTTACATGCAAGTGAATTTTTACATTAAAACATACGCCTATTATTCAAACATATGATTTTTGTTTTGTAACAATGAATGATTAATTGGTAGAATTTGCATTATTCTTTATGATTTTGTATGACGTTGCTATGTGAATAGAGTTGTAATGTAACTTGTGTCACATGTCCATGGCCCATGCACACGTGGGGTATGTATGTTGGGCATGTGAATTCTTACATGATTTAAAAAAGAATGTTTGATTATGATTATAGGCTAGTTGTAACGTACCCGTAATTTACTTTTGCTTGGACTTGAGGTAAGGAAGTTGGCTAGAATTTTCTATGAATTATGTTATGAAAGGTATAAATTGTTATGTTGCACAAGTTAAAGTCTTATGGAAAGCATATGTAATGGAAGCCAAGTGTTATGAAAAGTATGAGTTATTACGTCATGTTATGAGTTGTTGTTATGATTGCATGTATGTTGTATGTAAAAGCAGTAGGTTGTTAGCGTACTGAATGCGACACAACAAAGGAGTTACCAAGGATATGACGTAAATCATAGGGCGGACGTGACGGGGTTATTTGAGGACCTGAGTTCTTATTTACCTCATAGAGGAGGTCTTACTGGTTTATGTTTTTGCTGGTAACCTCACGACGTGACATGGACAATAGGGGTACCATGCTCACATGAAGTATGAAGTATGAATATGATTATGAATGTGATTCAATATGGTTATGAATATGATTATGATATGGATATGATATGAGTATGATATGGGTACGATATGAGTATGATATGGGTACGATATGATTATGTTATGTAGTTCACCTTGTTTTTCTTAAATAATGTTGTATTTGTTTGTACTTCCTTACTGTGTGTTTATCTCACCCCCTTAGTTTCCCTTTACAAGTAGGCAGTAGGATTTTCTCCTTGGCACGCACAGTGATGTAGGAGGATTCGACATCTAGGCATGTATGACGCAGGGTGTCATATGAACGAATAACGATCAAGATGAGCACCAAAAATAATTAAGAAACTTATGTTATGGATTATGTTTCAACTTATGTTAGTGGGACTTATTTTGTTTATTTTATTTCCAAGCACTGTATAAAGACATGACATTTTTATTTCAAACTAATGGGCCCAAATTGCATGTTTTATCAAGGCCCCACTGAACTTTTCCTTAAAATGGTATTTTGTTTTTTAATACATGTGAGTTGAGCAACGTTTTTATAAAGTAATAGATTAGCACGGGCTTTACAAATAATACATTCACCAAGGCAATAGTCTTATTCTGTAAGACTTTATCTTTTCTATCCAAAATCTGTACTCGTTTCTCTTCGTAAGATAAATCCCATTATAATTCCAGAGTCTCATAACTCAACACATGTGTAGCATCCGACACATACTTCCTTAGCATCGATACATGAAATACAAACCCCTGAAAAAGCTCAGGGCAAGGCTACTCTGTAAGCCACTTGCTTAATCCTTTTTAGGATCTCAAAAGGTCCAACAAACCAAGGGCTCAATTTCCCTCTCTTTCCAAATAATTTAACCCCTTTCATCACTGATACTCGAAAAAACACATAGTCTCCAATCTGGAACACCACCTTCCTTCGCTTTGGATCTACATAGCTTTTCTGTGTATTCTGTGAAGCAAGCATCTGTGCTCTAATTTTCTCAATTGATTCATTGGTTCTCTACAACTGCCTTAAGACAAAGCTACTTTCTCCCTCCCATCTCATCACAATGGATAGGTGATTTTCATTTCCTACCATACAACATCTCATATGGACCTATTGTTGGGAATTGTGCCCTTAAAGCAATTGTGGTAGACAATGGTTTTAATTAAATAAATGAATAAATTGAATTATTGTATATATTTAGCTTAGGTACTATATTATAGTTAATATTATAAAGTAAATATCAGAAAATTCCCAAGTTCATCTACATGGTCTCAATCTCATATTGGTATGAGAGAATGAGATTGAGATAATGAACTTAAATAGTTCGCAGAAAAATAAAGTTATGAAATCTTTAGGTTAATTACTGCTATTATGGTCCACTAGTATTATGAATACATGTGACCTAGATCCGGGTTACTAGTGTAGTAGTACACTTTAGTGGATGTACTTTGCAGGCTAAGAGTATGTAGAATTGGACCAAATGTGATTTAATAATACTTGTTTAAATACCATTTCGTGGTATTATAAAACACATCAACTGATGATCATATACAAAAGGATCTTAATCTTGAAGTTTCTATGAACTCCTATATATGTCATTTGATTCTTTGATTCATGCGTTACGGTTTATCAAAATTGATCATGCTAAAAACTATTGTTTTGGGGACTCAATGGTATGTATGGCTGGGGGCATAGCTTAACAGATATGGAATCTATATCTTATTATAGATTGAATGATGGTTCCTTATTGGGTTGGCTTTTTGAACTGAAAAGGTTATTGACATCAAATTCATAATCAGATTATCAATTAACCTTCACTAGTAAAGTCAGTGGTACACTAGGACTCAAGATATACTTAAAAAGGGTAAAATGGTAATTTTATTCCCACTTAATTATGAGTCATCAATAGAGGATTATTTTGTATGTTACGATTATATCAATGGACACTTTATGGTCACAATAAAGTACTCAGTAAATATATGTCTTTAATTCTCAAGAGTTTAGTCTCATATTTATAGTGGAATAATCATGAGATTAATAAATATGATTATTTAATCAAAGAGTTTTGGTTGATAATATTTTATTTATTGGAGGTTGTAATTATTGGTCCATAGGTCCCCGGGACGGCTCTATCAACACTAATCAAGGTAAGAGTTGATACAAGGGTTAAACTGTGAATGAGCTATTTGAGAGAATATTTATTCTTCGGGATAAAAGTGCAATTATGTGATGATTGAAGTTGCACAATTTATTATTGCATTTGTGCAATTTCCAAAATTTTGTAGAAATAGAATAAATTGATTATAATCAATTATTTTATTTAAGTGTTAATAAATAAATATGGATAGTCAAAATTGGTTTTGATTATTGTATTTATTTAATTAATGATAATGGAAATTCAAATTTTGAATTTTGAATTTTTAAATTTAAGTTGTTATCTTTTCCTTAAAAAGATGATACCTTATTTGGATTTCTATTTATTAATTAATTAAATTAAAAACACATGAAAAAAATCAAAAATTCCATTTTTTAGGGATAGGCCACATGATTAGGGCTTGAACTACTCTATGCGTGTGGCACTTCTGATGTTATCAGATATTGATTTTTTAATATTATTTTTAATTAATTAATAATACATTTTAAAAGGGGTTTTAAAATAGAATGTTAGACTTTGTCTATTATTATTATTAAATATGATAATTTTTATTTACTATTATTATGGTAATAATGTCTATATATTCTATATGATAGAAAATAGAAACAAGTCTAAACAAGATTTTTACAGAGAAGAAAAACTATCATCTTTTTCACAAAACATGAACCTTTTCTCTCTAGCCTATAATCAAAAGTCTCATGAAATGATAATACTTTTGATTCCCAAAATTGAACCTTGTTCTCTATGTGCCCACCCACATCTTGAGGTGTAGAGAACATCTTGGAAGATCTAAGTGTGAGTACTCCAGCAAGGATAGGAAGATCAAAACATATATGAAAATATTCAAGGATTCTTGATAGGCAACAAGAGGTAAATCGTTTCATATTATTTTTCATATACATATTATATATATTGATTAACATATTGCATATTAAAGGATCCTCATATAAAGTTTTTTATATGAAATTTTTTGTTGTATACCATTACAACAATTTTCGCTGCGCACTAGGAACTGTTCCTAACAAATTGTACTAGAGCCATCTTTAATCCCTGTGCATGTTAATTACTGAGTGGGTATCATATGCATTTTTATATTATGTGTAATATATTAATGGATGGATGTTTTTGTATGAATCGTTTATGTTCTTAAGGGTTGGTTTTCATGGAATTTTTGGATTAGGAAAAGTTCCTAATTTTTCTAGATATACAAAAATTATAAGCCATTTTGGGGCATAGGATTTTGTAATTTATTTTTTAAATTATGAAAAATATGTAATGGCCCGAGCCCTGAGCACAAACCCCAAGGACCTGAGCCGCTGCCCCTGCATCCGTGCGCACCCCTGTGCGCCCAGCGCCCTTGCGCACCCGTGCCTACACCCCTGCCGCCCAGCGCCCCAACGCACCTCCAGCCGCACCCCTGCCAGCTGTAGCCCAACCATTGACACACCCATTAGGGTTTGTGTCAAGCAAACCCTAATGATGTGTACTTATCTATTTGGGCATGTTTAAGCCCAATATAATTAAAAATGTTTTAATTATAATTTTGAGTTAATTGTGGTGAGTCTAAATTCCATTTGGGCTTCAATAACTTGTTGGGCATTAAAACCCATAGTTTGATTATTTTAATTTTTTTATAATAATTAAAGGATTATTTAATTCATAATGGTTTATTAGGCCTTAGTTAGTTAAATTATTTTGGTGTATTTTTTGCAAGTGTTGTAATTTTCTAGAAATACCCAAAAGACCCAACTCGCATTTATTTGTTTGAACATGATTAAATTGTTTACTACTTTATCAGGCATAATAACATGCCATACATATTACCCACATAGTACATATTAAGCATGCATTTTTTATAAACATGCATATGATTGATTATATGTTTTTATTTTGATAACTCATATAATTAATTTAGTCTTAATTAGTTAAGATGGTAAAAATTATTTAAAGTGGTTTATTTTCTTATTTAATAAAATTGTTTTATTAAATAAAATGGTATTCTATTTAAAAAGGAAAAATAATGTCTAGCGCACGATTATTTATTTTGCATAATTAGATTAGTATTTATTAGAATATCATTTGACAAAATTAATTTAATTAGATTTATAGCCAAATTGAAAAATATTGTGTTATCCAATAAATTATCATTGGTGACGTGGCAAATAATCTCTTGACACGTGGCTGATACCTGGAAGCGTCTGCTAGAGTATAAACCAGGAGACACAGTAGAAGCAGGGCAAGCCTGTCTTACCCGTGACCAGTCTGGTCGGTAGTTCCGCATACAAGGCAACATTTGTGGGAAAATCTTTATGAATCCCGAATTTATCTCATACAATCTTCTGGATACCCGATTATTCAGGGAAGAATATCTGTAACAATCTCTTGTAACCCTCCTTGCGCCTATAAATAAGAAGGGATAGCTGAAAGGAGGGGACCTTTTCTTTAGACTTTGGAATCAAAGGGAGCAATAGGAATTCTCCAAGTAAATCTGTATTGTTCTTTAGAAGAGAGTGAAACTCACTGAACCCTGGTTCTTTGATCACCCTTCTGATTTTATATCAATATTATTCTAAGTGGACGTAAGTCATTACCAGATCCTGGGGCCGAACCACTATAAATTACTGTGTTTTCTTTACTTTTGTCATTGCGTTCTTCTCTATACATTCGTCCATATCAATCACGTTTTGACTCCGTGTCAGTTGGCCAAATCTTGGGTCAACATTCTGGTGCTTTCGTTGAGAGATTGATTTGTTGCTGTTAAGAAAACCAATGGCGAAAGCAGGAAGGAAAACTGGGCAGGCAACCGCCGCTACACCGTCGAATCCACCACCTCCTCCTCCCCCTGCAAGCATGGCGGAAGATGAGCCGCAACTAGATTTCGAAGAGGAAGAAATGGACGATGCGACGCTAAAGAGCACCCTGGGCGCGTTGCAGGAAGAATTGGCTAGCCTGAGGGCCAATCAAGAAACTGCTGCAGAAGTTATGGCGCGGCAGCAGCAGGAGATTGATCGGCAGCGTGCGGAATTGAGCGAGAGACAGGCGGAGGTGGATCGCCGCCAGACCGAAGCCATGGCCGCCCTCGAAGCAGCCTTGCTGTTGGCTAGAAATCAGGCCGCACCTGCCTCACAGCCTGACCAACCCGCGAATGGGCCACCCCAGAGGGGTCCCAATCCTAGCCCACCAATTCAGCCTTCAAGTCCGCAAAGGCCCGAGCAGCCTCAGACACCCCATGACGATGTCCCATTGGACCCTGAGGCAAATCCACCATCCCAAGCTGCTCGGGGTAATCCCCCGCAGCAAAGGCAGAATAGGGCCGAGCGTCAGCCTCGTAGTCCTAGACGCCATGAGAATGATGGGCAAAACCCAGCGAACAGAGGTCACTACCCTCCTGGTAACAGGAGGGACTCAGAGCTAGGCTCTGCGGTCTGTGGACCCCCACGGCATGATAATGCACGGGGACACCGCGACCAGCGCAGGCCACCCTCTAACGCTCAGGGCGTTTCTGCTAGAGACGGGAATAGAGGGAACAGTCAGTCTCACCACAGCCAGTCAAGGTTCAGAGATGGCCACGGGTACAATGAGGCCGACTCAGGCAAGGGAAATGCTGGTGGGAGGAATGGAGAAAGAGGTAAAGGCAGGAGCCAAGTACCTCAAGGTGACCAGCCAAATAGACAAGATGCTAGGGGGCAGCCCAGACAAAATAATGCTTCAACCGGCTCGGAGGTAGCGAGCAGCGAAGAAGAGAAGAGGACCTGAGAGATGTACTCAACGATCGTCGCGAGAGGCACGGAGAGAACATCCCCCCAACCACAGAGGCCACTGCGATTCCTGCCGCAGTGCAAGCCCAAATAGACGCACTCAATCAGGCTGTGCAGCAGCTGGTCGGAGGAAGGACTTCTTACATCGACCACGACAGGAGGAAAGGTATTCCTTTCATCCTGAGGATAGCTAACGCCGAAACTCCCAGCAAGTTCAAAATGCCTACGCTCCCGAACTTTGATGGATATGGGGACCCAGTCTCGCATGTGAATAAATTTGAGATTCAGATGGACATTCAGAAAGTGTCCGAAGACGCTCGGTGCAGGATCTTCCCTGCAACACTTTCTGAAGCAGTGCAGGAGTGGTTCTTTAAGTTCCCCCCTGCAAGCATAGTTTCCTGGTAAATGTTCGTAAGGGAGTTCTACGGACAGTTCTATGCGGGTCGTGTGCGCCCAACCGAAGCAAACCAGCTAGTCGAGATTCGCCAGCAGGACGGAGAGTCAGTGAAGGATTACGTCCAGTGCTTTATGCGAGCGGCAGCTGGAGCAAAAACAGTAGGAGACGAAGGCAAGATGATGGCCATTACCGCAGGGGTAAAGCGTTGCTCTCCCCTCTGGAAGAGTCTCCGAAAGGAAGGAGTTAAAACAACCCAGGAGTTCCTGGACCGAGCTGATCGTTACATCAAGATCGAGGAAACCATTGCTGATGATGGAAAACCCTCGAACAAGGGTAAGAAGGCCGCCGAACCTGCCAAAGCCGCCAATGGTTCCAAACCTAATGGCAACGACAAAAGCCACGGAAACGGCAACAGTAATGGCAAAAATGGTGGGAAACGGCCGTATAACGAGCCTTCCACCTCCGACAACAAACGAGCCAAGGGTAATCGTTATGAACCTAGGTTCACTAACTACACTGCCCTCGTCGAGTCTCGGGGAGAGGTTTATCAGGCCACAAGGTCTAGTGTGCCTTACAAAAAATCAGGACCCATCCGAAAAGACATTTCGAAAAGAGACACCAGCAAGTTCTGTCGTTACCATAACGACTACGGACATGACACTAACGACTGCAACCAGTTAAAAGACAAAATCAAGTTCCTTATTAGACAAGGACACTTGAGAAGGTACATACGGGCCTCGGGAACTTCCCAAGGAGAAGCTCCAGGTGGCAACGAGCAAGCGTCTACACGCCAACGCTCACCACCATTACAGCCTGCCCCCATGGCCGGAACACTCTAAACCATCTGTGGAGGCCCGCACCTCGCGGGAAATAGCGGAAAGGCCAGAGAACGATACGCTCGGACTCTACGTCACGACCAGGACATCCAGATGATGACTGTGGAGGACAGTGCACAAAAAAAGGCTCGCTCAGAGAAGGGTGAGATAACCTTCTCTGATGGCGATTCCCAGCACGTTCGGTTCCCACATTCCGATCCGCTGGTCGTGGACATCCAGATGGCCAATATGATGGTAAAAAGGGTACTGGTCGATACAGGAAGTTCAGTGAACATCCTGTATAAGTCATCACTGGAACGCATGAAGTTGTCCGTAAAAGACTTGGAGCCCTACAATCAAACCATATACGGCTTCTCTGGAGAAGGACTTGCCCAAGCCGGAATAATCAAGCTTCTAGTAACGATGGGTACGGCGCCAACAACAAGGACATTACTCACCACCTTTGTAGTGGTCGATTGTCCTTCGGCATACAATGCCGTTATTGGAAGGCCCGTACTGGTTGATCTACAGGCCGTCATCTCTATGTGGCACCTAGCCATGAAATTCCCAATGGACGAGGGGGTAGGACGCGTCTTAGTAAACCAAAGGGAAGCCAGGGAGTGCTACAACACCTCGATCACGAAGGCGAAAAGTGGGACATCGAGGAGCACCACCCCAGATCGATTGCGGATGGCAATAGACACGCAAGCCCAATCCGGTGGTGAAGTCACCAAATAGGGTGTTGCCCAAAGTGAGGATGGAGATTTGGATCCTCACTTTGGGGATTTTGAAGAAAATGTTGGACCCGTCGAGGACCTGGAGGAGGTCCAACTCGACAAAAAAGACCCGACCAGAGTCGTAAAGGTTGGGAAGAACTTAGAGCCTACTATAATGCAAGCACTGGTGGAATTCTTGCAAAAGAACCAGGAGGTTTTCGCCTAGACGCACAAAGACATGGTTGGGATAGATCCTGCAGTAATCAGCCATGTCCTAAACATAGATAAAACCTTTCCACCCGTGCAACAAAAGAGAAGGCTGCTCGAAAAAGAAAGATCAAGGGCCTTGAAAGAAGAAGTCGAAAGGCTTAAGGAGAACGAGTTTATCAGGGTGGCGTTTTATCCGTCGTGGGTCTCCAATCCGATGCTGGTCCGTAAGCCTAACGGCAAATGGCGGACCTGTGTGGATTTTACGGACCTCAATAAAGCCTGCCTAAAGGACTGCTTCCCGCTCCCAAGGATCGACCAGCTGGTCGATGCAACTGCAGGACATGAGATCCTCTCATTCATGGATGCATATTCAGGCTACAACCAGATCAGCATGCATCCCCCTGACGAGGATCACACCAGCTTTCGGACCGATACAGGCTTATACTGTTACAGAGTGATGCCCTTCGGACTGAAAAACGCAGGTGCGACTTACCAACGGCTAGTCAACCACATGTTTAAGGAGCTGATCAGTGCAAACATGGAGGTATATGTGGATGACATGCTAGTAAAGTCTAAGAAGGCAGAAGGATATGTGAGGGATCTACAAGAATGCTTTAATGTGCTAAACAAGTACCAGATGAAATTGAATCCCCTCAAATGTTCCTTTGGAGTCGGATCAGGGAAGTTTTTGGGTTTTATAGTAAATTCAAGTGGAATCGAGGCCAACCCTGACAAGATAAGAGCCCTATCGACATGAAGTCGCCAGAGAGGATTAAGGATGTACAAAGTTTAACTGGGAGGATCGCAGCCCTGAGTAGATTTATCTCGAAATCAACTGACAAGTGCGTCCCATTCTTCAATCTACTCAGGGGGAATAAGAAGTTTGAATGGACGGGAGACTGCGAACAAGCATTCCAGGCCTTAAAAACTCATATGGCGCAACCTCCCATCTTATCAAAACCAATCGAAGGAGAAACTTTGTATATTTATCTGGCGATTACCGTAGTTGCTGCTAGTACGGTACTAGTACGAGAGGAAGAAGGCATACAGAAAGCAGTCTATTATGTCAGCAAAAGGTTGATCGGTGCAGAATTAAGATATCCGCCAATTGAAAGATTAGCATATTGCTTAATTCTGGCCTCCAGGAAGTTGCGTCCTTACTTCCAAGCCCATCCTATCACAGTTCTAACCGACCAGCCCCTTCGGCAGGTCCTCCAAAAACCTGAGGCGGCTGGAAGATTATTAAAATGGGCAGTTGAACTAGGGCAGTTCGATGTAACTTATTCACCGCGGGCAGCAATAAAAGGACAAGTTTTGGCCGATCTTGTCGCGGAGTTCACCGAACTCCCAGGCAGTGAGCAGTGCGAACATCCTGAAGCGCCCATGCCTCAAGACAAAACTCCTTCGTGGAAGCTATTCACCGATGGTTCATCTAACGAATCCCACGCTGGAGCGGGAGTGATATTGATAACGCCGGAAGGGCATCGATTTCACTGCGCAATCAGGTTCGACTTCGCGGCGTCAAACAATGAAGCAGAATACGAAGCACTCCTAGCTGGATTGAGAATGGCCAAAGATATGAGCATAAAGACGCTTGATATTTACAGTGACTCTCAGCTGGTCGTAAATCAAGTCCAGGGAGAATATCAAGCGCGAGGCTTAAAAATGATGGCCTACCTGGATAAAACGAAGGATTTGCTAGCCCAGTTTACAAAGTACACACTCCAACAAATCCCACGAGACCAGAATTCGAATGCAGACGCCTTAGCTAAACTCGCGAGCGTGAAGGACGCTGACACTTTGAACATTGTGCCAGTGGAAAGATTGAGCAAGCCAAGTATACAAGCAACTGAGTCCAATATGGAAATTCGAATGGAAGATACATGGATGGCGCCTTACTTGGAGTATCTGATAAATGGTGCACTACCAACAGATAGAAACAAAGCCAGGACTCTGCAAAGGCGAGCCGCTAGGTACATACTGGTCGATGACGTTATGTAACGAAGAGGATATTCAATGCCACTGCTCAGGTGCGTTACACCAGAAAAAGCTAAGGAGCTCATGAGGGAGGTGCATGAAGGCTTCTGCGGAGATCATGCTGGGGGGCAGAGTTTGGCAAAAAAGATTCTAAGACAAGGTTACTTCTGGCCAACAATGAACGAGGATTCGATGGAGTATGTACGAAGATGCGACAAATGTCAGAGGTTCTCCAAGATCCCACGAGCAGCTCCGAATGAACTAAAACAGATGCAGAGCCTGTGGCCCTTCGCAGTATGGGGGATAGATTTGATTGGATCCCTGCCAACAGGGAAAGGAGGAGTAAAGTACGTAGCTGTGGCAGTCGATTACTTCACAAAATGGGCTGAAGCTGAACCACTCGCAACCATCACGACCAAAAAAGTTCTTGACTTCGTCATCAAGAACATTGTATGTCGGTTTGGATTGCCCAGGAAGATAGTTTCAGACAACGGGACCCAATTTGACAGTGATTTATTCACCAATTTCTGCGAAAGGCATGGAGTCATTAAAAGTTTTTCTTCAGTCGCACATCCCCAAGCGAATGGGCAAGCTGAAGCCGTGAACAAAACTCTTAAGGACACCCTGAAGAAGAGACTTGAAGAAGCCAAAGGAGCGTGGCCAGAACAACTGCCTGAATTCCTCTGGTCGTACAGAACATCCCACCGAACAGCAACAGGGCATACCCCATTTTCCCTAGCCTACGGATATGAGGCCATGTTACCTGTCGAGTTAGATCCCCCCTCACATCGGCGTTTGACTTACGACCAGGACGTGAACAGCCAGCTGATGATGGAGTCCCTAGACTCGATCGACGAGATGCAAGAAAAATCTCAACTCCGAGTTGCTGCTTACCAGCAAAAAGTCGCCCGGTACTTTAACTCCAAAGTTAAAGAAAGAAAATTCAACGTCGGAGATTTGGTGCTACGACGAGTTTTCTTAAATACCCGCGACCCCACCGCTGGAGTGCTCGGACCTAACTGGGAAGGACCTTACCAGATTGAAGAAGTCCTTCACCCAGGCGCCTACAAACTTGCACGCTTAAACGGAGATCTCGTTCCGCGCTATTGGAATGGAGAACACCTGCGCAAGTATTATCAATGAACAACCCTTCTTAAAGGACTGGCTTGTTTAAATTTCTCTTTTTAATTTTTACAAGTTTTGCAAAGAGGGTTAGCCACGTTATATGGTTAACTGCTCGTATATGTACGATTCTATTTCAGAATCACTCGTAATGACATGTTTAGTCCATTTTTAATACGAGATTATAAGGGACTGTGCTCAGCCAGTCATTCTTGCCAACCTTTGTGAATTTATATTTACAAGTATTTGTTCATTACGTGTGTTGTTTTGTTGTATTACAAGTATCAGTTTTCCTACGAACAGGAATGTTCGAGCAGGTTATGGTCAAGGCAAGTGACCAAGGACCTAAAGCTCCTCGATCACTTGGGGGGCATATAAGGCACATCGATAGCAAAGCATACTTCTCAAGGTATGTAAACACATGAACAAAATAAGTGAAAGCATGCTACAGAACTTAGAGTATTTTTCAAAATTTGTGTTTGTTAAATCATGGCAAAGTACTATGCTAAGTTCGGTCATACGGAGAAATGTTATAATAAGTAAAGATATTATAGCATCAAGATTTAAGCTTTTACACCGCAAGCATCGCAGCTTGGATGTAACTGTTCAATTAAAAAGATTTGCTGCCCGTGCAGCAAAGTTTAAAAAAGAAACTACTGTCTTTACATCACGACCCTTGGGTCGTATATCCAAAAAAAAAAGAAAAAATAAATGAGAAGAGTTCAAGAGGCATTCGGGGCCGGAGGGTCCTGGGCAGCATCCTGGTTAGTCACGTCCTCAACAGCATCTTCTTCTTCCAAACCAGCGACGCTTGGAGTGGCAGGGGTCGCGGCTCTTGCCTCCTCTTCGGCCAGTTGGGCAGCACATCGGAGTGTTGTCCTCTTGTACGTTTCCAGATTCTTGGAGTTGTCAAGCTCCAACTGCTTCACTTTTCCCTCGAGGGAGAGAATAGCCTCATCCTTGGTCTTGAGTACCTCCCCCAAATGCTTGATTTCGTGGAGATGGGTTTTGTTGAACTCCTGGTACTCTTGCCTCAACTTGACCACCGCTTCCTTCGTAGCTTCAGCCTCGGACAGCTTAATCACCGCTGCATCCCTCTCTCGGATCACTGCCTCCAACTCCTTAGCATGCTTAGCCTCAGCAGCCGAAAGCTCCTCGACCACCTTCACCTGATACCTCTCGATGGCTTTTGCCTCGGCCTGCTCGAGGTAAGCCTGGGCTCGGGTACGAGCAGTAATGGCAGAAAGTAAGGCCTGTGCACAAAGAAAAAGGAGTTAGAACTTATCACGAGGACTAAAAAACTAAAGACTCGAAGAATAAAGAAACACTTACGCTGGAGATTTCGTTCAGAGCCTTGTTCAGGATCTGGTCGACTGGCAGCTCTTCAGCTTGAACCATTGCGACCCTAACACGCTCTCCTTTGCCAATGCGATCGAGGCGGTCCCTGGAAGATCTAATGGCACGGCTCATGAGTCTGGCCCCATGAGCCTCTTCACGAGAAAGCTGCTCCCTGGCAGGCGCAGCTGGAGGATTCGGCCGAACGGGAGTAGTTTGTTGTTCAGAAGGAGCTGGAGGAGGGGTAGGAGTTCGCCTAGTTGGCGCAGGACTTTACCCAGTAGGCGTACCCTGAGGAGGATCTTTTGATCGACCCTTCTTGGCTGGAGGGCCTCGACTGGATTCACCAGTTCTCTTCTTAGGCTTCCGTTGGAGTTGAGGAACTTCCTCTTCCTCCTCGGCCTGGTACATGTCAAAAATGTTAGGAGTTGACATATCTGCATGAAGATAAACACAGCAATTTTATAAAAAGGAGGCGGGTGAAAGTAAGTTAGACAATTGAAAGGAGGTAACAAAGTAAATACCCGAGCTACAACTACTGGTCGCTACACTATTGACTCTATTAGTCATATACTCATTATCTGGCATGAAGAAGTCTGACCCTAAGTTTGGAGCATATGTAAAGTTACCATCCCCGTCAAACAAGTGACAGGGAATCGGCAAACCATTTAAAAGCGAAATAACTTTACCATTATCATCGGAAGATTCTCCCAAGTCAACAATAGGCTCTTTGGCCTTTCCTTTCCCCTTGCCTTGGGGAGCAGAAGGCCTTTCTGCGGAAGGGCTACCCGTGGGTTCCCTGATCGTAACTCCTGTTGGCCTCCTCCTAGGAGGAGGCAGAGGAGGTTGCTGCTCGGGAACCCCCTCGGCAGTGGCTTCGTCCACCACGGACCCTCTATTTTCATGGCGAGGAGCCAGGAGGCCAGACGACCTCAAGTTCTTTTTGAGTGTCAGGGTCTTGACACATTTTGATGCATCAGACATCCTGGCCAGAGTGTTAGACCTCAACACCATGTCTGGTGTTGGGGTCGGACGTAACCAAGGGCCTGAAAAACAAATTAAGTTTGAGAAAAAATGAAAGGAAACACTCTATGTTAAAGTATCGACCAGACGAAGACAAGTTTATACCTCCTCTCGCGAAGGACAAGTTGTTACTGGTTATGTCCGGAGTAAAGAAGTACTCCCTGTTGTAGTACCCCACGTTTGATATATGGGTAGTACCACTCAAGAACGTCCGGCCGGTCTCCTGGTGGCAGAAGTGGAAAAAGCCTGTCCCGTTGTGCTATGGGTTGGACTTGAGGTCAAAAAGATAGTTGACCTCGTGGGGTGAAGGTTCTGGCCATTTGTTAAGTTTGTACAGGACATAGAGTGCGGCCAGCATCCTATATCCGTTTGGAGTTATTTGGAAGGGAGCGACGCCGAAATAATTTTCCACCCCCACAAAGAAGGGATGAAGAGGGAGATAAGCTCCCGCCTCAATGTGATACCGGGACCAGGCGTTGTTCGCCCCTCCTGGACAGTTAGCCCTCTGGTCCGCGGTGGGACGTATAATGGTTACCCCCGTAAGGGGGAATTTCCTAAAGCAGTTAGCAACCATTCGAAGGGTCACCGAACTGGCTGGGGGAGTATACCACTCGACATCAGGCGGATTCCGATGACGAGGACGAGCCCTAGTTTGGATATTAGGGTCAGGAACAAGATTTTCTCGACCGCTAGTCGAGGGAGCCCTAGCCTGCGAATCAGGCTGGGCAGGAGGAGTAGGGTTGCTTTCAGACTCGGGCCTTTTCTTGCCAGAAGACTTGGAGCGGGCCATTGGAAAGGAAGGATGGGGTCTGGAAGAGGATCGCGAGAAATGAATCTCGTGGACACGTACAGCTGATTGTTCTTCCCCCTCGAGCAGCTGGCCAAGAAGGTCGTCGTCGATGGGTCTTTCACCTCCCCACAAATCTGGCATTAAAGTCTGCAAACAGAAGAATGGGGAGGTGAGGAAATAGAACTCTAAAAAGCTTTTTAGAATAACGCTGGTCGAGTATAAAAGTTAGGCTTTTATACAACAACACTCTATCAAAAAGCTAGTCTTTCCACACGAACAGTTTGAAAAGCGGATCAAAGGGTGAAAGTAAAAAGTTTTTCGGTGAAAGCTTTTTCAACTCCCCTTAAGGCGGGAAAAATTTATTTTCAACTGGCTTAAAAATCGAAATGTTACTTCGGTTTTACGTCCTAAAAAGCATGATCCTGGATTTTAAACTAAATCGTAACTCTACTACGCCTACAAAACATTCTGTCTACAAGCATTTTAAACCAGAAACAGAAAGACTTAAACAGTATACCACCAGAAGCATGCATCACGAGAAATTAGAAGCATGGGGTTTCGAAAACTTACCAAGAAAAGTGATCGTGAAGATGGAAGAAAGGTCTTCAGAGATTGAAGAGTCCGCGGTCTGAATCTTGGAAGTACAGGAAAGCGATCTCCGGAGAAGATTAAAGCTTTGGTTTTTAGGGTTTTCTGTAAAGATAATGGCGTGCGTAAAAAGAAAGAAGAGGCTCCGACGGTCTTATATAAGTTTGTCTCTGATATTAAAAAAGTGTCATCATTAGTTTTCCTTTTTCAAAGTATGGGGAAACGTGATGGCCGTCGAAATCATTTCTGGGGAACTGAAAAGACATGATTAGACAGAAGTGGGTTGCTTTTTTCAAGAACACACGAAGGGTTCTGACACGTCAGGAGGGGTTACCGAAGAGTCGTTCGTTCAAAGTTTATTTACTGTTCGTAGTAAATAAACTTTGGGGGGAAAATGTTATCCAATAAATTAGCATTGGTGACGTGGCAAATAATCTCTTGACACGTGGCTGATACCTGGAAGTGTCTGCTAGAGTATCGACCAGGAGACACAGTAGAAGCAGGGCAAGCCTATCTTACCCGCGACCAGTCTGGTCGGTAGTTCCGCATACAAGGCAACATTTGTGGGAAAATCTTTATGAATCCCGAATTTATCTCATACAATCTTCTGGATACCCGATTATTCAGGGAAGAATATCTGTAACAATCTCTTGTAACCCTCCTTGCGCCTATAAATAAGAAGGGATAGCTGAAAGGAGGGGACCTTTTCTTTAGACTTTGGAATCAAAGGGAGCAATAGGAATTCTCCAAGTAAATCTGTATTGTTCTTTAGAAGAGAGTGAAACTCACTGAACCCTGGTTCTTTGATCACCCTTCTGATTTTATATCAATATTATTCTAAGTGGACGTAAGTCATTACCAGATCCTGGGGCCGAACCACTATAAATTACTGTGTTTTCTTTACTTTTGTCATTGCGTTCTTCTCTATACATTCGTCCATATCAATCACGTTTTGACTCCGTGTCAGTTGGCCAAATCTTGGGTCAACATATTGATTTATAGAAAAACACAATTTTTAAAATAGTGAGTGGGAGAGGGAATTATGACAATAAGTCTCATGGTCTCCATTATTGGTTGAACACCGAGAGGCATAGGAAGAGCCTCATGTAGCCTCCGTTTGCGGCCTCCCTAAGGAAAGGCTTTCGAATATGTTTGTTTTATCTCAAGGTTTACTTCTCATAAGAGAATAATATTAGTGATGTATGTCAAGTTTGACCGACCCTAAGACACACTCTTGAGTTAAGTCATTGATCGAAAAATAATGGGTTACACTCCGAAGATGTATCTAGACTTTTGAGCACGACTAGTGCATCTTGACCAAACTAACAGTAATTCATAAATCAAAAGAGAAAAATGAGTTTTAAAGTTTTCACTTATGGAGTTGAGATCTTGTCTCAAGATTAATTTGTGATTAGTCTGACTTACCCTAAGGCGGTCCATTAATTTTTAAATTATTCTATCGTGGACTAGTAACTATTTTTTGTGTGTTATTTTATGTGTTGCATTCATGCATCATATTTACTATTCAAAATATAAACTGATATTTATTATATGCATTAATTCATTATATTTTATTTATTTAATTCTCAACAATATGTCCAATCCAAGCCCTGTAATTGATTTACTTACTAATGAGAAATGGACTGGTGATAACTACATGAAATGGAAATCAAACATGAACATTATTTTGATATGTGAAAACCACATGTTTGTCCTTAATGAGGAATGTCTTGAGGTTCCTGCTCTCACTGTTGCCAAAACTGCTAGAGAGAAGTATGACAATTGGATCTTATCTAACAATAAGGTAAAATGTTATATGCTTGCTAGTATTAGCGATGTGCTCAAAAAGAAGTTTGAAACTGTTGAAACAGCCTATGAGATTTAGGAATCTCTACAAGGCATGTTTGCCCAACAATTAGATAAGTCCAGTCATGATGCTACTAGAAGCTTCATGAATATCAAAATGAAGAAAAATGTTTCTGTCAGAGAACATGTCTTAGACATGATCAACATAGTGACTGATCTAGAAATCCAAGGTACGACCATTGATGAGAGAACTCAAGTAAGTGTGATACTTGAATCTCTCACAACAACTTTTGCAGCATTCACTACCAACTATGTTATGAACCAATTGGAGAACAATATGACCCAACAGCTAAATGAGTTGCAAACTTTTGAATCACTAAACAAAAGTTCCACTAAGGTTGAGGAGGAAAATGTTGCTGAAACCAAGCCTTCCACTTCAAATGGTAATTCAAAGAAGAGGAAGGGTGGCCAAGGAAAGGACAAGAAAAAGGACAAACAACCAGAGAATAGCAACAAATCTTCCAAACAACCAGAGAAGCAGTTAGATGACCCACAGTTGGGACATATTAGAGAGGATGTCCTAGCTGGAATAGCTAAGGACTATACAATGTCAAGTATGGCCTTATTGAGAAACAAGGATCGGATTTGCGTTCCGATGGACACTGGGATTAGATGAGAGATTATGAATGAATCTCATACTACCTCTTATTCTCTATATCTAGGCACCAAGAAGACGTACTAGGATCTAAAAGCTTTATATTGGTGGCATGGGATGAAGAAGGACGTGACTGAGTATGTGGCAAGGTGCCTGACTTGTCAACAGGTCAAGGTTGAGCTTCAGAGGCCAGCAAGGCTGTTACAGCCTCTGGATATTCCAAAGTGGAAGTTGGAGGATATCATGATGGATTTCATGGTAGGATTGCCCAGGACAGTGGGACAGAATGATTCTATTTGGGTCATCGTGGATCGATATACGGAATCAGCTTATTTTTTACCAGTGAGGATGAGTTACATGGTTAACCTGTACGTGTATCTCTATGTGAGAGAGATAGTTTGCCTTCATGGGACTCGGAGGTCTATCATGTCTGATAGGGGCCCTATCTTTACTTCCATGTTTTTGGGAAGTTTGTAGAAGGGGATGGGTACACAGCTAAAGTTTAGCACATCTTATCATCCTCAGACCGATGGTCAGTCTGAGAGGACTATCCAGATATTTGAGGACATGTTGAGAGCATGTGTGTTTGAATTTGAAGGGTCTTAGAGTAAATATTTTACTTTGATAGAATTTTCCTATAAAATAGCTACCAGTCTACCATTGGGGTAGCACCTTATGAGATGTTGTATAGTAGGAAGTGCAGATCACCCATTCGTTGGGATGAGAGGAAACATTTAGGTTATGGTGCAATTGAGAGTACCACTGAGGCTATTGAGAAGATTAGAGCTCGAATGCTCGCATCATAGAGTAGATAGAAGAGCTATTCAGACGCGAGGCAGAGAAACGTAGAGTTCCAGGTGGGAGACTATGTCTTCCTTAGGGTTTCACCTCTGAGAGGGGTGAAGAGGTATGAGAAGAAGTGAAAGCTGAGCCCTAGGTATGTGGGGCTGTTTGAGATACTTGAGAGGATTGGGCAGGTGGCCTACAGGTTGGCCTTACCCCCTGCACTGTCTAGAGTGCATAATGTATTTCCATGCTGAGGAAGTTTGTGTTTGATGAAACTCATGTACTGAGTTATCAAGATCTAGAATTCGAGGCAGACTTGTCCTATGAAGAGCAGCGCGTTCAGATGTTAGACAGGAAGGACAAGGTCCTGAGAAACAAGACTATACCTTTAGTTAAGGTATTATGGAGGAAAAGCAAGGTCGAGGAGACGACCTAGGAGCTGGAGGAAGATATGCAGACTCAATGTCGCGAGCTATTCATATAAAATTTTGAGGATGAAATTTCTATAAGTAGGGGATAATTGTAGCATCCCAAAATTAACTTATAAGGCTTATGGCCTTGATTAGGGATCCAAGATGGCAATATGTGGAGTATGCTTATTTGTTATAATTAATTGTAATTACGTGGATTAAATGATTATGCAGCTATTTGCACATGTGTTAGGGACATTAAATATGCATGTAGGCCCGCATCTTATTATAAGGGCAATCTTGATAATTTGGCCCGTTACGGGTAAAATTGTATATTTATGTGCATATATGTGATATATGTGTGAGATCACATTATTATGGGGGTTTATTTGAGTTACTCGGCAAGAGTCCATCCTAGGGAGAAAGTTAGCGAGAAAGTCACAACGAGATCCAATACCTGATTCGGGGCGAGTCGAGGGGTATTTTTGGTATTAGGTATTTAGTTGGGTTATCGGGTAATGGAAATGAATAATTGGAGATATATCTGGAGTTTGGGAGTTTCAGAGGAAATATTGGGGAAAGACAAAACACAAAAGCATTTCTCACTGACCAACTCTTTCTCTTTCCTTCACTCTCTTCCTCTCAAAAGCTTTCTTAAGCTAACCTTTGATGAATTAAGGAGAATTTCTAGCTGAAACATGGAGAATTGAAGCCTAAACTTGGGGAATTAGTTCTGTTGCAGCTTGTGAGATTAATCTCCAATTGAGGTAAGCTCTAGATCATGTTTGTAGAGTCCCAGAATGTTTACTTAGCCTAGTTAGATAGTAGTAGTAGTAGTAGTTAATATCAGTTAGTAGTATGTTAGTTACCGTGGATTTTGGTTCAAGTCGGGACTTAGTTGGAAAATCATAGCAACAGTTATGGATTTTATAAGTTTAACCGATAGTTTAAGAATATTAATTATAACATATGGTTTGGTTAATATTGTTGGTCATAGATATATTATTTATTATAACCTATGGTTTAGATAGAGCCAATAAGAGCATGCACTTGTCATAATCATGATATTTAAGGAATTAAGTATTATGATGAATAGATTTTATAAGAGAAAGATCTAGAAGCTCTAGAACCTTCCAGCAACTGTTTGTATTATGACTCAGTCAAAGCTGTTTATTCAATTCAAATTATGCTGAGAAAGTGCAATTACGTGTTTAATATATTCATGTATGCCGATATATCGTAGCATAGGGGCCAATATATCGCCCAACGGAAGATACGGAAAACACGTCGACTTTGCACAAACGATCGAACAAGCTTCGAGAATATTGCGGGAGGCGATATATCACCTTGGGTGGGCGATATATCGGCTCCATGGGTATAGTTTTGCAAGTTTGACTTTTTAAATTTTAAAAATACCCTTAACTATTTAGACCTGCCTTTGACCGATTTTGACCGAGTTTTGGGTGTTAGTTGAACAAAAATTCAAATATTTTTCATTTTATAAATAGGGGTTAGTTTCACTCCCTGAACTCTATAAGTAGGACCTAGTGCTCAGCCATTTTCCTTATTCTTCAAGCATTTGATCAGAGCCTCCAAGGTGCTAGTGTTACTATAGAGAGATAAACTTGGGCTTTGGGTTAAAGCTTTATTATTCTAACTTTTATAAACACTTGGGAAGTGATAAATAGTGTGATTTTGGTATTGAGGTTTAGACCAGTTCATAAGGTCATTCAAGGTATTCCAATTCCTTAAGCTCAGTTCTATATAATTCTTTAGTTTTCTTTAGTTTCTTTTATTCAGATCATAACTCTTGTTATTGAATCTTGATTAGGTATTTAAGTTCTTGAACCTTAAGGTCTTTCTTGGTAAGTTTCTTCTTGATGGTTTAGTTCCCATATTCATCTTTATTCTTAAAGATTCACACCCTTTTCTACTGTTGGTTTATAGGAGTTTCTGAGTCTCGTTCTTGTTTCCAGATATCCTGGCTTTTGGTAAGGAAAATAGGATAGATTTTATATGCTTATATGTTATGATATGTTATGTTATAATATGTTTATGTTATGTTATGTTGTGATATATATGAACATTTCTTGTAGTCGTTGGGGCTTATAGTTGCTTAGCTAGCAATCCTCAACGCTTTGATGACGCTTGTGGCTTATAGTTGCTTGGCTAGCAAACCCCAATGTTTTTATGTTGCTCAGGGCTTATAGTTGCATAGATAGCAACCCCAAGATTACAATGATCATGGGTTAGAGTTGTGATATTTGTTTTATAGTATGTAGTTATGATATAGTCGTATGTTTTTTATTTATGATGTATAATGTTAGTAGATTTTTCTTGCTGGGCATTAGACTCACTCCTTTATTTTTAGTGTAAAGCAGGAAAGTGATTATGGAGGCGGAAAGATTCTTGGTAGCTTGGCTTGTGTGCTAAGGATGAATGAACTGAGTGGACTACATGTCGATCGAGGATGACGTTGATTTAGTCTTTTAAATTATGATTCTTTCGTAATTCCACATTTAGTTCTTGAACAATTGATTTAAAGTATGTTTTAATGTTTTACAAACAATGGGTACCCATGCCATATTACATTTTAAATTAATAATTTTATGTTATTGATACAATAATTATTTTAGATTTTTAACAAAGTTATGATTATTTCTTATGTTTTCTCCAAAAGTAATAGTTAAGTCTAGTAGTTTTCAATGGTCCAAGGTCTTAGAAATAGTTGGGTCATTACAGTTGGTATCAAAGTAACAGTCTATTTGCATGAAGTTCTCCTTGATACACACGCTCAAGTTCTTAATCTAACTGCCAAGGTATGTGTTTATGTTATAATTATTATGTTTATGTGCTTAACTTTATGTTTTCAGTTGAGAATGGATGGAGCCTTAACCTATGAGTATATCCGAGCCATTAAGGCCTTGAAAAGAATTAGAGAACCAAGAAATATAGTATGAGTGCTAGAAAGAATCACTCGGAGATTACTCTTATTCCACCATGAGATAGGTCACCTCCAAACAACTAAACAACTCATGATGAGGGCAATGGAGCAATATGGTTTAGTGATTAGACTTTTTAAAGATTATCCTATTGTAATTGCAGCTTTAGAAGAAATATGGGAGACTATAGATGATGAAGATGAATTACCAGTAGCTATGAGATATTATTTTCATATACTTAGGTTCACCTTTAAGATAGAATTCCAATTCTCAAATGAGCAAAAAAATAGAATCTTTACGAATCTTCCTAGAGGGAATTTTGAGGCTCATAATAATGATGATTATGAGGAGATAGATGATGATATGTTAGATGACGGGTCAGATGTAGAAGATCCTCATTTTTAGATTAGATTAGTTTCCTTATTTATTTTATTTATTATCCTTGCATTTATGATTGTACTTAGTGAAAACTGTTTTTCAAAATAAATATCATTGTTATTTTTAAATGACATGTATGTGTTTCATTTTTTTTACAATCATAATAAATAATAAATTTAATAAACAATGACCAAGTTTGATGAGTGTGGAATCAAATCAATGGACCGGGTTCTATATTGAGAGATAGGGGCCATAGTAGTGGGAACAATTTTACTAATCCCAGCCCTCCCTCAATATGGTTAACTTTGGAACAACGATTAGTTTCGAGCCTGAGAATTAAGTAATATAGGATGATTAGAAACACACTTAGAAAATAATAAAGATGGCTTATTTTTCTAAGTATAGAAACACACCCTAATGATAAAGAAGGCTTATATTTGCCTTAGAATCTATTAGGATGAGTTCTAACATGTTTTTCTCGACTGTTAGAACTTTTATGAAGATGTCGCTCAGAAGGTCTGCACGCACCAACGCTAATGCCTCCAGCGTCGCTCCTTAGAATAATGAAGCACCTCTAGTTCGCAGAAGTGGAGCGCGTGCTACCACTACTGCTGCTAACCAAAATGCATCGCCGCCACTGGTTGACAACACTGTAGAAATTGCCAGACTTCGACAACAAGTTGAGGAACTACTGCAGCAACAGCGACAACAGGCTCAGCCGCAGCCTTAAACTCAGCCTCTGCCTCTGCCGCAACCGTAGCCTCAGCAAATGGCTTAAGCACCCCAACAAGTAGGTCCGTATGGGGGATGGCCAATGGCAAACTATGCACCATACCCTGCTTAGCACATGGAGCCAATCTACGAGCAGTTTTGTAAGCAACACGCTCCAAACTTTGAAGGGACAACAGAACCCTTTGAGGCGGAAGAATGGCTTAGAAATGTAGAGCCGATCCTAGTGCACATGAATCTTGGCAACGCAGACCGCATATATTACGTTTCATCCCTACTAAAGAAGGATGCTAGAATATGGTGGGACATAGTTTAACGGACTCACGACGTCGCCACCATGACATGGACCAGATTTGTGGAGTTGTTCCACAAATAGTACTACAACTCAGCAGCTTTGCTACAAGGGTCGAGGAGTTCGCTAGTCTAAAGCAGGGCAACTTGACGGTAGTAGAGTATGCTTGGCAGTTTGACCGATTAACTAAGTTTGCGCCAGAGATAGTTCCAACTAACTTTTTGAGAGTTACCAAGTTCGTTAGAGGACTTAGACCAAAGATTGAGCTAGGGGTTAAACTGGAAAACCTGGGAAATACTACGTATAAAAGGCCGGTAAGCCTGAGCCTAAGCAATAGAGTTAACCTCAGAATAGTTGAAACAACAACCATCAGTCCAGCAACAATAATGATCAGAAAGGAAGGCATCCTGACAACAAGCAGTTCGACAACGATAAAAGAGCACAGAAAAACAATGGAAAAGAAACATCTTGGTGAGTGCCATGCAAACACCAGGGGATGCTACAACTGTGGTCAGGAAGGTCACCGAAAGAAAGAATGTCCCCAACTCAAGCCAGAAGAGAAAAGAGACAATAAGATGGTTCCTGCCAGAGTCTTTGCCATAACCTAGGGAGAAGCTGGCGCTAGCAATAAAGTGGTCACAGGTTAGATTTCTATCCTCAATAAAGTATGTTCATTATTATTTGATTCGAGAGCCACTCACTCGTATATCTTGTGAGGAATGATAGAGAAATTAGACAAACCTTGTAAAAGATTTAGAATTAGGTTGTAACAGAATTTCCTTCGGGCGAAGTAGTCCTATCATCATGGATAGTACGAGGCGTACCGATCAAATTTGAGGACGTAGAACTAGAAGGAGACCTGATAGAATTAGAGATCAAAGACTTCGATGTGATACTAGGCATGGGTTGGCTAGCGAGGCATGGCACAACCATCGACTGCAAACGCAAGAAAGTGATGTTCGAGACTCTGGTCAGAGATTATGCTTTATGGGAAAAGTTTCAGGACTATTCACACCACTTATTTCATCTCTCAAAGCTTAAAGGATGATAGAAAAAGGATGTCAAGCATTCTAAGCCAGTGTCAAGGATGTGGTAAATGAAACACCACTAAAAGTTGGAGACAACTGCATTGGAAAGGAATTCCCAAAATTATTTCCTGACAACTTACCAGGGTTGCTGCCGACTCGGGAAATTGACTTCACAATCGAGCTAGTACCGGACACCGAGCCTATCTCTAAGGCACCATATCGGATGGCACCTATCGAACTCAAGGAGTTAAAGACGCCGCTACAAGAACTCTTATACTTGGGTTTCATTAGACCGAGCCATTCGCCTTGAGGAGCACCGGTTCTATTTGTGAAGAAGAAGGACGGAAGTATGCGGATGTATTAGATTACCACGAGCTAAATAAAGTAATGATTAAGAATAAGTACTCGCTACCCAAGATTGATGACTTGTTTGATCAACTTCGAGGAGCAGCCGTGTTTTCAAAGATTGATCTACGGTCCAGGTATCATCAGCTCAAGGTATGGGAAGAGGATATTCCTAAGACAGTATTTAGAACTCGTTATGGACATTACGAGGTTCTAGTTATGTCTTTCGGTCTTACCAACGCTCTAGCCATATTTATGGATTTAATGAATAGGGTCTTCAAGGATTATTTGGACAAATTTGTCGTAGTGTTCATCGACGATATCTTGGTGTACTCAAAGGACGAAGACGGGCAAGAGGAACATTTAAGGTTGATCTTGTTATGACTAAAGGAGCATCAACTTTACGCTAAGTTCAAAAAGTGAGAATTTTAGCTTTTGCAAGTAGCATTCCTCGGGCACATTGTATCCAAGGAAGGAGTTGCTGTAGACCCATCTAAGGTAGAGGCTATGAAGGATTGGCCAAGACCAAAGAATGCGTCTGAGGTAAGAAGTTTTATGGGATTAGTAGGTTATTATTGAAGGTTTGTAGAGGGCTTTTCTAAGATAGCCACTCCGCTCACCAACCTGACCTGGAAGTAGCAAAGGTTCAACTGGATGGATAAGTGTGAAGAGAGCTTCTAGTTGTTTAAGGATAAGCTATGCTCAGCACCAGTGCTTTGTGTACCAACACCCAATGACAAGTTTGTAGTTTACTGTGATGCGATGAGATAAAGATTGGGTAGTGTGCTGATGCAGAATGACAAGGTGATAGCCTACGCCTCAAGACAGTTGAAGGAGTATGAGCAACACTATCCAATGCATGATATGGAGTTGGCAATGGTGGTCTTTGCATTGAAAATCTGGTGCCATTATCTTTATGGAGAACGGTGTGAGATTTATACGGACCACAAAAGCTTAAAGTATTTCTTCACTCAGAAGAAGCTGAACATGAGGCAGTGCAGGTGGTTATAACTAGTGAAGGATTATGACTGTGAAATCCTATACCACCCAGGAAAGGCAAACGTAGTTGCTGATGCGCTAAGTAGAAAGAGCTATGGAAGTTCAGAAACGTTAGCTGGAATAGAAAAGCCGCTACAGTAGGAGCAGATCAATGTCGGAATAGAAATAGTCATTAGTAAACTGGCTAACTTTTCCATCCAGTCAAGTCTGTTAGAAGATACACTGATCAGGCAAGGACATGATGACACATTAGCAGCACATATGGATGCAGTTAAAGAAGGCAAGGCTGCAGATTTCTCGATATCAGGACAGGGGTTCTTGAAATATAAGGATTGGGTATGTGTGCAAATGGTCATGGAATTAAGATGAAGATTTTGGAAGAAGTGCACAATACCCCATTCTCAGTTCACCCAGGGTCGACCAAGATGACTCACGACCTTAAGGAATTATATTGGTGGTCGGGAATGAAGAAAGATGTAGTGGAGTATGTGTCGAAATGCTTAGTATGCCACTAACTGAAAGCAGAACATCAGCGGCCTGCATGCTTATTACAACCACTTAGTATTCCATAATGGAAATGGGATGACATAGCCATGGATTTCGTGACGGGATTGCCACGAACAAATAAGCAGCACGACTCGGCTTGGGTAGTAATGGATAGACTAACCAATTCAGCTCATTTCCTGCCTGTCAAGACTAAGTATACAGTAGATCAGTATACAGACATTTATGTCCGAGAAATAGTAAGACTGCATTGAATCCCTAAGACCATAGTATCCGAAAGAGGATCGGTGTTTACATCGAGATTTTGGGGAAGCTTGTAGCAAGCTATGGGTACCAAGTTAAGTCTTAGTACAACATTTCATCCTTAGACAGATGGTCAGTCCGAGCGTACAATACAAATTTTAGAAGATATGTTGCGCTCTTGTGTACTTCATTTAAGAGGATCATGGAGTAAGTATTTGCCACTAATAGAATTCTCCTACAACAGTATCTACCAGTCAACGATTGGGATGGCACCCTATGAGTTGCTTTATGGAAGGAGGTGTCGATCGCCATTATATTGGGACGAGGTAGGAGAAAGGCAACTTCTTCAACCCAAAGCTGTTAGAGAAGCTCAGGATGTAGTAGCACTAATTCGAAAGCGTATGCTCGCTGTTTAGAGCCGTCAGAAAAGTTATGCGGATGCCAAGCAGCGTGATGTGGAATTCAAAGTCGGAAATAAGGTCTTCTTAAAGATATCTCCTATGAAAGGTGTGAAGCGGTTTGGGAAGAAAGGCAAGCTTAGTCCTCAGTTTATAGGTCCTTTTGAGATATTGGACAAAGTGGGAGTAGTTGCATATAGATTAGCCCTACCGCCAACTCTAGCAGATTGCCACAATGTGTTCCACATCTCGATGCTCCATAGATATGTGTCAGACCCATATCACGTCCTCAAGTACGATACGATAGCACTCTAGAAAGACTTGAGTTACAAGGAATGATCGATTAACATCCTAGATTGAGGGATGAAGAAATTACGGTTTAAGAGTATTCCGATAGTCAAGGTCCTCTGGAGTAATAGTTCCGAACGGGAGGCAACGTGGGAGTTCGAGGGGGACATGTTAGTCCGGTATCCGGAATTGTTTGGTAAGTAAATTTTGGGGACGAAATTCTTTGAAGTAGGGGGAATTGTAGAGTCCTAGAATGTTTACTTAGCCTAGTTAGATAGTAGTAGTAGTAGTAGTTAGTATCAGTTAGTACTATGTTAGTTACCGTGAATTTTGGTTCAAGTCGGGACTTAGTTGGAAACTCATAGCAACAGTTATGGATTTTATAAGTTTAACCTATAGTTTAAGAATATTAATTATAACATAAGGTTTGATTAATATTGCTGGTCATAGATATATTATTTATTATAACCTAAGGTTTAGATAGAGCCAGTAAGAGCATGACACTTGTCATAATCATGATATTTAAGGAATTAAGTATTTTGATGAATAGATTGAATAAAATAAAGATCTAGAAGGTCTAGAACCTTCCAGCAACTGTTAGGATCGTATTATGACTCAGTCAAAGTTGTTTATTCAATTCAAAATATGCTGAAAAAGTGCAATTATGTGTTTAATATATTCACGTATGCCGATATATCGTAGCATAGGGGTTGATATATCACCTAACGGAAGATACAGAAAACACGTCAACTTTGCACGAACGATCGAAAGAGCCTCGAGAATACTGGGGGAGGCTATATATCGCCTAGGGTGGGAGATATATCGGCTCCATGGGTATAGTTTTGCAAGTTTGACTTTTTAAATTTTAAAAATACCTTTAACCATTTAGACTTGCCTTTGAACGATTTTGATTGAGTCATGGGCGTTAGTTCAACGAAAATTGAAATCGCGTTCATTTTATAATCATTTATTTATTCAAATTAAAAGGGGTTAGTTTCACTCCTTGAACTCTATAAATAGGACCTAGTGCTTAGCCATTTTCTTTATTCTTTAAGCATTTGATCAGAGCCTCCAAGGTGCTAGTGTTACTATAGAGAGATACACTTGGATTTTGGATTAAAGCTTTATTATCCTGAGCTTTTATAAACACTTGGGATGTGAGAAATAATGTGATTTCAGTATTGAGGTTTAGACCAATTCATATGGTCATTCAAGGTATTCCTATTCCTTAAGCTCAGTTCTATATAATTCATTAGTTTTCTTTAGTTTCTTTTATTCAGATCAAAACTCTTGTAATTGAATCTTGATTAGGTATTTAAGTTCTTGAAACTTAAGGTCTTTCATGGTAAGTTTCTTCTTGATGGTTTAGTTCCCATATTCATCTTTATTCTTGAAGATACTCACCCTTTTCTACTATTGGTTTATAGGAGTTTCTGATTCTCGTTCTTGTTTCCAAATATCCCGGCTTTTGGTAAGGAAAATAGGATAGATTTTATATGCTTATATGTTATGATAGGTTATGTTATAATATGTTTATGTTATGATATGTTATGTTATGATATATATGAATATGTCTTGTAGTCCTTGGGGCTTATAGTTGCTTAGATAGCAAACCTCAATGTTTTTATGATGCTTGAGCCTTATAGTTGCTTGGATAGCAATACCCAATGTTTTTATGTTGCTTGGGGCTTATAGTTGCTTAGATAGCAAACCCCAAGATTACCATGATCATGGGTTAAAGTTGTGATATATGTTTTATAGAATGTAGTTATGATATAGTCTTATGTTTTTTATTTATGATGTATGATGTTAGTATATTTTCCTTCCTGGGCATTAGACTCACTCATTTATTTTTAGTATGATGCAGGAAAGTGATTATGCAGGCAGATGGATTCTTGGTAGCTTGGCTTGTGTGTTAAGGATGAATGGACTGAGTGGGCTACGTGTCGATCGAGGATGATGTTGATTTAGTCTTTTAAATTATGATTCTTTTGTAATTCCACATATATTTTTTGAACAATTGATTTAAATTTATGTTGTTATGTTTTACAAACAATGGGTACCCATGCCATATTACATTTTAAATTAATAATTTTATGTTATTGATACAATAATTATTTTAGAGTTTTAATAAAGTTATGATTATTTCTTATGTTTTTCTCCAAAAGTAGTAGTTGAGTCTAGTAGTTTTTAATGGGCCAAGGTCTTAGAAATAGTTGGGTCATTAAAATGTTTTTGCCATTAAAATTATGTGTTTACTTGGCTGTATTAGAGAGTGTTCTTGAACCTTTTAGCCTAAGAATTGGCTTGGTGTTTTGATGAGTTTTATGACTAAATTTTTATTGGGTCTTGTTGCTGGGAAGATGTTAGAACTTTTGTGGGGGTTGAATTAGGGTTTTCGGGTGAAATTGGGATAGTTTGGGTTAAATTTTGCTCTTGAAAATTGAAGAATATCTAGGTTCGTGGGGCTAAGTCGCGGCTCTATTCTAGAGGGGTCGTGACTCAGCTGAACCTGGAGCCCCAGGAGGTCTCTATTTGGGAGGCGCATCGCAACCCTCTAGACCAAGTCGTGGCCCGCGTCCCTTGAAAAGAGGGGGAGGCTCTTGGGTAAGAGGGGCGTGCTTCGACCCTCAGGGTCAGGTCGCGGCCCGCTTGGGAATTTTTGGCCTTTGGGAGTTTTGAAAAAAGGGAACCTTTTCCTTAGGGCTCGGGATCGATTCCACTACCCCGTTTAGTGGAACTTGAGGTCCCGGAGGCTAGGACTCAGTCCGAAAGTTTTTATTTGCTCATTATTGATGGAATCCAATATTATGGTCGTGACTAGGTTATTGATAGGGGATCAAAATTGGGATCGTGCTCGAGGGTCGTTCTTATTTACTTTATACTTGGACTTGAGGTAAGAAAGCTACACCCAATACATGTTATATGTGATTAGGTCTTGGCCCGACTGTTATCAATTATCATTACTAGGGCTTGGACCATGAGGACCATTATGTTTAAGCTATTGTGTCACATGTTGGTTGATTCTTGCTTATGTTTTTCATGTTTTTTGTATGAATTTCATGGTTAGGGCATGAGTCCCCGTTAAATAAATTTGATTAGTATTGTGAGAATGATTGTTTGAAGGTGTTATGTGATTATCATGCATGTGTGCTTATTTTTTTGGGATAGGCCAATCCATATATGTTTCTATATTGAGGTCTATATTCCTGAATCAGGGCTTGACTTATTAGTCAAGGATGACAAAAGTGCGCTACACGGTGGTCGAAAGGCTTAGGCCTAAAACAGCAACGTATTATTATGTTGGCCGACTCTATGGTTGATGGAAACCTAAAGGTGTTGGGCTAGCTCTATGGCTAGTTATTTAGAGCTAAGTACGAGGATCCCATGTGATTCTATGGTCACATAGCTAGGGCATAGGCGCCGAGTTAGCTCTAAGGCCATCTATTAGGGCTACAACCCCAAGTTGGTCCAATGACCACTTTTTTGTAACTGAACGATTGTGTCTATAGTTTATTATTGTTGGACATGCTAGATGGATGTCTGGAAGTTTATATTCTATGTTTATGCACATGTTAAGTTTTCTTGCCGAGCCTTGGCTCGCGGGTGCTTTTTGGTGAAGTTAAGGGGAAGGGAAAGCTTGACCAGCCATAAGTTGGAGAGCTTCGGTGGTGGCATGTACATATGCGGCTGCTCGACCACCACGACCAGGGATATCTCAGAGGAACTAAGGCTGTAGCCCTGTTTTGCCGCTTAGGTTGTCTGAATGTAACTTTTGATGTATGTACACCTTTTTAAAAGTTTAATTGTAATATTTTGGGATCCCATGAATGTATGAATCTTTTAAACTAAAAGTCAACAGATCTTTTGACCAAAGTTTTTAACCCTAACCCTTGACATTAACCGCAGTTACACATTTTAAACCAAATGAATTAGTTAGAAAGTCTGACACAATTTAAAGTACATAGTGTACGATCCTTGATTAGGAGGGTGTTACAACTTGGTATCAGAGCTGTCAAGGTTTTAGGGTTCCTAAAGACTCGCTGAGAATGTATACTCGCCACTAAAGACAAGCTCGACTCAGGGTTTGGTGACTATTATGTGTTTATATGTTTAAATGCTTTAACATGATATGGATGCCTTCTCTGCGTGCCTGCCTAGGAAGCATAAGATAATCTGATAGCAACTGGAGGTACCAGTAGTAGTGTAGCCCCAGGCAAGGGGAGATAGGTGGGAACCCCTGTATGAGTGGTTCAGGAAGCAACACTTTCCAGTTTTTGAGGGCAACTCAGATCCACTGAAGGCTAAGTAGTGGATGACTATGATAACCACTATCCTGGATTTTATGAGGGTAGGTGGTAATGAGAGAGTAGCCTGTGCGACTTATATGTTTCGAGAGGATGCCTGAATATGGTGGGAGATGGTATCCCAGACCAAAACAGTAATCACCATGGAATGGGAAGAGTTTATAACCTTATTCAATGAAAAGTTCTACAATGACACAGTTAAAGTTACGAAGGCTGAGGAATTCAGCAAGTTATTTCAGGGTAACATGACAGTAACAGATTACGCCCTGTAGTTCGACAGGTTGGCGAAGTTTGTCGAGGATTTGGTGCCCATTGATGAGACTAGAAGAGAGAGATTTCTTCAGGGGCTACAACCTATGATAGCCCAGGATGTTCGTATTAACACTATGCTGGGATTGGCCACATCCACACAGGCTTTGGAGAAGGCGGTTACAGTTGAGAGTGTAGAGAACAAGATTTGGCGTGATAATGTAGCCAGAAAGGATTCTAGGAGGCCAGGACCTCCATTTTTAGGTTTTGGTAGGGGCAGAGGTCCCAGTGATCAGAAGAGGATGTCTTTGGACACAGTTTCAGCTCCAGGGCCAGATAGGAGGCCACAAGGCATACAGATTGGTCGCCAGAGTGGCGGTGAGACTTGGAGAGCATTCCCAGAGTGTGCTAGGTGTAGGAGGCGCCATATTGGGGAATGTCGGGTAAAAGCCTTTTTTTTTTTTGTGGTAGTACGGGGCATTTGAAGAAAGACTGCCCAAGAGCCAGAAATGAGGAGCTGAAGAAGTTGGATAGCCTGACGCTAGCTCGGGTGTTCACTTTGACCCAGGCACAGGCCGAGGCTAGTCCTTCAGTAGTTGCAAGTTAGCTTTCTAGTGTTGGAACCTTCTATACTATTTTGATTGATTCAGGTGCTATACACTTATTTGTTGCTAATAGGGTTATAGATGGATTATGTAGGGCGTGTGACTTTTATACTGTGGGGTTTGGTAGGATGTTTCCTACTGGGGAGTTAGTGGTTTCTAGAAGATGGGTTAGATCACTACCAGTTACAATGGATGGCAGGGAGTTATTAGTTGACTTCGTAGAGATGGAGATGACCGATTTTGACATAATTTTGGGTATGGATTGGCTAGAGAAGTATGGGGCAACGATAGACTGCAAGAAGAAGATGGTAACATTTGAGCTCGAGGGTGAGGACCCCTTTGTATTCATTGGCACTATCCATGGACCCCGCATACCTATTATATCTGTACTTATAGCTAGAGGCCTAATGTAGGGGGGATGCTTACGGTTCTTAGCTAGCGTGGTGGATACCACTCAAGTCGTGCCAGTGGGACCAAAACAGACCCGATTAGTCTATGAGTTTCTGGACGTGTTTCTAGAGGATCTGCCAGGGTTACCACCACACAGGGAGATTGAGTTTGTAATTGAATTGGTGCCAGGGTTAGAGCCGATGTCTAAGGCACCTTATAGGATGGTTCCAGCTGAGCTGAAGGAACTAAAGGTTCAACTACAGGAGTTACTAGACTTGGGTTTTATTAGGCCCGATTTCTTGAAATGGGTGCATTGGTCCTCTTTGTGAAGAAAAAGGACGGTTCTTTGAGGATGTGTATCGACTACAAAGAGCTGAACAAGTTGACTATCAAGAACAAATATCCACTTCCAAGGATTGAAGACTTGTTTGATCAGTCGCAGGGTAGAACGGTATTCTCTAAGATAGATCTTCGATCTGGTTATCACCAACTGAGGATCAGGGAAGAGGATATACCAAAAACAACTTTTCTTACTAGGTACGGGCATTATGAGTTTTTGGTGATAGCATTTGGGTTGACTAATGCCCCGACATAATTTATGGATTTGATGAATATTGTGTTCAAAGATTACATGGACCAATTTGTGATTGTCTTTATTGATTATATACTGATATACTCTCGGACTGAGACAAAACATTAGCAGCACCTCAGATTGGTACTATAGAGGTTGAGAGATCACAAGTTGTATGGGATGTTCAAGAAATGCGATTTTTGGTTGCCACAGGTGACTTTCTTAGCTCACATGGTCAGTAAGGTTGGAATAAAGGTGGATCCAACGAAGATCGAGGCAGTCAGAGATTAGCCAAGATCGAAGAACGCTTCAGAGATCAGGAGTTTCTTGGGATCGGCAGGGTTTTATAGACGCTTTGTGGATGGGTTCTCCAAGATTGCGTCATCATTAACAGAGTTAACACACAAGAATCATAATTTTGTGTGGTCGGACAAGTGTGAAGACAACTTGTAGAAGCTTAAGAAAAGTTTGATCACCACTCCGATTTTGCCACAGGTGACTTTCTTAGCTCACATGGTCAGTAAGGTTGGAATAATGGTGGATCCAGCGAAGATCGAGGAAGTCAGAGATTAGCCAAGATCGAAGAACGCTTCAGAGATCAGGAGTTTCTTGGGATTGGCAGGGTTTTATAGACGCTTTGTGGATGGGTTCTCCAAGATTGCGTCATCATTAACAGAGTTAACACACAAGAATCATAATTTTGTGTGGTCAAACAAGTGTGAAGACAACTTGTAGAAGCTTAAGAAAAGTTTGATCACCACTCCGGTTTTGAGCTTTCCTATAGATCGAGATAAGTTTGTTGTTTACTGTGACACTTCGAGGTAGGGTCTAGGTTGTGTAATTATGCAGACAAGAATGGTGATTGCCTATGCATCATGTTAGTTGAAGGAGTATGAGCAAAGATACCCCACACATGACTTAGAACTTGCAGCGGTGGTTTTTGCACTAAAGGTGTGGCGGCACTACTTGTATAGTGAGAATTGTGAGATATACACTGATCACAAGAGTCTAAAGTACTTCTTCACCCAGAAGGATTTGAACATGAGGCAGAGATGTTGGTTAGAGCTAGTAAAGGATTATGATTGTGAAATCCTCTATCACCATGGGAATGCCAATGTGGTAGTAGATGTCTTAAGCCGAAAGGGTCCGGGATAGCTATATAGTGCCAGCCAGATATCGAGGGAGTTGGCTAAGACATGACTAGAGCAAGGATTGAGTTAGTGGTGGGCCGGTTAGCCAACATCCCTCTACAGTCTACCCTTTTGGAAAGAATCAAGGAGAAGCAGTTAGATGGCCCATAGTTGGGACAAATTAGAGAAGGCGTCCTAGATGGAATAGCTAAGGACAATAAAGTGTCAAGTATGGGCTTAATGAGATACAAGGATCGGATTTGCATTCCGATGGACACCGGGATTAAACGGGAGATTTTGAATGAATCTCATACTACCCCTTATTCTCTACATCCGGGCACCACAAAGATGTAACAGGATCTGAAGGTTTTATATTGGTGGCCTGGGATGAAGAGGGATGTGACTGATTATGTGGCAAGGTGCCTGACCTATCAGTAGTTCAAGGCTGAGCATCAGAGGCCAGTAGGGCTATTGCAGCCTCTGGATATTCCCGAGTGGAAGTGGGAGGATATCATGAAGGATTTCGTCGTAGGATTGCCCAGGACAGTGGGCCAGCATGATTCTATTTGAGTCATCGTGGATCAATATATGAATTCAGCTCATTTTCTACCAGTGAGGATGAGTTACATGGTTGACCAGTATGCGGATCTCTATGTAAGAGAGATAGTTCATCTTCATGGTACTCAGAGATTTATCGTGTCTGATAGGGACCCTATCATTACTTCCATGTTTTGGGGAAGTTTGTAGATGGCGATGGGTACACAGCTTACGTTTAGCACAAATTATCATCCTCGGATCGATCGTCAGTCTAAGAGAACTATCCAGATATTAGAGGACATGCTGAGAGCATGTGTGTTGGACTTTGAAGGATCCTAGAGTAAATATTTTCGTTTGATTGAATTTTCCTATAACAATAGCTACCAATCTACCACTGGGGTGCACCTTATGAGATGTTGAATGGTAGGAAGTGCAGATCGCCCATTCACTTGGATGAGATGGGTGAGAGGAAATATTTAGGTCCTGATGCATTTCAGAGGACCACTGAGGCTATTGAGAAGATTATAGCTCGGATGCTCACATCTTAGTTTAGACAGAAGAGATATTTAAACTCGAGGCAGAGGAATGTAGAGTTACAGGTGAGAGACAATGTCTTCCTTAGGGTTTCACCTCTGAGAGGCGTGAAGAGGTACGGGAAGAAGGGCAAGATGAGCCCTAGGTTTGTGGGTCCCTTTGAGATCCTTGAGAGGATCAGGCAGGTGGCCTACAGGTTGGCCTTACCCCTTGCACTGTCTAGTGTGCATAATGTCTTCCATATTTCCATGTTGAGGAAGTATGTGTCTGATGGAACTCATGTACTCAGTTATCAAGATCTAGAATAGGAGGCAGACTTGTCCTATGAAGAGCAGCCAGTTCAGAGTTTAGACAGGAAGGACAAGGTCCTGAGGAACAAGACTATACCTTTAGTTCAGGTATTGTGGGGGAACAGCAAGGTCGAGGAGGCGACCTGGGAGGTGGAAGCGGATATGCAGACTCAGTATCCTGAGTTGTTCAGGTAAAATTTTGAGGATGAAATTTCTGTAAGGAGGGTATAATTGTAACGTCCCAAAATTACCTGATAAGGCTTAGGGCCTTGATTTGGGGGCCGTGATGGAAATATATGGAGTTATATGCTTATTTGTTATATTTAATTGTAATTACGTGGATTATATGATTATAGAGCTAGTTGCGCATGTTTAGGGATATTAAGTATGCATGTGGGCCAACTTCTTATTAGAAGGGAAATCTTGATAATTTTGCCCGTTGCGGGCATAATTGTATATTTATGTGAATATGTGTGAGACCACATTATTATGTGGGTTTATTTGAGTTACTCGGCACGAGACGATCCTAGGGAGCAAGTTAGATGGAAATACAACGGGACCCAATACCCGACTCGGGGCGAGTCGAGGGGTATTTTGGGTATTTAATTGGGTTATAAGGTAATGGAAATGAATAATTGGTGATATATTTGGAGTTAGGGAGTTTAGGAGGAAATACTGGGGAGTTTGACCATTTTTCCCTCGGGGACGTTTTTGGTACCTCGAGGCTTGGGATTAGCATAAGTCACCTAAGCCTTGGGAAACACAAGACAAAACACAAAAACACTTCTCACTGACTGGCCCTTTCTCTCTCCTTCACTCTCTTCCTCTCAAAAGATTTTTGAAGCTAACCTTTGACGAATTAAGGAGAATTTCTAGCTGAAACATGGATAATTGAGGCCTAAACTTGGGGAATTAGTTCTGTTGCAGCTTGTGAGATTAATCTCCAGTTGAGGTAAGCTCTAGATCATGTTTTTCCATTGAAATTCTGTGTTTGCTTGGCTGTTTTAGAGAGTGTTCTTGAACCTTTTAGCTTGGAAAATGGCTTGGTGTTTTGATGAGTTTTAAGACTGGATTTTTATTGGGTTTTTTTACTTGGAAGATGTTAGAATTGTTGTCGGGTTTGAATTATGGGTTTGGGGTTCAATTTGGTTGTTGAAAATTTAAGAAAATCCAGGTTCGTGGGGCCAAGTCGCGGCTCTCTTCTTGAGGGGCTGGGACTCAGCTGAACCCAGAGACCAGGGATGTCTCTGTCTGGGAGGTGTGTCGTGACCTTCTAGAGCAAGTCGCGACCCACGTCCCTTTAATAGAGGGGGAGGCACTCGGGTAGGAGGGACCCGCCGCGACCCTCAGGGTCAGGTCGCGGCCGCTTGGGCATTTTTGGCCTTTGGGAGTTTTTAAAAAAGGGAACTTTTTCCTTAGGGCTCGGGATCGATTCCACTACCCGATTTAGTGGAACTCTAGGTCTCAGAGGCTAGGTCTCAGTCTGAAAGCCTTTATTTGCTCATTATTGATGGAATTCTATATTATGGTTGTGACTAGGTTATTGTTAGGCGATCAGAATCAGGATCGTGCTTGAGGGCCGTTCTTATTTACGCTATACTTGAACCTGAGGTAAGAAAACTGCACCCAATACGTGTTATATGTGATTAGGGCTTGGCCTGGCTGTTATCAATTATCATGACTAGGGCTTGAGCCCCGAGGACATTATGTTTAAGCTATTGTGTCACATATTGGTTGATACTTGCTTAAGTGTTTCATGTTTATCGTATGAATTCTGTGGTTTAGGGCATGAGGCCCCTTTAAATAATTATGATTAGTATTGTTAGAATGATTGTTCGTAGGTATTATGTTATTATCATGCATGCGTGCTTATTTTGTTGGGATATGCCTATCCATATTTGTTTCTTTATTGAGGTCTAAATTGCTGGATCAGGACTTGACTTATTAGTCAAGGACGACAAAAACGCGCTGCGCGCTGGTCAAAGGGCTTAGGCCTAAACCAGCAACGTACTATTACGTTGGCCAACTCTATGGTCGATGGAAATCCAAAGGTGTTGGGCTAGCTCTATGCCTAGTTATTCAGAGCTAAGGGCAAGGACCTCAGGTGACTCTATGGTCACATAGCTAGGGCATAGCCCCCGAGTTGGCTCTAAGGCCAACTGTTAGGGCTGCGGTCCCAAGTTTTTCAAATGACCACTTGTTTGTAACGGAACGATTGTATCTACAGGTTATTATTGCTTGACATGCTAGATGGGTATCTGGAAGTTTATATTCTTTGTTTATGCGCATGTTAAGTTTTCTTGCTGAGCCTGGCTCACGGATGCTTTGTGGTGTAGATAAAGGGATGGGAAAGCTTATGCGGCTGCTCGACCACCACAGCCGAGGATATCTCAGAGGAACTAAGGTTGTAGCACTGTTTTGCCGCTTAGATTGGCTGAATGTAACTTTTAATGTATATACACCAATTTAAAAGTTTAATTGTAATATTTTGGGATCCCATGACTGTATGAATCTTTTAAACTAAAAGTCAACAGTTATATTGACCAAAGTTTTTAACCCTAACCCTTGACATTAACCGTAGTTACACATTTTAAACCAAATGACTTGGTTAGCACAATTTAAAGTACACAGTGTAGTGGTCCTGGATTAGGAGGACATTACATATGATCCATTGACTTATAAAGATCCAATGGAAGATTCTGACAAAGAAAAATATTTAAACGCCATTGACCTTGAAATGGAATTGATGTATTCCAATTCAATCTAGACTCTTGAAGATCCACCTGAGAATGTTAAGTTGGTTGCAAATGGATATTCAAGTAGAAGAGAGGAGCAGATGGGAAAGTAGAGACTTTCAAAGCAAGGCTAGTGGCAAATGGCTACACACTGAAAGAAGGAGTTGATTGTGAAGAAACTTTTGCACATGTGTCCATGCTCAAATCTATCCACATACTCTTATCCATAGTTGCATGCATAGATTATGAGATTTGGCAGATGGACATTAAAACAACTTTTCTGAATGGCTATCTTGACGAAACCATTTACATGTCTCAACCAAAAGGGTTTGAGTTAAAGGCCAAGAGAAAAAAGTTTGCAATCTTCTTAAGTCTATTTATGTACTTAAACAAGCTTCGAGATCTTGGAATCTTATATTTGATGAAACAATCAAAATGTTTGGTTTTGAACAAAACGTTGATAAACCTTGTGTTTACAAACAAATCAAAGAGAGGATTGTGGTAGTCCTCGTTCTATACGTTGATGATATTCTACTCATTGGGAATGACATAGAAACATTATCAAAAGTAAAGAAATGGTTAGCTGAGCAATGCCAAATGAAAAATTTGGGAGAAGCCAAATATGTTTTGGGAATTTGGATCCATAGAGATCGAAATAACAAAATTTTGGCACTCTCTCAAGCAACTTATATTGATAAAGTGCTAGAATGCTTTGGCATGCTAAACTACAAGAAAGGAACTATGCCTACTCGATTAGGAGTCAAATTGTCTATAGAACAATGTCTACAAAAATCTCAGGAAGAGGAGGACGTGAGACAATATCATTATGCCTCCGCAGTAGGCAGTCTAATGTATGCAATGTTATGCACCAGACCTGACATCTGTTATGCAGTAGGGATAGTCAGCCGTTATCAATCCAATCCTGGATTGAGTCATTGGACAGTAGTAAAGAATATTCTCAAGTATCTTAGAGATACTAGAGATTACATGCTTGTGTATGCAGGTAGAGACCTAAACCCCACTGGATATATTGATTCTGATTTTCAATTAGACAAAGATAGTCGAAAGTCGACATCTAGATCGGTTTTCACACTTGGAGGAGGTGCTGTAGTTTGGAGAAGTATTAAACAATCTAGTATTGCAAACTCCACCATGGAAGCCGAATACATAGCAGCTTATGAAGCAGCTAAAGAGGTTGTGTGGCTCAAGAAGTTCTATATTGATCAAGAAGTTGTTCCAAGTATGGATCAACCACTTGTTCTACATTGTGATAACTGTGGGGCGGTAGCTAATTCAAAGGAACCCAGAAGTCACAAGAGGGGAAAGCACATCAAGAGGAAATATCACTTGATTTGAAAGATAGTCAACCGAGGAGATGTTGTTGTCTTGAAGATTGCCTTTGAAGATAATCTTCCAGTTCTGTTCACAAGGAATTTCTCTGTTAAATCTTTTTAGGGTCATGTAAGAAGCATGTGGTTAAGGGAAATGCCTCATTTGCTAAGGGTAAGTGGGAGATTTTTGGGAATTGTTCCCTTAAAGAAATTGTACAAGACAATGGTTTTAATGAAATAAATGAATGAATTGAATTATTGTATATATGTAGCTTATGTACTATATTATTGTTAATAATATTAAGTAAATATCAGAAAATTCCCAACTGATTTAATAATACTTGTTTAAATGTCGTTTCATGGTATTATAAAACAAATCAACTAATGATCATATACAAACTGATCTTAATCCTGAAGTTACTATGAACTCCTATATATGTCATTTGATCCTTTTATTCATGCGTTACGGTTTGTTAGAATGATGAGGCTAAGAACTATTGTGTTGGGGACTCAATGATGTATAAGGCTAGGGACATAGCTTAACAGACATGGAATCTATACCTTCTTATAGATTGAATGATGATTCCCTATTGGGTTAACTTTTGGTATTGAAAAGGTTATTAACGTCAAATTCATAATCAGATTATGAATTAACCTTCACTAGTAAAGTCAATGGTACACTAGGAATCAAGATATAATTTTTCTTTACTGTTATTATCGTAATAATGTCTATATATTCTATATGATAGAAAATAGAAACAACAAGTCCAAACAAGTTTTTTACAGGGAAGACAAGCTATCATCTTTTTCACAAAGCAATAACATTTTCTCTCTAGCCTATAATCAATAGTCTCATGAGTTGAGAATACTTTTGATTCACAAAATTGATCCTTGTTCTCTATGTGCCCACCCACATCTTGAGGTGTAGAGAACATCTTTGAAGATCTAGGTGTGAGTACACGAGCAAGAATAGGAAGATAGAAACATATTAAAAAAGATTCAAGGATTCTTGATAGGCTACAAGAGGTAAATCACTTCGTATTATTTTTCGTATACATATTATATATATTGATTAACATATTGCATATTAAAGGATCCTCATATAAAGTTGTTTATATGAAAATTTTGGTTGTATACCATTACCGCAATTTTTGTTGAGCACTAGGAACTTTTCCTTAAACCTACTCTGATAGTTTACTGATAATTATTGCTGTAGGAAAACTCAATCTAAGGAAAGTACTTACTCCACAATCCCTCGAAGTCCAATACACATGCCCGAAGCATGTCCTCTAATATTTGGATCGTCATCTCATATTGTCCATCTATCTAAGGATGATAAGCAGTACTAAATTTCAGTCTTATACCCATTGCCCTCTGTAGACCTTCCCAAAACATGGAAGTAAGTATAGGATCTTGATCTAAAACTATAGACTTGTGTGCCCCATGGAGATGTACAGTCTCCACATATAGTTCAACATTCTCATCCACAGTTAATTCATTCGCATAGGCAGAAAGTGCACTGACTTGGTGTATCGATCCACAATCACCATACAAAATCATATTGTCCCACTGTCCTAGTCAATCCAACCACAAAATCCATGGTTATATCCTCCCATTTCCATTCAGGAATGCACAAAGGTTGTAATAACCCTATTGGTCTCTGGTGTTCAGCTTTCACTTACTGACAGGTTAGACACTAAGCCACATATTTAACTACATCCTTCTTCAACCCTGGACACCAATATAAAGATTTCAAATCTTGATACATCTTTATGGTGCCTGGATGTAACAAGTATGGAGTGGTATGAGTCTCATAAAAAATCTCATTTCTTATACCAGCATCCTGGAACAAATATCTGATCCTTATGTTTCAATAGATCCATACCAAAAATAGTAAAGTCTTTAGCCACTCTAACTAAGACTTCCTATCTATACTTTTCCAGTTGCGGATAACTCTTTTGTGCTTCTTTAATTCTCTCAAGAAGAGTCGACTGAAGAGTTATATTTTCCAATTTACCATCCACGAACTCTATACCAACCCTAGTCATATCCTCAGCTAACTTTCCTGAGATATGTTTGTGGCTATACACTTGGCCCAAACCTTTCTGACTTAAAGCATAAGCCACGACGTTAGCTTTCCATAGATGATAAAGGATTTCAAAGTCATAATCCTTTACCAGCTCGAACCGACGTCTTTGCGTCATGTTCAAATCTTTCTGAGTAAAGAAGTACTTTAAACTCTTATGATCAATGTAGATCTCACACTTCTCCCCATATAAGTAATGTCGCATTACTTGAAGTGTAAATACCACTATTGCGAACTCAAGGTCGTGCAAATATCTCTGTTCATATTCTTTCAGCTATCTCGAAGCATAAACTATGCCTTTCCCAGCTTGCATAAGGACACTTCCTAGTTCGTGTCGCGACGCATCACAGTACACCACAAACTTCTCATTCCCAAATGCAAACTTAGTACTGATGCAGTAATATCTCTACATCAACTCTTGGAAGCTTTGTTCACATCTATCAGTCCATAGAAACTTCAAGTTCATACGCGTCAACTCAATCAAGGGTGTTACAATCTTTGAGAATCCCTCAATGAAACACCGGAAATACCCTTCCAATCAAAGAAAACTTCTAGCTTCCGAAGTGTTCTTTGGCCTTGGCCAATCCATTAATGCTTCTATCTTTGCTAGATCAATCATAATCGCAGTATTACTCACAATGTGGCCCAGAAATGTTACACAAGGAAGCCAAAATTCACATTTCTTGAACTTTGCATACAGTTTACGTTCTCTCAGCCTCTGTAGTACCAAACAAAGATGTGCTTCATGATCTTCTTTTGATTGCAAAAATACCAATATGTCATCAATAAACATAATCACAAATTTTTCTAAATAATCCTTGAGCACTCTATTCATTGAATCAATGAAAGTCATTGGAGCATTGGTTAGTCTAAGAGACATCATCAAGAATTTATAATGTCCATACCCGTGCAAAAGGCAGTCTTTGGAATATCTCATTCCTTGACAACATGGCCTTGCCTTGCAAATGATCAAATAAGTCATCAATCCTTGGTAAAAAAATACTTGTTCTTGATAGTCAGTTTGTTCAACTCCCGATATTCAATACACATCTGCAATGACCCATGTTTCTTTTTCACAAATAACACTTGTGCACCCGACGGTGGGAAACTTGGTCTAATTAGCTCTTGTAATTGAATTTTGAATTCCTTCAATTTTGTTGGTGCCATACAGTAGGGTACACTAGATATTGGTTCTATTCCATGCACTAATTCTATCACAAACTCGATCTCTCGTTGTGGCAGTTACCCAGGCAAGTCTTCTGGAAACACGTCCAGGAACTCACAAACCAATATGGTCTCCTCTGGTCCAACTGTTACAGCCTTAGTTGTATCTATTACGCTAGCTAGGAGTCTCATATATCCTTTATGTGATAGGTCTCAAGGCCCCAACGTCGAGATCATTAGAATACGAGGGTCGTTAATAGCACCCAAAAATATAAATGGATCCTCACCCTTAGGCTCAAATGTCACCATCTTTCTTTTGTAATCGATGGTTTCCCCATACTTGGCTAACCAATCCACACCAAGTATTAAATCGAAATCATCCATTTCTAACTCAATCAGGTCCATTGATAAATCCTTATTGTCCACCTGAACAGGTAAAGATCTAACCCACCTCATAGAGATTACTAATTCTCCAATAGGTAACAGGGTCCCAAACCCTACATCATATTAATCTCAAGGTCTACTAAGTTTTTCTATCACTTTACTTAGGTCTAAAGAACAAATGTTGTTTCTTGTTTCTTGTACACTTAGGGTAAGTTCTCCAGTTTTTGTTCCCACCTTGATGGCTACTTTGAGAACCGTAGAACTTCTTATTCGAACCGGTGGTAACAAAAGTATCATTGGTCTTTCTTTTCTTATTAGTGGAACCACCACCATTACCAGATCCAGTATGCGGATGAGCTATACTCTGAGCATCGCATCTCGCGACACCCTCACTCCATATTATTTTATCAGCCACTTCAGCAGTAAGGGCTTTCTCTACAACCTGCGCATATGTGGTAATCCCATATACATATGTGATTCTCACATCACGACCCATCGTAGCTTTCAACCCCCTAATAAATCTTTCATTCTTGGCGACATATGTTGGCACTAAGTGAGCAGTAAATTTAGCCAACCTGTCAAACATCAAGGCATACTCTGTTACAGTCATATTTCCCTAAACCAAACTCATAAACTCTTCAGTCTTGGCAGCCCGTACGACGTCATTATAATACTTTTCATTAAATAATTCCTGCAATTCTTCCCAATTCATTGTGGCAATATTCCGAGTCTAGGATACCACCCCCAACATATACGGGCGTCCTCCCGTGACGTATGAGTGCCACATGCCACCCTGTCATTTCCCACCATCCTCAACCTTAAGTGGATATGGGCCTCCTTCGAAGACCGAGGGGTGTTGTTTCTGGAACCTTTCATAAAATGGTTCCTGCCTATTCCCTATCTCAGGTTGCACAACTAAAGGTACCAGTGCAGGAGGCACCTAATGAGCAGCATTCCTTGTTGGAATCTGTTGTCTCAATTTTCTAATTTCATATTCCCGACTTTGAAGTCTAGCATGTTAATTAGTCATCGCTTGCTCCCATCTCTGAGGAGCAGGTGGAGGGTTCTGCTCAAATTCATTCGCTGACATCCACTTTTTATCCATATCTTCTTTTATGTCTATGAAAAATGTAAGAAACAACATTAAATAAGCACATTATAGAGATTATGTCTATAAAAAGCTAATTGTACAGAAATTTGAGCAACATTTCCCATATAATAGTTGTTGACCAATGTTTTGGTCAACGACATTGAGTAAATTAAAACGACGACTGAATAATAAATAGAGGTGAACTAAAGTTAACAACACAAAGAACTTTTATAGTGGTTTAGGCCCAAGGGTTGGTAATGACCTATGTCCACTTGCACTATTGAATAATGACGAAGGTGTCAGACTCAAGATCAAAGGAATAAGATTTAGTTGGGTTTCCTAAGCCTGAGAGAGAATACAATTTGATAGAGCTTTTGTATGTAAAGTGCGCATGAAAAATAATAACTGTGAGAGATCTCTATTTATAGCATCCCTTAGTAGGCGATGGGTCGTACAAGCATGGAATGGGCCCCACACACATAATGTGGGTTTGTTACAACTAAATATATAATAAAAGAGTAAAAAAAAACATTCAAATTACAGTTACATAAATATTCTATAAGATTCATGTCATTCTGGTCGAGTGAGCTGTCCTTAAAATTATCCTTCGACTAGGCCTTCTTTCAAGCAGCTTATACAATTAATGATCCATCGACAAGGTCCTTTCGAGAAATGATATTCGTGCAGCTATCTTTAATCTTTTTATTTGATTCTCACAAGGGTAACTTCTTATCCTTTGGTTGAGTACAATTGACCAGCATGAGTTAATCGACCATCATACGCAAATTTAATACCGATTGCTTCAACATGTCATTTTAACATGCCACATCATCATATCCATCTCTTTATTAAACATTTGTCCTCCAAGTTTATCTTAGTGCAACCAAAACTAGATAAACTTGCATCCTTCAACCAGGGTAGTGTTTTTTGAAATTCTTACACATTAAAAATAAGTAACATTATTTCAATGTAATGATGATACATTTTGATAAAGCCAATGTCACTTTTTCAGTTTCCAAGGCATGCTAACGTCACTTCTTGCATAGTAATGATGGCTATATACAGTCTTGCCTTTCCCACTCCCTTCATCTTCTCCATTATCTCTAAACTCTCTCTTTCTTCCAAGAACTCTATCAAAATCCGAAGCTTTTCTTTCCACTTTTTTTTATTTGTAATTTTTTTATCACCAATTTGTCTTCACGATCATTCTTCAAGTAAGTTCTCGAAAACATACCCATAGTTTTTTTCTTTAATTTTTTCAAAATATGTGATAAATTTGAGATTTAACTTTCGTTCTTGGTGTTCTTGAACTATTTGTAAAAAATTAGGGTTTTTCTTGAACAATTGTTGTTTTTCCCAAGAAAATAGTGTTTGGGAAGTAGGAAAATTCATTATAGGCCTTGTATATACTTTACTTTATGGTAAATGCAAGAAAAATCCACAAGATCAAAGAAAACTTCGATTTTTGAGTTTTAAAAAAATGGTGGGAAAATTCGCTCCAAAAGGTAAGTGAAAAGGTTCTTGAAAAATCTTTTTTACTACCCTTTGGATCAACTTTTAGACTTGGTCGAATACAACATTAGGTTTATTCAGCCAGCACACTAGTTTAGGCACACATATACTGGTCGAATAATCCACTTCTCGTTTAATTTTTATCAGATGTATGTATGTGCTCACTTGGGAAGTGATTATTCCGTAGACCCTGATTTATTTCAAATGCTTGTCGATGACTTTGAACAAAATCAAACAAACACCACTTCTAACCAAGATACTCCTGAACCATGGTCTCGACCAGGGGTTCAAAATCACCAACATTACTTCCATGTTAACCTTGACAAGGAGTATCACTACAAGGATGATGAATGGCACTAAGGAATTAGGAAAGTCTTTCGAATGGACTAGAACAACATTGTCCATCCTGATTCTGTTCACACTCTCCCAATCAGAATCTTGACCAGTGGGAGAGAAATGAGAAGTGCTTCAATTGTTTATCAAGTTGTAACTATTGCTTTTTGTCTTCCAAATATGGTAAGAGTAAAGGAGACTACTCACCAAAGGTAAGCTACAGACTCGCAGGTCACTAAGCAAGTGACTAGTGTGGGAAATGATAAGCCAATAAGAGCCTAGCCAATACTTGAAGTCACTAACACTACTCAACATTGAGCAAATCTATGGCCCAGGAAGAATAAGAATGTTAGCTGGCACACAGTCCCAGTTAGTACACTTCCGAGCAACGCCTTGGAGAGATATCATGAGAAATATGGCATTCAGGGAATCAACATGATTACTCCATGAGCCAACCAATGTGCCAATTGACATGGTAGAGCCTACAACGCCTGCTCGTGCTTCCACATAACGGCTAGTGCAACGTTGCCCTTGCACAACTATTTCAGAGGGATGGCCGAGTATTTTGACATCGTTGCCTTCCAGATCACTCCCAACAAATATTTAATTCTTTTAGCATTATATATCTTGTATCACCATTGTATGTGGGAGCCTCCAACCCCCCAAAAAATTCACTATTTGTTCGAGCCGAAATCCAATCCAGGCCAGAACGGTACTGGATTTTTCTACTTCTGCGATAGGGACACAACCAGAGTGTTCCATACTGAGACCACGTTCACAAGCAACGCTGGTCAGTACCACAAGGGATACTTTTTGATGACTGACGTGGTCCCAAAATATCTATCCTTTCAACGAGGAGTTAATTAGCACATCCTCTCTTCTTGTCCTTTCTTTTCTTTCTTTTCTTCACTAGATTTTTATGCTCGTTGAAACAACCTCTTCCTACTCAGGCTGAGCTCGATCGAGCATATATTTTGGCAAGCCTCACCGATGATGAGAAAAGTTATCACAACTTGTGAACAATGCAAACCTTAGGCTGGTCGGCCCGTTTAAACCTCACTAGAACCCCAAAGACACTACAACATAGAGTTTCATTGGGAAGAAAACCAACGAGCAGGATGTTGGTGAAGAGATAGGGTAGAACAAGCAACCTCAGTCAGCCCCCGCACCCACGAAAAGAAGAACGAAGGGAATAAACATCAGAGAACAATGGGATACTCCTCCTACCAAAATGCCAGCAACTCCCAAAGTTAGTGGAAAGGGAAAACAAGTGTTGGTCAAGGACCCCCTAGATATTACCTTCTCCTCCTTTGATGATGACGATGACCTTCCATGTAATCCTTTAGATTATAGAATTAATTCACCAGTAGTTAAATGTAGAAGTACACTTTTCAACTCACCCTCTTCCCTTTCGAGCAGATCAAGAAAAGGGAAGAGGGTGAGTTGAAAAGTGTACTTCTACATTTAACTACTGGTGAATTAATTCAATAATCTAAAGGATTACATGGAAGGTCGTCATCAAATGTAGAAGTACACTTTTCAACTCACCCTCTTCCCTTTTCTTGATCTGCTCGAAAGGGAAGTGGAGGTAGATGATTTTAATGCTTTCTAGGATAATATTTCCTGATCGAACATTACTTATTTTTTAAGTTTATTTTAAAAAAATGGTGTAGGATTTGGTACCAAACTCATATTTAAACTAATTAACATGAATCACTTATTCCATTTTTTCGTTTTTTTTTTCTAACACATTTGATTTTGTTTGTAGCCATGTCAGACTTTGATGCATTCGATCTAAATGCATCAACCTCCCCCGTGCCTTGAATAGGAAGCATTCATAAAAAAAGGAAGGCTACTGAGGTCGGGTCGGGCAGTGACCAACCTCCGGCTAAGCAGTCCAAGCCAAGTGACCTCCGGCTCTAGCAGCTCCTCCGATTAGCCAAACACCTCCACATGCAAGAAACTCTCATGCTCATTCGGCAGTTGATCCAAGCACCTCTTCAGCTACACTCCAAAGCCTCAAGACCTTCATTGAGAAGATTAGCATCCGAGCAACAAAGTTTTCTCAGCATCATGTAATTGTAGAGGCATTTGCTAGTCTAGAGGAGTCTTCTATGGATATGGCCATGGGTTTGGCCATCCCAGAATTATTGTCAGTAGTTATTTTTTATCATTTGTATATTCGACCAACTGTACAATCTTTGCTTGTTTCTAACTTGAAATTTTTCAAGCTGTGTTGACTTTAACTCAAACTCGTCTTCCAGAAAGGGCAGTTGCTGAGGTGCTTAAAAAAAATAAAGCCTTCCTTGGAGCAGTCTCAGAATATTGCCAAAAAGAAGAGGGCGGAGAAAGAGTTGCGTGGTAAAAATAATGAGATTGAATAGAAGAGAAAAGTCATTCAAGCTCTCCAAGAAAAGGAGAAAGAGCAGGCCTCCTCGCTGCTCGCGAGCAAAAATTAGAAGAAAATGAGGAGCGATGAAAGGGATTTGAAGAGGAGATTTCTCAACAAATGGAGAAGTATTCCTCAGACATGATTGGTCTCTACATGTTTTGGCAAAACAATAAGGAGGCAAATTTTTCATACCTTACTACCGAGCTCCGAAATAAGGAGATTGAAAAAAGTATTGCTCGAGAGGTTACCGATGCTGCTATTCCTAGAACTCCTCAGTCTGAGATCTCTTTGAACCCAGATGGGGAGCAAGAGAGTGTTGAAGATGATGTCATCAACAAATAGTGATGCTTCTTTGTTGTTTCTTTTTACTTCTTTTTTTTTTTTTTTTGCTTCAGAACACCAGACCAACCATGTTTGTGATGTAATGATAATGGTTGTGCGAGCAACTTTTAGTCTTAGATAATTGTAATATTTTTTATGCACACTGATACACTATGTTTCTCGTTTAATTTTAAATAGATTTAAGTTTTATTTTCATATATGCTTTCTAATTTCCTTGCTCGATTTAACAAACAAAGCTTTCAATTTCCCTGTACGACTTAACGAACAAGGCACAATAATGTATAAATTGTTTAAAAAATTTCTACATACTACTCAATCGTGCTATTTATTATTTTGCTTATGTTCGGTTATGTATACTCTATATACCCCCCAAGGGATCGAGGAGTTTAATGTCCTTTGTCACTTGCCAAATAACAAGTCCTGTTCGAACTGTCCATGATGTTCGCAACAATCACAAAAATCACTATACTTAGAAAAACTCATACATGCTAAGAAATACTTGTTAAAATAATAATTTTTGCGAATTGTGAATGTGTTTAGCACACTCCCTTGTAAATAACTCGTAAACACAATGGGAGAAATCGTGACTATCACATTAAAAACCATTGTACGAGAAATCAACGATTTTGAAAGAAAACATTGAAAAGCTCTTATTAATACATGGTCGTGAAAAAGTGGAAAAAAACGTGCCTTAGGACCAGATAATAAATACTCTGAAAAATGATTGGTCATTACAAACATGGGCAAAAATGTGCCTTTACAACCAATACCAAAATAACATATTGTTCTAAAAACTCACTGATCATACAAAATTGGGAAAAAGTGTGCCTTGCGGCAAGTGTTATACTAAAAATTTAAGTAATTAATTACTAATAGAATTTGAGAAGATGATCACCATTGCAGTATCTTGTGACTAGTTCACCGTTTAATCGAGCCAATTTGTACGTGTTCGGCTGTAAAACATCTACGATCTGGTAGGGTTCTTCCCAATTGGGCCCCAAAACTTTGATGTGGGATCCTGTGCATGTTAGAACACTTATCGCAAGACTAAATCTCCTATTGCAAACTTCTTGTCTTTTCTCGAGAAATAAAATAGCAATTAATGATTTTTATTTTGGTCATACGTACTTCTTCGATGAGATTGGGGGGGGAGGGGGGGGGGGAGGTTAACCTGATACGTATCATTGCTTCCTACCCGTATGCTATAGAAAATAGTGTATGACCAGCTGATGTACGAGTAGTGGTGCGGTATGACAATAGCACTTCAGGTAGGATGTCCGACCAGTTCCATTTTTCTTGCACGAGTCACTTCTTCATAGTATCTTTTTATGTCTTGTTAACAACTTTGACCTGTGCATTTTCTCGAGAATGAGCTACCGCAGAGAAACTTTTTGTTATACCATGTCTTGCAAAGAAATCTGTGAATAAGTTGCTGCCAATTTGTGTACCATTGTCTAAAACATTCTTGAATGGTAGCTGTAACACCTTGGATAGCCAAGATCGTTACATTGTGTATTTCTAACAATGCTAGACTATGTAAACGAATCATTTGGCCATTAATGTTTAACTAAACGTAGTTAACGACTTAGGGTTAAAATGTTTGATGAAAGGAATAGTCATTTCATTAAAATGTTAAGTTTGTACATGGGATCCAAAAACAAACAATTAAAAAGGTTATTTACACCTCAAAAGGTTACAACAAGCTGGCCTAAGTAGCAAAATAGGGTTTAACCTTAATTCCTTTGAGAAACCTTGGCTGTCATGGTCGAGCAGCCACATATGTACACACCGCCACCAAAGCTCTCCAATTCATGGCTGGTCCAGCTTCCATTTCCCCTTATCTGCACCACATAGCACTCGTGAGGTAAGGCTCAGCAAGAAACTGAAACATGTTCATAAACAATTAACAACATATTACAAAATCATAACTAGCTTGCATAACTGTAAGAACTCTAGTCGTGTACGCTATCTATTCAAATAAGTGACTACAAGGTCACACCAGAGGCCCGTTGCCCTAAATAAATGATCATAGAGTCATACCAGGGCCCGTTTCCTTAGGATAACTGACTATAGAGTCACTTCGGGCCCCATTGCCAAATCCTCTATATAACAAGCCTTGGGGATGGCTAAGCGTACCCAGCTCAATTATTTCGAAGAGATCATATGATCGATCAAGCGTATACCACGCTCCTCATTAGGCCTAACCATATCGTCCTATGCTCAGTGCGCTATGGTCGTCCTTAACTTATAAGTAAATCCTTTTCAATCACATAATATAAACAAGCATACATCATTTAATAATTATCCAGATATAGAGCACTGCAACATGCTTAATCAAACAATCACAGGCACAATCATAATCATGCTCATTTACAGGGGCCTAAGCCCAAATCAAAACCATTTTCAACAACCGAGCCAAGCGCTAATCGTATATACAACATATTGGGTGTAGTTTTCTTACCTTTAGTCCAAGCACAAGCTATATAAAAATGACCCTCGAGCACGATCCCCTTCCGAGTGCTAGTGGTACCCTAGTGACAACCATAATAAATGATATCCATCAATATCGATTAAATAAAGGCTTCCGGACTGAGTCATAGCCTCCGGGACCTCGATTTATACTAAGCCAAGTAGTAGAACCCTTTCCGAGCCCTTAGGTTTGAGTCCTCATAAATCAAAACCTAACGTGGCCACAATCCCCAATTAGTGTCGCGGCACCCCCGCTAACGACTACGACACTCTACCGGTCAGAGAGCCCCCAGAATAATCTTTGTGGAAACACACTGCGACGCAGCGCGCCTAGCGCCGTGATGGCAAGACAATTCAGGGAACCACAATGGCCTCTTAGTTCATGCGGGCAATGACGCTCAAAGAACCCTACACTGGCGAAACCTCATGAGCCGAGATTTTCAACATTTTTCTCTGAGCTTAATCCCTTACAACTCATCAAAATTAACTTCCAAAGCCCAAATTATGCCCAGGAATCTCAATAATACGTTATAAACAACACATAAAACCCAAAAGCCAAACCAAAACCTCATCACAAATCAAAATTCAATCCTTTAGTTAAAACTTAATTCACTCTAAAAGTAAACCAGAAATCACAACAAAACATAGGTTAAATCTTACCTCAGCTATGCAATCACGTCCCCAAGCTGCTCCTAATTCGATTCCTAGGTCCAAACCTTCAACTTCCCAAGCCAATTTCCTCAAAAATTCAAAGAACTCTTTCAACTAAGAGGGGGGAAAGGAAACGAGAGAGAGAAAAAGGTAGCTGCTATCTTGATGCTTTCTACCATATTCTGAGAGTTTCCGCGCAGCTAAATCATCCCATCACTTAGAAAAGACCAAACTACCCTTTGGTCAAACCTATGTCCTTTAATGTCCTCAAGGGAAAAATGGTCTTTTGCCACATTTCTCACTAATCTCAATTAACAACTCCTAATTTCCCAGTTAATTACAGTATCCCCAAGTCATCAACAAATAATTTCCCATTACCCGATAATTCCCGGTAATATACTAAATTACCAAAATACCCCTAGGCTCACCCCAAGCCAGGCATTTTACCCTGTTGTGACTAAACCGCTAACTTCCTTACTAGGATCACCTCATGCCGAATAACCCAAATATATTCACATAAGAATGTGGTCCCAATCATAAAATGCATATATTTACAAAGATGCCCTTAACAAGTCAAAGTTACAAAAATTCCCTTCTAATATGAAACCGACCCACATGCATACTTTATACACATAAACATGCAAACATAGTCATATTATAATATAACTCACATAATCATGCATATAATCACATAATTAATTCAATTTTTCCCTCATGGCCCCCCAATCACGGCACTAAGCCTTATTAGGGAAATTGTGATGTTACAATTATCCCCTCCTTGCCTGAACAGCTCGGGATACTGATCCCGCATATTGGACTCCATTTTCGAGGTCGCCTATTTCACATTGTTGTTCCTCCGTAATACCTTAACTAAAGGAATGACTTTATTCCTCAAGACCTTATCCTTTCTATCAAATATCTAGACTGGCTGCTCCTCATAGAATAATTCTACCTGTAGCTCCAGATCTTGATAACTCAATACATGAGTATTATCCGATATATACTTCCGAAGCATCGAAATATGAAACACATTGTGCACTGCTGACAATGCCTGAGGTAAGGCCAATCTATAGGCCACTTGACCGATTCTCTCCAGGATCTCAAACTGTAACGCCCTGGATAGCCAAGACCATTACACTGTGTGTTTATAAAGGTGCAAGACTTTCTAATCAAGTCATTAGTTAGAAACGAGTTGACCCTGATTTTGGTCAACTGACACGGAGTCAAAATACGCTTGACGTGGATGAATGCATTGAAAAGAACGTGACGACGAAAATAATAAGAACACGATATTTTATAGTGGTTCGTCCACTTAGATTGTTATTGATATGAGAATCAAAGGAGTGATCAAAGAACTAGGGTTCAATGAGTTTCACTAACCTCTGAAGAACAATACAATATCTCAAATAGAATTACTCTAGTCTCAAATAATTTGAAAGCCAAAAGTCCCTTCCTTGAGCTATCTTTCTCTATTTATAGGCTCAAGGGGGATTACATGCATGTGTTACAGATATTCTCTCCTAAATAATCGGATGCTCAGGAGATTGTGGGAGTCAATTTCGGGATTTACAAAGATCTTTATGGAAACATCATGTTACATGCGGAACCTGCGACCAGACTGGTCGCAAGTAAGACTGGGCTGCCTACTGCTTATAATTTTTCTTCTGGTCGATATCGTAGCAGAGTTCCTCCAAGTGTCAGCCACGTGTCCGAGAATCACTTGCCACGTCATCTACACCAGTTTTTTGGATAACATTTGCCCCCCAAGTTTATTTATTATGAGCAATAAATAAACTTTTGAGGAAATGACCCTTTGGTGACCCCACCATACGTGTCAGAACCCTTTGTGTGTTCTTGGAAAAAGCAACCTACTCTTGTCTAATCATGACTTTTCGCTTCCCCAGTAATAATTCGACGGCTATCTCGTTTCCTCATACTTCGAAAAAGGGGAAGTTGATGATTAATCCCTTTTAGTGCCACAAAGAAAACTTATATATAACATCTCCAAAGTTCTCTTTTTCCTTTTACACACGCCTTTACCCTTTCAAGAAACCCTAAACCCAGAGCTTCCATTTTCTGTATGTTTGATTGTTGAGTTTATCTACTTCTGGGTTGAGGTGCTTGTCAGTAGAATGTTTTGTGGGTGAAAAAAGTTACGAGTTAGTTTGATAGTTGAGATCATACTTTTTAGGACGTAAAACCGAAGTAAAGGTTCGATTTTTAGGCCAGCCGAAAAAATAGGTTTTTCCCGCCCTAAGGGGAGTTGAAAAAGCTTTTATGAAAAACTTTTTGCTTTCACCCTATAATCTGTTTCTCAAACTGTTCGTGTGGAAAATTGTAGCTTTTTGTTAGAATGCTGCTGTATAAAAGCTTAACTTTTATACTCGACCAGCGTTATTCTAAAAAGTCTTAAAAATTCTCTATCCTCACCTCCCCATTCTTCTGTTTGCAGACTTTAATGCCAGATTTGTGGGGAGGTGAACGGCCCATCGACGACGATCTTCTTGCCCAGCTGCTCGAAGGTGAAGAACAACCGACCAACAGAGTTCACGAGATTCCTTTTTCACGATCTTCTCCTAGACCTCGTCCATCTCCTCCTCAAATGGCCCGTTCTAAGTCTTTAGCCAAGAAAAGACCTGACTCCGAAGATAGCCCAAACTTATCTGCCCAGCCTGATTCACAGGCTAGGGTTCCTTCGACTAGTGGTCGAGAAAATCCCGCTCCTGACCCTAATATCCAAACTAGAGCCTGCCCTCGTCATCAGAATCTGCCTGATGTCGAATGGTATCTCTCCCCGACCAGCCAAGTGACTCCTCGGATGCTTGCCAACTACCTCAGGAAGTATCATCTCACAGGGGTCAATCTCAAAATTCCTTCTGCAGACCAAAGGGCTAACCTTCCCGGAGGTGTATACAGTGCTTGGTCTAGGTATCACATAGAGGCGGGGGCTACCCTCCCTCTACATCCTTTTTATCAGGGGGTGGCCAACTATTTTGGTGTCGCCCCCTTCCAAATTACTCTGAATGGATATAGAATGCTGGCCGCACTCTATATCCTGTACAAACTCAAAAAATGGCAAGAACCTACCCCCCATGAGGTCAACTATCTCTTCGACCTCAAGTCCAACCCTCAACAGTATGGGACGGGCTTCTTCCATCTTTGTCACCAGGAGACAAGCCGGACGTTCCTGAGTGACACTACGCACATATCCAACGTGGGGCAGTACAGCAAGGAGTACTTCCTCACTCCAGACGTGACCAACAACAACCTGGCCTTCGCTCGAGGAGGTAAGTGCTGTTTTTACTGGTTGATACTTTTTATCAACGAATTTCCCTTCATTTTTCTTAAAGTACACTTTTTCTTTCAGACCCATGGTTACATCCGACCCCAACACCAGACATGGTGTTGAGGTCCACTGCATTGGCCAGGATGACAGACGCAGAAAAAAGCGTCAAGTCCCTGGTCACTAATGAAAATCTGAGGCTATCTGGCCTCCTGGCTCCTCGCCATGAAACAAGAGGACCCGTGGTAGCAGATGCCACTGCCGAGGGGGATCTCGAGCAGTAACCCCCTGCATCCCCTCCACGAAGGAGGCCGACGGGGGTTACAATCAGGGAACCCACGGGCAATCCTTCCGCAGAAAGGCCTTCTGCACCCCAAGGCAAGGGGAAACAAAAGGCAATAGAATCTGTTGTGAACTTGGGGGAATCCTCCGATGAAAACGGTACAGTTATTTGGCTTTTAAATAGCTTGCCAATTCCTTGTCACTTGTTTGATGGGGAGGGCAACTTTACGTATACTCCAAATCTAGGGCCAGACTTCTTCGTGCCAGATAGTGAGTGTGTGACTAATAGAGTCAATAGTATAGCGACCAGTAGTTGTAGCTCGGGTATTAAACTTTGTGACCTCTTTTCTGCTTTATCACGAGTTTTTTTCTGCCTTTATCTTATCATTTGCATATGTTTATTTGTACGCAGATATGGCCACTCCCAACATCTTCGATTTATATCAAACTGAGGAGGAAGTAGAAGTCCCTCCGGTCCGGGGAAAGACGTCCAGGAGGCATAACGGAGAATCGAGCCAAGGACCTCCTGCCAAGAAGGGTCGAAAAGAAGATCCTCCCAAGGACATGCCAACTGGGCAAACTTCTGCCCAGCCTTCGGTTCCTGTTGAGAAGGAAACCCCGCTTGCTACGACGAACCCTCCCCCTGCAGCCGCTAAAGAACAAACCCAGCGGGACGAAGCTCTTGGGGCCAAAATTTTGAGTCGCGCCTTGCGAGCAGCAAAGGACCGCCTTGCACACATCGTGAAGTACAACCGTTGCAAGGATGCGATGGCTGAGGCAGAGAAAATTGGGGTCGACCAAATTTTGAACAGGGCCCTAAACGAAATGGCCAGCGTAAGCATTTCTTATCTCTTTGGCTTCCGTCTTTTATTCTTGGCAACAGACTCTAACTTTATCTCTTATCCACAGGCCTTGCTGACTGCAACTGTTGCTCGTACCCGTGCCCAAGCTACCATCGACCAAGCTCGGGGAAAGGCCATCGAGAGGTACCAGGCGAAAGCTGCTATGGAGCTTTAGGCTTCAGAAGCTAGGCATGTGGGGGAGTTGGAGGCAGTCACCCAGCGGAAGGATGTTGCGGTGGCAAAGCTGGTGGAGGTCGAAGCTTCCAAGGCAGCGTTGAGGAAGCAGAGGGAGGAGTACCAAGAGGCCAGCCGAGTCCAATATCGCGAATGCAAGAGACTCAACGAGGAGCTTCTTGCAAAGAACAAGGCCATGGCTGATCTTGAGAGCCAAATAGAGCAGCTGAAGCTTGCCAACGCCAAAGATCTAGAAAGGTACAAGAATGCGACGCTTTGGTGTTTCTATGACTTCTAGAAACACAACCAGGGCGCCAACTTTGACTACCTTTCAGAAGATATCAGGAATGCTGAGCTGGCCCGCTACACTGCTCGATTGGCTGAAGAAGAGGAAAGAGCAAGGATCCCTACTTCCCCAAGCATCCAACCGGCCGCTGGCGTAGAGGAAGGAGGAGTTGTTGAGGATGTGGCCAACCAGACTGCTGAGCAAGACCCTCCTGCTCCTACTGCTCCTTAAACTTATTCTCTTTTTATTTTTCTTCAATTACACGACCCACGGGTCGTGATGTAAAGACTATATATCTTTTTTGAATTTGCTGCATGGGCAGCAAACTTTCCTTTTATTTGAACAGTTTCATCCAAGCAGTGATGCTTGCGGTGTAAAAGACTGCATTATAATGTTATAATATTTTCATTTACCATAACATCTGTTCGTATGACCGAACTTAGCATAGTACTTTGGTTTGATTTAACAAAATATAAATTTTGAAAAATACTCTAAGTACCTTAGCATGCTTTCACTTATTTTTTTCATGTGTTTACATACCTTTTGATATGCTTTGCTATCGATGTGCCTTATATGCCCCCCAAGTGATCAAGGAGCTTTAGGTCCTGGGTCACTTGCCTTGACCATGACCTATTCGAACATTTCTGCTCGGTAGGAAACGTAATGCTTATACTACAACAAAACAACAGACGTAATGAACAAATACTTGCAAACATAAATTTACAAATGTTGGCAAGAATGACTGGCTGCGCACAGTCCCTTATAATCTCGTATTAAAAATGGACTAAACATGTCTTTACGAGTGATCCTAAAAAAGGATCTTACATGTATAAGCGATTAGCCATACAACGTGGCTAACCCTTTTTGTAAAACTTGTAAAAAGTAAAATTTAATACAAGCTAGTCCTTTAAAAAGGACTGTTCACTGATAATACTTGCACATGTGTTCTCCATTCCAATAACGTGGAACGAGATCTCCGTTTAGGCGTGCAAGTTTGTAGGTACCCAGGTGAAGGACTTCTTCAATCTGGTAAGGTCCTTCCCAATTAGGTCCGAGTACTCCAGCAGTGGGGTCGCGGGTATTCAAGAAAACTCGTCGTAGCACCAAGTCACTGACGTTGAATTTTCTTTCTTTTACTTTTGAGTTAAAGTACCGGGTGACCTTTTGCTGGTATGCAGCAACTCGGAGTTGGGCTTTCTCCCGTATCTCGTCAATTGAGTCTAGGGACTCCATCATCAGTTGGCTGTTCTGGTCCTGGTCGTATGTTAATCGTCGATGTGAGGGGGGATCTAACTCGATAAGTAACATAGCCTCATATCCGTAGGCTAATGAAAATTGGGTATGACCTGTCATTATTCGATGAGACGTTCTATACGACCAGAGGACTTCAGGTAGCTGCTCTGGCCATGCTCCTTTAGCGTCTTCAAGCCTCTTCTTTAGGGTGTCATTAAGAGTTTTATTCACGGCCTCTACTTTCCAGTTTTCTTGTGGATGCGCAACTAAAGAAAAGCTTTTGATAATCCCGTGCCTTTCGCAGAAGTCGGTGAATAAGTCGCTGTCAAATTGGGTTCCGTTGTCTGAAACGATCTTTCGGGGCAAACCATACCGGCAAAAAATGTTCTTGATGACAAAGTCAAGAACTTTTTTGGTCGTTATGGTAGCAAGTGGTTCAACTTCGGCCCATTTGGTGAAGTAGTCGACTGCCACAACTGCGTACTTCACTCCGTCTTTTCCCTTTGGCAGGGATCCAATCAAATCTATCCCCCATACTGCAAAAGGCCACAGACTCTGCATCTGTTTTAACTCGTTTGAAGCTGCTCGTGGAATTTTAGAGAACCTTTGACATTTATCGCATCTTCGTACAAACTCCATTGAATCTTCATTCATAGTCGGCCAGAAGTACCCTTGCCTTAGAATCTTTTTTGCCAAACTCTGCCCTCCAGCGTGATCTCCATAGAAGCCTTCATGCACCTCTTTCATTAGTTCCTTAGCTTTTTCTGGTGTAACGCATCTGAGTAGTGGCATTGAATACTCTCTCCTGTACATAACACCATCGACCAGTATGTATCTAGCCGCCTGCCTTTGTAGAGTTATGGCTGTGTTTCTATCTGTTGGTAGCACACCATTTGTCAGATACTCGAAGTAAGGGGCCATCCATGTATCCTCCATTCAAATTTCCATACTGGCTTCAATTGCTTGTATGCTTGCCTCACTCAATCTTTCTACTGGCACAATGTTCAAAGTGTCAGCATCTTTCGCGCTCGCGAGTTTGGCTAAGGCGTCTGCGTTTGAATTCTGATCCTGCGGTATTTGCTGGAGGGTATACTTCGTGAACTGGGCTAGCAGGTCTTTGGTTTTATTTAAGTAGGCCACCATTTTTAGGCCTCGTGCTTGATATTCCCCTAGAACTTGATTCACTACCAGCTGTGAATCACTGTAAATATCAAGTGTCTTTATGCTCATGTCTTTCGCCATTCTCAACCCAGCGAGGAGTGCTTCGTATTCAGCTTCATTATTTGACGCGGTGAAGTCGAACCTAATGGCGCAGTGAAATCGATTCCCTTTCGACGTTATCAATATCACTCCCGCTCCTGCGTGGGATTCGTTGAACGACCCATCCGTGAATAACTTCCACGAAGGAGCTTTCTCTTGAGGCTCAGGCGCACTAGGCTGTTCGCACTGCTCGCTGTCTGGGAGTTCGGTGAACTCTGCAATAAGATCAGCCAAGACTTGTCCTTTTACTGCTGCTCGTGGTGAATATGTGATATCGAACTGCCCTAGTTCGACTGCCCATTTTAATAATCGCCCAACCGCCTTTGGTTTTTGGAGGACATGCCGAAGGGGCTGGTCAGTTAAAATTGTGATAGGATGGGCTTAGAAGTAAGGGCGCAGCTTCCTTGAGGCCAGGATTAAGCAATACGTTAACCTTTCAATGGGTGGATATCTCAGTTCTGCCCCGATCAACCTCTTTCTAACATAGTAGACCGCTTTTTGTACGCCTTCCTCCTCTCGTACTAGTACCGCACTCGCAGCAACTTCCGTGATCGCCAGGTAAATGAACAAAGTTTCTCCTTCTATCAGCTTGGATAAAACGGGAGGCTGTGCCATATGTGCTTTCAAGGCCTGAAAAGCTTGCTCGCAGTCTTCTGTCCATTCAAACTTCTTATTGCCCCTAAGTAGATTGAAAAAAGGGACGCATTTGTCTGTGGATTTTGAAATAAATCTACTTAGGGCTGCGATTCTCCCGGTTAAACTTTGTACATCTTTGATCTTTTCTGGCGATTTCATGTCGATTAGGGCTTTTATCTTGTCGGGGTTGGCCTTGATTCCTCTTGAATTTACAATGAACCCCAAAAACTTCCTTGATCCAACTCCGAAGGAACATTTGAGAGGATTTAGTTTCATCTGGTACTTGTTCGATACATCAAAACATTCTTGTAAATCCTTCACATGTCCTTCTGCCTTCTTAGACTTTACCAGCATGTCGTCCACGCATACCTCCATGTTTACTTCGATCAATTCTTTAAACATGTGGTTGACTAACCGCTGGTAAGTCACACCTGCGTTTTTCAGTCTGAAGGGCATTACTTTATAGCAGTATAAGCTCGTATCGGTCCGAAAGCTGGTGTGATCCTCATCAGGGGAATGCATGCTAATCTGGTTGTAGCCCGAATATGCATCCATGAAGGAGAGGATCTCGTGTCCTGCAGTGGCATCGACCAACTGGTTGATTCTTGGGAGTGGGAAGCAATCTTTTGGGCAAGCTTTATTGAGGTCTGTAAAATCTACGCAGGTTCGCCATTTGTCGTTAGGCTTGGGAACCAGCACTAGATTGGAGACCCACGATGGATAAAAATTCCACCCTGATGAACCCATTCTCCTTTAACCTTTCAACTTCTTCTTTTAAGGCTCTTGATCGATCTTTATCGAGCAGCCTTCTTTTTTGTTGCACGGGTGGAAAAGTCTTGTCTATATTCATGACATGGCTGATAACTGCAGGATCTATCCCAGCCATGTCTTTGTGCGACCAGGCAAAGACCTCCTGGTTCTTTTGCAAAAATTCCACCAGTGCATGCTTCGTGGTTGGTTCTAGGTTTTTCCCGACCTTCACGACTCTGGTCGGGTCTTTTTCGTCGAGTTGGACCTCTTCCAAGTCCTCGACGGGTCCAACGCTTTCTTCAAAATCCCCAAAGCGAGGTTCTAGATCTCTATCCTCACTTTGGGCAACACCCTATTTGGTGACTTGATCACCGGATTGGGCTTGTGTATCAATTGCCATCTTCAACCTATCTGAGGTAGTGCTTTTTGATGTTCCCTTTTTCGCCTTCGTGACTGAGGCGTTAAAGCACTCTTTGGTCTCCCTCTGGTTTCCCAACACGCGTCCTACCCCTGCGTCTGTCGGCAATTTCATGGCCAAGTGCCACATAGAGGTGACGGCCCGTTGATCAACCAGTATAGGTCTTCTAATGATGGCATTGTACGCCGAAGGACAATCAAGTACTATAAAAGTGGGAGTAATGTCCTGGTAGCAGGCGCTGTACCTGTCGTCACTAGTAGTCTGATTGATCCTGCAAGGGCGAGTCCCTCACCAGAGAAGCAGTATATTGTCTGGTTGCAGGGCTCCAGGTCCTTAACAGACAACTTCATGCGTTCCAATGAGGACTTATACAGGATATTCACCGAACTTCCTGTATCGACCAGCACTCTCTTCACCATCATGTTGGCCATTTGGATATCCATGACCAGCGGATCGGAATGTGGGAACCAGACATGTTGGGCATCGCTATCAGAGAAGGTTATTTCCCCCTCTTCTGACCGAGCCTTTTTTGGCGCATGGTCCTCCACAGTCATCATCTCGATGTCCTGGTCGTGGCGCAGAGTCTGAGCGTATCGTTCCCTGGCCTTTCCGCTATTTCCCGCGAGGTGCGGGCCTCCACAAATGGTTAACAGTGTGCCAGTCACGAGGGCAGGCTGCAAAGGTGGTGAGCGTTGGCGTGTGGGCACTGGTCGTTGCCACCTGGAGCTTCTCGTTGAGAATTTCCCAAGGCTAGTACATATCTTCTCAAGTGTCCTTGTCTAATAAGGAACTTGATTTCATCCTTCAGCTGGTTGCATTCGTTGGTGTCATGTCCGTAGTCGTTATGATAACGACAGAACTTGGTAGTGTCTCTTTTCGAAATATCCTTTCGAATGGGGGCAGGCTTCTTATAAGGCACACTGGAACTCGTGGCCTGATAAACCTCTCCCCGAGACTCAACTAGGGCAGTGTAGTTAGTGAACTGAGGTTCATAACGGTTACCCTTGGCTCGTTTATTGTCAAAGGTGGAAGGCTCATTGTGTGGCCATTTTCCACCATTCTTGCCATTGCTGTTGCCGTTCTTGTTGCCCTTGCCGTTGCCGTTAGGTTTAGACCCATTGGTGGCTTTGGCGGGCTCAGCAGCCTTCTTATCCTTGCCTGGAGGCTTTCCATCGTCGGCAATGGCATCTTCGAGCTTGATGTAACGATCAGCCCGGTCCAAGAACTCCTGGGTAGTTCTAACTCCATCTTTTCGGAGGCTCTTTCAGAGAGGGGTGCGACGCCTAACCCCTGCGGTTATGGCCATCATTTTGCCTTCGTCCCCCACCGTTTTCGCTCCAGCGGCTGCTTGCATAAAGCGCTGGATGTAGTCCTTAAGCTATTCTCCATCTTGCTGGCGAATTTCAACCAGCTGGTTTGCCTCGGTCTGATGCACTCGACCTGCGTAGAACTGTCCGTAAAACTCCTTTACGAACATCTCCCAAGAAACTATGCTCGCAGGAGGGAACTTAAAAAACCATTCCTGCGCAGCATCAAAAAGTGTTGCAGGGAAGATCCTACACCGAGCGTCTTCGGACACTTTCTGAATGTCCATTTGTATCTCAAACTTATTGACGTGAGATACCGGATCACTGTATCCATCAAAGTTTGGAAGCGTATACATTTTAAACTTGCTAGGAGTCTCTGCCATAGCTATCCTCTGGACGAAAGGAGTGCCTTTCCTCTTGTCGTGGTCGATATGAGATATTCTTCCCCCGACCAGTTGTTGCACCGCCTGGTTGAGGGCATCTATCTGGGCCTGCACAGTGATAGGAATCGCTGTGGCCTCTATTGCTGGGGGGATGTTCTCACCATGTCGCTCACAGCGGTCATTGAGCACATCTCTCAAATCCTCGTCTCTTCTCCGCTGCTCGCTAGCTCCGAGCCGGTTGAAGACGTTATTTTACCTGGATTGCCCCCCAGTGTCCCGTCTGCCGGGTTGGTCATCCTGAGGTGGCTGATTCCTGTTTCCACCTCTTTCTTCATTCCTTCGACCGGTATTTCCTCTGCCGGAATCAGCCTCATCATAACCATTTCCATCTCTGAATCGTAATTGGCTATGACGGGATCGACTGTTTCCTCGATTTCCTTTCCGGGCTGAAACGTCCCGAGCGTTAGAGGGTGGCCTGCGTTGGTCGTTCGGTACCCGTGCATTATCATGCCGTGGGGGACCTCGGACCGCAGAGCCCAACTCTGAGTTCCTCCTATTACTAGGAGGATGCTATCCTCTGTTCGAAAGGTTCGGCTCGTCGCCCCTATGGCGTGTAGGACTACGAGGCTGTTGCCCAGTCCTATTCTGCCTCTGCTGCGGGGGATTGCCACGACCAGCTTGGGAAGGAGGCTGTGCTTCAGGGTCTCCTAGAGGGACATCGTCCTGAGGTGCTGGTGGCTGCTCGGGCCTTTGTGGGCTCGAGGGTTGGATAGGCGGATTAGGATTGGGACCCCTGTGGGGTGGCCCATTTGTAGGTTGATCAGGCTGCGAGGCAGGTGTAGCCTGATTCCTAGCCAATTGCAAGGCTTCCTCGAGGGCAGCCATGGCTTCGCTCTGGCGACGGTCCATCTCCGCCTGCCTCTCACTTAACTCCGCGCGCTGCCGTTCAATTTCTTGCTGCTGCCGCGCCATGATTTCGGCAGCACTTTCCTGACTGGCCCTCAGATTTGCCAGCTCCTCATGCAACGCCCCCAGAGTAATCTTCAGCATTGCGTCATCCATTTCTTCCTCCTCAAAGTCCAAATGTGGCTCATCCTCAGCCACGCTTGCAGGAGAAGGAGGAGGCGGATTTGATGGTGCAGCGGCGGCCGCCTGTCCAGTTTTCCTTGCATTTTTCGCCATTGGTTTTCTCAATGGTGATATACCAAGCTCTCAATGAAAGCACCAGAATGTTGACCCTGATTTTGGTCAACTGACACGGAGTCAAAATACGCTTGACGTGGATGAATGCGTTGAAAAGAACGTGATGACGAAAATAATAAGAACACAATATTTTATAGTGGTTCGGCCCCAGGATCTGGTAATAACCTACGTCCACTTAGATTGTTATTGATATGAGAATCAAAGGAGTGATCAAAGAACTAGGGTTCAATGAGTTTCACTAACCTTTGAAGAACAATACAATATCTCAAATAGAATTACTCTAGTCTCAAATAATTCGAAAGCCAAAAGTCCCTTCCTTGAGCTATCTTTCTCTATTTATAGGCTCAAGAGGGATTACATGCATGTGTTACAAATATTCTCTCCTAAATAATCGGATACTCAGGAGATTGTGGGAGTCAATTTCGGGATTTACAAAGATCTTTATGGAAACATCATGTTACATGCGGAACCTGCGACCAGACTGGTCGCAGGTAAGACTGGGCTGCCTACTGCTTATAATCTTTCTTCTGGTTGATATCCTAGCAAAGTTCCTCCAAGTGTCAGCCACGTGTCCGAGAATCACTTGCCCCGTCATCTACGCCAGTTTTTGGATAACAAAACGTGTTACTGAAACTATAGTTGAACTAGGGTTAAAAGATTTTGGTCTCAAAGGCTTTATCTCTTATAAATAAACATTATCTTTTTACATGGGATCCCAAAAGTAATAAGTTTAAGACTGTTTACAAAAGATTTTAGATTTAAATACAGTTGCTGGCCATTCTAAGGCAAAACAGAAAAATAGGCTTTCCTCGTCCTGTATAACTCCTCGGTCGTGGCGGCCGATCAGCTGACCCTGTACATTAAACCTGCAGCTCTCCACCTCAGGATTGGTCCAACTTGCATTTTCCTTTACCTGCAACACGTAGCACCCGTGAGCCAAGGCCCATCAAGAAAACACAATAGCAGAGCATGATCATTCAATAGACAATCAGATAACTCATACCGCATAAGCATGTATTCAACAATCTAAGGATTCATGTTAATCAAGTATTCAGCATACCAAGTATATCATTTCATATTAGTAATCAATTCACATATGATAACTAGGGTCACCTCCCTTAGGCCGCACACTCTATTTATCACACTGACTCCGGCCCACTTAAATCGAGCTCAGTGAATATTAAGCTGTCCTCAGCTACTAGTGGTCGAGTTGCGCCCTGTGCGCAAGTATTTTTTACGGAACCCTTAGGCCGTTTATCACATGTCCCATGGCATAATACCATCTATGATATCATACAGATATAGGGAGCTCTTAGTCCCATCACAAACACATAACCGGGTGCATTTTTCTTACCTTTAGATTCGCTAGCTTTGTTCAATTTGATCCTCAAGCACGATCCCGTCTGAGCCCTAGCGTACACCTAGTCATAGCCATAGATCAGAATCATCACCAAATCTCAAGTCGAAAACCTAGCCTCGGGACCAATCTGGAGCCCTCGGGAAGCCCTAATTCTACCAAACGGGGTGGTGGAATCAAACCCCGAACCCCCGGGCAAAAACCCTTGAAAATAACCCAAAAACCCCTTTCTGGAAACAGGGTAGCACTAGAGTGCCCTAAGGAGAGAGCTATAGTGCTACAAATAAAGAGAAAAGGCTCAGAAACATCAGGGCCTAGCGCTACAGCGCCCAGTGACTAGCGTTGTAGCGCTAGTCACAGCATAGCCTTGCACAACATTTCCTCGTTCGAATTTTCCTAAGCCAAACCTACTCAAAACTCAACCAAACCTCAACCAAACTTCAAAGCAAGCCTCCCAACATCCTCCACTCATCCCATAAGCCCCAACCACAAGAAATTCAAACACATGCACCCCAAAACTCAAAATCCACCATGGCTGGACCTAAAGCTCAAAATCTCAGCTAAACCACAGATATCACAAAGCTTGATGTTAGAGTTTCTTACCTTTGATGGATGAGCTCAACATAGGTTATTCTCCACACTAGCTTAGCCTTCACCTCCTCAAGGCTTCAACCTCAACACCCTAGAATTCCCACAGAATTCAGTTTAGAAAACCAATTCAACACCAATACCAAAAACTGAATATTAACCTCAAAGTCATACCTCAATTGATGAGCAACCTCAGCTAGTTTCCCCAACTTGATCAAGACCTCAATTATACAATCTCAGCCTTAAGCTCCTTTGGATTTTAGCCTTAAATCTCCAGAAGAAATTAATGGAGAAGACTCAAACCGTTCTTAGAAATTGCTCTGTTTTTCCTTTCATTCCTTTAACTTCTTTTCTTTCTTTTCTTTCCTTTCTTTCCTTCAGACTTCCAGCTCTTTCTACACAATCCACTATGGTATAAAGCCAAAACAACTCTTAACTCCTATCCTTTATAATCCAAATGACCATAATACCCTCCCATTATGCCAAAGCCTTAAAATCAACCTAGGGGCATTTTGGTCATTACACCCAATTCCCGCTAATTCCTCGAGTGTCTCTAATATTTACCGCTTACTTCCCGACACCTAACTAATCATCGGCTATATTCCTCAATATCAAAATAAACTCCAATATATTCTCTAAATTCCCATAAATACCCCCAGGCTCGTCCCAAGCCGGGTATAAATCCCCGCCGTGACATTTTCGCTAAACCGCTCACTAGGATCGCCTCGAATCACATATTACAAATATATCCACATAATAATGTGGTCTCAACAATTTATCACAAATATATACAATTATGCCCTCAACGGGCCAAAATTACGATTATGCCCTGCTAACCTAATTAGGGCCTATATGCATACTAATACACATAGTCATGCATCACAGGTATTCAAATAGTCATATAACATGCTTTTAATCATTAAATCACATATAATCCAGTTATGCCCTCCCAGCACACTAATCAAGGCCCTTAAGCCTTATTAGTAAATTTGAGTCGTCACACAAACTGTCCTACAGATCTAGGGCTCAACTTGCCCATCTTTCCAAATCTCTTCACCCCTTTCAATGGTGAAACTTTATGGAAGACATAGTCTCCCACTTAGAACTCCACGTTCCTGCACTTTGAATTTGAATAACGTTTCTGTCTACTTTGAGACGTGAGCATTCGAACTCTAATCTTTTCGATGGCCTCATTGGTCCTTTGAGCTACTTTAGGACAAAATTATTTCCTTTCACCCATCTCATCCAGTGAATCAATGATCCACACTTCCTACCATACAACATCTAATAAGGAGCCACTCCTATGGTTGACTGATAGCTGTCATTGTAGAAAAATTCTATTAGAGGAAAATACTTACTCCATGAACCTTCAAACTCCAAAACACATGCCCGAAGCATGTCTTCTAGTATCTAAATTATTCTCTCAAACTGACCATCTGTCTATGGATGATACGCATTACAAAATTCAGCTATGTACCCATAGCCTACTACAAACTTCCCCAAACCATGGAAGTAAATGTGGGGTCCCGATTTGACACAATCGACTGCAGAGCCACATGAAGATACATTATCTCTCTCACATAGAGATCTGTGTATTGGTCAACTATATAATTTGTCATCACTGGTAGAAAGTGAGCTGATTGTGTGTATCGATCCATGATAACACACACTAAATCATGTTGACCTACTGTCATGGGTAACCTAACCACAAAATACATTGTGACGTCCCATTTCTACTATGGGACATTCAAAGGTTGTAATAGCTCTACTGGTCTCTGATGGTTAGCCTTGACCTACTAACATGTCAGGTACTTAGCCACATACCCGGTTACATCCCAGGCCACCTGTATAAAGTCTTAAGATCGTGATACATCTTCGTGGTGCCTGGATGCAAAGAGCAAAGGGTGGTACAAGATTCATCCAGAATCTCTCATCTGATAATAGCATCCATCAAAACACAGATACGACCTTTGTATCTCAGTAAACCCATCTCTGATAATATAATCCCTAGCCACTCCAGTGTAGTGTCTCAGAATTTTACTTAGCTAAATAGTAGTAGTAGTAGTAGTAGTAGTAGTAGTAGTAGTAGTAGTAGTAGTAGTAGTAGTAGTAGTAGTAGTAGTAGTAGTAGTAGTAGTAGTAGTAGTAGTAGTAGTAGTAGTAGTAGTAGTAGTAGTAGTAGTAGTAGTAGTAGTAGTAGTAGTAGTAGTAGTCGTGGTAGTAGTAGTATAATAGCTTGTTGTATTTTAGATTTCGTGGAGATTGGTTCAAGCCGGGATTTAGTTGGAAACTCATAGAAACAGTTATGGATTTTATAAGTTTAACCTATAGTTTAGAAATATTAATTATAACATAAGGTTTGATAAATATAGTTGGTCCTAGAAATATTATTTATTATAACCTAAGCTTTAGATAGAATTAATAAGAATGTGACACTTCTCACAAGCATGTTTATTAAGGATTTAAGCATTTTGGATGAATAATTTAATAAAGGATAAATCTAAATGCTCTAGAACCTTCAGGCAGCTATTAGGATCACGTTTTACTCAGTCAAAGTTGTTTAAACAAATTCAAGATATGTTGAAAGAGTGCAGAAACATGTTAGATATATCAACATATGTCGATATATCGCAGCTATAGGGGCTGATATATCACCTACGAGAGATATAGAAAACACGTCAACTTCGCACGAATGAAAGCACGAAAGCTCGGGATATAGGTAGGGGTGATATATCGCCTAGGGTAGGCGATATATCGGCTCCAGAAGCCATTTTTAAAATTTTGTGGAATTAAATTAGAAGCTGCCTCCAACCACTTGGACTAGCTCTTGAACGTTTTTGACCATGTTCTGGGCATCTATTGGAACAAAAATTCAAATATTTTCAATTATTATTCATTTATTTATTCATTTTAAAAGGGGTTAGTTTCACTCCTTGAACTCTATAAATAGGACCTAGTACTGAGCCATTTCACTAATCTTTCAAGCATTCTTTAGAGCCTCCAAGCTGCTAAGATTACTCAAGAGAGAAAACACTTGGGCTTTGGGTTCAAATCTTTTCCAATCTAAGCTTTTCTAAACACATGGGAAGTAAGATATAGTGACTTTTTCAATATCGAGGTTTAGATTAGAGTTCTAGATCATACAAGGTATTCTTATCCTCAAGTTTAATCCATCATAGTTCTTTTATTTTCTTTAATTTTTCTTTCAGATCCTAACTCATTGTTATGGCTTTTGGTTAGGTGTTTAATTTCCTTGAAACTTAAGGTTTTTCGGTAAGTTTCTATCTTAATGGTTTAGTTCTCTTTTTCATCTCTTCTTTTAGAAACTCATGGTTTTTACTGTTGGTTTTAGGAGTGTTCCAATCCCATTCCTGTCTCCAATATCCCAGTTTTTGGTAAGGAATATAGGTTAGATTATATGTGTTTGTATGATGTGTTATGATATGTTTATATGCTATGTACGTATGCATAAATATGTTTTGTAGTCACTTGGGGCTTATAGTTGCTTAGATAGCAAAGCCCAAGATGTTTATCATTATCATGGATTAGAGTTATGATTTACCCTACCTCGATTAGTAGACAGAAGACCTAGATGGGTTATCATATACTATTTTGTGATCTAACCTACCTCGATTAGAAGACTAAGGACCAAGATGGTTTTATCACATGCTATGGTAATGAGTTAATGGCCATTAATATTGCAGTCCTATGTGATATACGGTTTTACGTCATATGTTTTATACTATATGTTTTATGATATAGTCTTATGATTTATGATATATGTTTTTAATATATTTTCCTTGCTGGGCATTAGGCTCATTCCTTTTATTTTAGATGGTGCAGGAAATGAACTTGGAAGGAGGGATAGATTCGTAGATGCTTGGCATGTGTATTGGGGATGGATGGATTGAATGGACTTTGGGAAGATCAATGATGACATTGGTTAAAGTCTTTTGATTTTTTTATGTATTTCTGCACTCAGTATTTAAACGATTGATTAAAGTTTATGTTTTTATGTTTTATGTACTAAGCAATGGGTACCCATACCTTATTTTGTATTTCGTACCGTATTTTGAATTTTTAATAAAGTTCTAATATTTTATTTATGTATGTATTCCAAAATAGTAGTTATGTTTAGTATTTTTTAATGGTCCCAGGTCTAGAATTAGTCGGGGCATTACATCCAGCTAGGACATCCCCTCTAATCTTCATTAGCTGTGGATCGTTAAACTAACTTTCTTTTATCCTCTCTAGAAGAGTAGACTGCAGGGTGATGTTGGCTAAGTGGGCCACCACTAACTTTATCCCTGCTATGGGCATATCCTCTGCCAATTTCTTGGATATCTACCTCAAACGGCATAATTGTCCCGGACCTTTCCGGCTTAAGGCATCTGCCATCAAAATGGCCTTTTCTGGGTGATAGAGGATTTCACAATCATAATCCTTCACCAGTTCTAACCAATGCCTTTGTCTCATGTTCAAATCCTTCTATGTGAAGAAATACTTCAAGCTTTTGTGGTCAGTGTGTATCTCAAACTTCTCACCATAAAGGTAATGCCTCCATACCTTTAGTGCAAAGACTACCACTGCTAACTCCAGATCATGTGTAGGGTATCTTTATTCATATTCCTTCAACAAACGTGATGCATAGCCAATCACCTTTCCTCCTTGCATAAGGACATAGCATAAACCCCATCTTCAAGCATCGCACTGGAACGATAATTAGACGCCGCTTCAACTCCTAGAAGGTATTCTCACATCTACCTGACCACACAAACTTTTGGATCTTGCATGTCAGTTCTGTTAATGGGGTAGCAATCCTTGAGAACCATTCCAAATAGTGCGTGTAATAACCTGTCAATCCAAGAAAGCTTCTGATCTCTGAGGCATTCCTTGGCCTTGGCCAATCTCTAACTACCTCAACCTTAGCTTGGTCCACCTTGATTCCACCACTACTGACAATGTGACCAAGTAAAGTCACATCCGGTAACCAGTACTCGCACTTCTTAAACTTTGCATACAACATGTATTCCTTAAGTCTTTGTAAAACCAACCTAAGATGCTACTCATGCTCTTCCACCGGCTGAGAATAAACTAGAATATCATCAACAAAGACGATCACAAACTAATCCAGATAATCCTTGAACACCCTATTTATCAGATCCATAAGCTGCTGGGCACTACAAGAAAAAACAGTATTCATAACACTTAAAAACTGCTATCCGGGACTATTGATAGCACTTCTAAAAATGCTAACATAGCCCCTGTTATTAAAAGTCCAGTCTTTTCTATAACAGTTTTTGAATGTTATGTTCGGTGTTATCTTAAACTATTCAATAACACATTTTTAGATGCTATAATATTGAAATAATAACATTTAGATAGAGTTTTTGGTTATAAATTTGAAATTTAATCTTGTACTTTTTTCATAACACTTTTCAACTGTTACATTTGATTATTTTGATAACATTTTTAGTTTGTTATATTATATAAACCATAACGATTTTTTACGCTTATAATATGTTTCTAAATCATAACATATTAAGGTTTTTTATTGTGATAATGGTACTTATAAGTTTTTTGTTTAATTAAAAGATTTTCATTATTGTATTTTGATAAAAAAAAATCAAAATTAATCATAAAATATAATTCTCAATAGATTGATAAACCATAAGTATTACATTAAACAATAACTAATTCAAACTCTAAATGTGTCTATTTCATGAGATCTTAGTTCTAACTTAAATTTGAAAGCATAACATAATAAAGTATTATAATCTTGAACATTTTTTACTTCAAAAATGAAAAACAAAAAATTACAAGATACACAAAAGTAAACCATGCATGAAACTTGCTCCATCCTTCAATTCATCATCCTTTGTGCACTTGTCTTTGTTGTGAGTCCATTTGTTGTGCACTCGTCATATACCTGTTTCCCTTTCTTCCACAGGTCCATGTGTAATCCTCTTTGCAATAAAGCCAGTTGTAGTCCACAAAAGGCCTATTGCTGTCAAGCTTATGTTAAGCTCCGTCTTTAGAGCACTGTAAGCTCCAGTCACATCTACACACCTGTAATATTCAAGTGTAATAATGGAATCACACCAGCAATTACTTAAAGTGGTAATTCTAGGGCTCTTATGAAAAAAAAACAGAACCAAATTGCCTTGTATTAATTAAAATGTCACAATAGAGTGAAGGTATTGTTCTGTTGAGATTATATATGAAACACCACAAAGATTACAAAGCATAAACTAAGCACAACGATAGAAGTCAAAGATAAATTCTTAATCTGCATAATTCTTGCTAATTTATTCAGTAAAAAATTCAATTTTGTCAGTAAAAAGGACTTAATTACTAAAATATTAAAATTTTAGGGACTAAGCTGCTAAATTGTAATAAGTAGAGTATTGTTCAAAGACTAATAGAGACAAATACCCAAAGTAAAATCATTATGGTAAGGTTCAAAGAGATATTACCACTCCTAATTCAAGCATTGTGTAAGTTGTCAAACCAAATCCAACTAGAGCATTTTTTCCAAAAGCGCCCTGTGGATACATGCAAATAGATTGTGAAAAATGCTCTAAAAATTAAAGTAATTCTAATATGATACTTCTAAGAGGACTTCTAAAGAGAAATATGTATGTTTCTCAAACATGGAATTTCTAAAATAATTTCCCAACTAAATTCATAATACAATTTCAACTTATATACAGGCCCAAGGAGAAAGCTTGCACTCAAATTAAACAAATGGTCAACTAATATTTAGAGTGCATAATAATGTGGATATAATCATTGGAATGGTGGTATTTAGATTTATGGGTTATCATGAAGACTGTTTTGTCAAGAAACTTGCCACCCACTACAACAATCACAGGGTTCAAAACATGGCTGCACCTAAAATGCAGATTTGGATATTATGATTTTACATCCAAGCTCTAGAATAGCTGTTGATTACAACTAGGCCTCAACCATATGATTCAAGTGGTTGAGGTAGAAGACACAAAGGAGAATATTACCTGCAAAGCTCTTCCACCGTCAAGAAATAAAAACGTAGTCCAAATGTAGGTACATTGTAACATTCTCCATTCCAAGTAATCTTGTTTCAAAGACATCAAATTCACTTTAGATGACCCTGAAAGAAAATGGTTTAGAAAATGATCTAGCCACTAATTTTGAGAGCTATGTGTTCACGTTCTCTTCCATTACTTTCCGAAGTTTACTACACTTTACTTAAAGTTATATATTCCAAAAAATTCTAGTACTGTTTCATTCACTTATGGTATATTTTGATGAAATAATTTCCTTTTAAGGAATAATGACCTAATTACTTGAGTTGAGATTATTAAGCTTCTTGAACTTTGATTTAAAATGTGAACACTGCTAGAAAACATTCAGGCAAGGGTTACTTTAGTTTTGATTAGAAAATGTGTGTCCCTGTGGATATGGGACATGCCTAACACATCTAATTGCAATTGTATTGTTCTGAGTTGGTGTGGTGGGGCAGGGAAAGAAGGGCAAGAAATTGTAGAGAAAAAATGTATTAGAATTTTTTTCATAAAAATATGACATAGAATCCTTATCATGGTATATTATTTGGTCTCTGTCTTGATAATAGAATTTACAAACTAATACAGTTATAAATAATTTACTTAAGATAGTATTTCAGGTAATGAAATGTTTAGTGAACCACTAATATCAAAGAAACATTCATTAGAATCAATGTTTTTCTTTGAGGGGCTTATCAGGGATATAAAATGGCTCTATGATCAACATTCATTCGTTGCATTCATGATTAATTCTAAGTAATCAAATAAAAGGTCAATGGATTTTGAAGCTGGTACAAGAGATATTATTTGATAAAAATTGGCTTTAAGCAAAACAGAACTAATTAAGTGAAGATATAAATCATTCAAAATTTCTCATGGTTTAATCAAAGATTTCATTGGAAATTTTCTTCCATGAATTTTATATGAATGGAACCTTGTTTCTTAATTAGAATCAAGAGAAATTATTGGACACAAAAGTTTTCAATGCCAACATAGAATTAGTAGGAGCATACTTACAAAGCAATGTTTAAAGAAAGTGATAAGAGAACAAACAGTAGTAGAAAAATTACTCTTCGAAACAAATAAACACTTGTGAACAACCATTTAGGCTATGATTTATTTATTCATAGGCTTCTGTGGCCGTTACAAATTTCAATTATATTTATATATTTATTTAGATGAAGATAGAAAGCAAAACATAAATATCACACCAAGACATAATTCTTCCTAAGATATAAATTCAAATGAGCAATTTCTATTTACAACTTTGTCAAACAATTTCTTGTATCTTAAAAGAGAAGGTAAAGAGTATGATCTACATTGTTTTCTACCAAATTTTGTTAGTGCTATGATTTATTTGTGTAGAAAGAGGCTGTGACTTTTGTGGCAAGACAAATGATATTGGTATTGAAAAATATATCTCTACATTTTGTTGACAAAAAACAGCCTGTAAATAATGAAAAATAGCCTTCAATAAGCAGAATTTTAGCAGATAATGACATGTCCTATTATGCATCAATAAGATTGGAAGAGAAGATAATGATTTTAAATGGTTATGGCTACTCTAATTTTGATATGAAAATGTGTCCCTTTAGATATTAGACATGCCTAAGACATCTTATTACAAATTTTAAATTTTATGTTCTGAGGTTGTTTGGTGGGGTTGGGGTTGGGGGCCAAGAAAAATGAACTGGTATTTTATTTTAGGGCAGCTAGATCTGAACTTTGAATCCATAATGATGACTGGTTAGACAATACCATGTGATTCCACAAGGACTATACCTCACTTGACCCCTTCTAGCTAATTTTCGTTATAGTCTTGACCATTCCTTTCAATGCAATAGATATATCTGTCCTATACATCTTATCAAAGACTATTGGTTATAAATACACATATGAATGGGGATCACTACCATCCTAAGTTCTCAAACTCAAAAGTATCAAGCTAATTTCATGACTTTTATTTGATTGGAACTTCTTTTTTATGAATATATCATAGACTACTTGTCCCAAGTTCTTGGTCTACATTCTGTTTTGGTATTTTCAGAAACCAAACAGAGTAAAATTCTTGACATAGATTATGATCAGCAATATACTTAGGAAAGTAAAATTAAATTAAGTGTGCCTCATCACGAAGATAGGAGATAGTTTGTTTGTACAAGAAGTCGTCACATAAAAAAAGTGTATATTCTTTTATCAAAGTTATATTTTAATCGAGGATAAAGCCTTTTCTCTAATCATAAACCCTTCTTGCTACTTTTCTCAACCTAATATTCTATGAAATAGTGATTAAAATTTCCTCTCTATTACTGAGCAATAGCGAGGATTTTAAATGTCCTCTCTATAGTTCAGCAATAGAGACAAAGTATTAGCGAGGAAGTTTAATGACAATTTCATTATCGCTATTCGATAGAACAAGGATTTAGAAAGCTTTAGCGAGAAAAAAATTCATCTCTAAAACCCAATTTTGTTATAGTGCCAACACAAAATGATATTTCGGTTTCTTTAAGAAGGAAAAGGACCCTAAAAAGAGAAGCAACTCGGGCAGAGATGCTTGCAATACAACTGAAAAGGACCTCAAAAACTATACAAAAAGATTATTACACCATTTACAAGTATATGTTTTTAACAATCTAATTAATGTACCAATCATCAAACAAACCAAGCAAACACAATTCAATTATAAAATAGTTATACTAGATAAGTCTATATAAAAGCAAACACCATTTTCCCCTAGACTAGCATCTAACCATCTGCCAATATCAATTCAACTAATTCAAAAACGCATGCATGTTTTCTTCCTTATCTCGCCACAGCACACGACTTTCTCAGATCCTACTTCACTAAGACACACAAGTTCTCAACCTTCCGTTATCACCACAGCACACAACAATGATCTCAGAACCTACTTCACTATGGATGAATATTTAAGATATTCAAACTCCTCTAACATTTGCATAATATTAAAACAAAGGTAAAAGGCATACCTCTTGCAAAATGCAAACAAAAGTAAGAGTCTCTCGTGAGAGATTGCTTGCACACCAAGTATTTTGCCTCTTCTCTTGGAGGCAGCCTACCAAAAAAGTTTTAACTATATTACAAAGAGAATAAAAATATAGAGATAGAGACATATATAAGCAATATGACAGCACCAAACAAAAATCTCATTATTTATGATCAAAACCCATACAATCAATATTATATATTTTCACATGAATAAAAGTCTGATAAAATCATATTATAGAATATGCATAAATCAAATCTGTAAAATCCAAATTTCATACACAAAAGCCAACAAAAGGACTAAAGAAAAGGTAATCTAAATCCATATTCTCAAATCACAAACATTAAGTATTAAGCACCATATTCTTACACTTAAAACATCTCTAATTTTTCTCTTTGTATTCTCTTAATTAGAAACAATTCCAACACAAAAAATTATATAAACCTGAACTAAAGGGGAAATGACTTACCTTCATCAGCTGCAGCAAAATAAATTATTAAAAACAAAAGCAACAACACAAACCAAAGAAATAATCTTTAAGGAAAACCAACAAATTAAAGCCCACTTAAAGGATCTTGACACAACCATAATGTGAAAATATAAGGTTTATTTATAAAAGTTCTAGCAAAAAAAAAAACAAACATATTATAGAACAGAAAATATAGGTGGCACCTCTGGCTCAATGTTCCCAACTAGAACATGTTGCTGTCTAAGCGGGCAGATTTCTTCTTCCTGCCTCTATAATCTAGCGTGCACATCAGCAAGCACTTGTTGCCAGTTATCGGGAGCTAGCGAAGGGGTTTGACCATTATTATCATTCTCGACTTGTAATTATCGAGTGACTACTGCATCTAACTAGCCTGGAAGCATACTTCCAACCTTTTATGTTTCTACAGTAATGAATTCGGCCTATTAGGTAGTTATAACAATACCTCATGCTGCCCCGCAGTCCAAGACCAAACAAACAAGCATTCATACTCAAATATGGCACTAATAAGCACTTCCTGCCATTTATAAACAGATAACGATGTTAATTAGGATTTTCTGGCATATATAATCATGTAGCGATGTTAATAATCATTGCTTTAACATGTACCAGTATTAATAGTGCTAATAAGCATTTCTTGACCTACACATGCATATAACAGTGGTAATAAGCGTTTCCTTTACATTAACAAATAATAATAGCACTAATAAGCGTATATTTAGCATACAAACAACAGACAAGGGCCAGGCCCTATCAGAATATCTCATTCTCCCTCATAAGGCAGGCAAATAAGGCATTTATATCATATTATAGAAGTTAAACACATAACCACATAAATAGTTACCAAACCCTGAGTCGAGCTTGTCTTTAGTGGAGATTGTACATGCCCAGCCAGTCTTCAGGAACCCATAACCTTAGCATACTCTGATACCAAGCTGTAAGGCCCTGGATAGCCAAGATCGTTACACTTTGTATTTTAAACAATCCTAGACTCTCTAAACGAGTTATTTGGCCATAAATGTGTAACTAAATGTGATTAACAACTTAGGGTTCAATTTTTTGGTCAAAAGGAATAGTCATTTCATTAAATCATTAAGTATGTACATGGGATCCCAAATTAAACATTTAAAAAGGTTATTTACAACTCACAAGGTTACAACAAGCCGACCTAAGCGACAAAATAGGCTTTAACCCTAGTTCCTCTAAGAAACCTCAGCTGTGGTGGTCATGCAGCCGTATATGTACACACTGCCACCAAAGCTCTCCAACTCATGGCTGGTCCAACTTCCCTTTCCCCTTACATCCATCACATAGCACCCGTGAGCCAAGGTTCAGCAAGAAAACTTAAACATGCTCATAAGCAGTTAACAACATACTACAGAATCATAATTAGAATGCTTAGCAGTAATAACTCTACTCGTGCATGCATTCGATTTGAATAAGTGACCACAAGGTAAAACCAAGGGTACATTGCCCTAAATAAATTACCATAAAGTCATACCGAGGCCTGTTGCCCTAGCAAAAGTGACTATAGAGTCACCCTGGGGCCCATTGCCTTATCCTTTGTACAACCAGCCTTATTGTTGGCCAAGCGTACCTTGCACTATAATTTCCAACAGACCATAGGGTTGATCAAGCATATACCATGCTCCTAATTAGGCCTAACCATATCCGAATGTGCTCAACGCGCTATTGCCGCCCTTGACTTATAATTCAATCCTTTTCGATCAGATAATACAAACAAGCATACATACTTTTACAATTATCTAGATATAGAGCACTCAAATATGCTTGATCAAACATTCACAAGAACAATCATAATCATGCTCATTCATAAGGGCCTAAGCCATAATCAAAACCATGTTCAACAACTGGCCCATGCCCTAATCACATATACCACGTATTGGGTGTTGTTTTCTTACCTCTGGTCCAAGCATAAGCTAAAAAAAAATGACCCTCGAACCCGAACCCCATTCCAAGCCCTAGCGGTACCGTAGTCACAACCATAATAAATGATGTGCATCAACATCAAGTAAATAAAGGCTTCCAGATCGAGTCCTAGCCTCTGGGACCTTGAATTCTACTAAACCAAGTAGTAGAACCCTTCCCAAGTCCTTAGGATTGAGTCCTTGCAACTCAAAAACTAAGTTGTCCAATATCCCTAATTTGAGCCACGGAGGCCCCTGACTAAGGGCTAGAGCCCTCCACAAGTCAAAGATCCCTAGGCTAATCTCCCTGGACACGCACTGCGGCGCCACGAACATTCAAGGAACCACACTGGCCTTTGAGTTCATGCGGGCCGCGACGCTCCAAGAACAGAGTTGTGCCGCAACCCCACCAACCTAGATTTCCAACAATTTTCTCAATGTCATATCCCTTAGAACTCATTTCAATTAACAAACAAAGTCCTAATTAAGGCTAGGACTCTCAATAACACGTCCAAAACAACATATAAAACCCAACAACCAAAATAAAACCTAATCATAAATCAAAACTCAATTTGTGAGTTCAAAACTCAAGAACACTCTAAAACTAAACCAGAAATCACAGCAAACCATAGGTTAAATCTTACCTCAGCTGTGTAATCACTTCCCGAAGCTGTACCTAATTTGATTCCTATCTCAAAACTATCAACTTCCTAAGCCAATTTCCTCAAAAATTCAAAGAACTCTATGAACTAAGAGGGAGGGAAAGGAAACGAGAGAGAGAAAAAGGGAGCTGCTGTTTTGATACTTTCTACCACATTCTAAGTGTTTCCACTCAGCTAAGTCACCCCAACACTTGGAAAAGACCAAACTACCCACTGGTCAAACCTATGTCCTTTAATGTCCTCAAGGGCAAAATGGTCTTTTGCCACATTTCCCGCTAATTTCAATTAACAACTCGTAATTTCCCAGTTGATTCCATTATCCCCAACTCATCACCAAATAATTTCCAATTACCCGATAAATCCAGGTAATATACTAAATTACCAAAATACCCCTGGGCTCACCCCGAGCCAGGTATTTGACCCAGTTGTGACTAAATTGCTAACTTGCTTACTAGGATCTCCTCGTGCCGAATAACCCAAATATATCCACATAATAATGTGGTCTCAATCATAAAATGCATATATTTACAAATATGCTCTCAATGGGTAAAAATTACGAAAATGATCTTCTAATAAGAAACGAGCCCACATGCATGCTTAATACACCTAACACATGCAAACACAGTCATATTATAATATAACTCACATACTCATGCATATAATCACATAGTTAATTCAATTATTGCTCTCCTTGCCCCATAATTAAGGAACTAAGCCCTATTAGGGAACTTGGGACGTTACATTAATCCATATCGGCATATAATATTTTTTTACTGCAAAATCTAGTACTTTTTTCGAAGTGATTGTTGCTAGTTGTTATGCTTCAATAGATTTGGTAAAGTAATGCACTGCAATGATTGCAAACTTGACTCCTCCTTTTCCTGTTGGTAACTGCTCGATTAGATCTATTCCTCATACAACAAATGGACAAGGGCTTTGCAGTTGTTTAAGCTAATTAGGGGGTGTTCGAGGTATTCTGGAGAACCTTTGACACTTGTCACATTTGTTCACGTACTCAAGGTCATCCTCATTCTTCGTCGGCCAAAAATATCCTTGCCTTAATATTTTCTTTGCTAGGCTCTGCCCCCTTGCATGATTTTCATGAAGTCCTTCATGCACTTCTACCATCAGCAATTCAACATTTTTTTTTGTAACATATTGAAATAGAGGCATTGAGTAACCTCTCATGTACATCACTCCATCAAAAATTACATTTATGGTGTCTTGCCGCAATACTTTTTGTTCTTCAATTCTGTCTGGAGGTAAAGTACCCTGCTCTAGATAAAGTGCAATGGGAGTTATCTAGGATGGAGAATTGTCTAGCAGGAACATTGTTTCTTTTTCATGGATGTTGGGTTGGACAAGGTGTTCAACTGGTATCACATTCAAAGTTTATGCATCTTTAGCACTTGGAGTTTAGCAAAAGCATCGGCAATGGGGTTTTGTCGCCTGGTACCTACTGTATGGTTTATTTTTTTTAATTGTACAAGCAGGTCTTTATCTTGTCTCAAGTATGCATTCATCTTCATTTCTCGAGCTTGTTATTCTTCAAGGATCTTATTTACAACTAATTCTGAATCATTGTAGATATTACTGACAAGGCTTTAACATATCTAACAAGTCTTAATCTGGGAAGTAGGGCTTTGTACTCTTCTTCATCATTTGAGGTGTTAAACCCAAATCTTAATGAACAATGAGTATGATATCTTTCAGGTGTGGATAAAATTAGGCCAACTCTAGAGTTGTGTTCTTTTGAGGAACCACCCACATATAACTTGCATGTGGGCCACGTTGACTCTTCCTCATCTTTGACTGGTGCCATGACTTGCTCATAATTTTCTAGTACACTTGTACATTTAGCAATGAAATCTGCTAATGCTTGCCCTTTTATTTTTGTCATGATGATTGGTAATCTCATATTGCCCAAGCTCTATTGCCCATTTAAGCAATCAACCTGATTCTTCAAGTTTCTCTAAGACCTTCCTCAAGGGCTAGTCGGTTAAAACATTTATTGGATGGGCTTGAAAATATGGTATAAGTTTCCTTGCTGCAAGAAGTACGCAATTTGCTAACTTTTCAATTAAAGGGTATCTCACTTCCAGTCCTACCAGTCTTTTGCTTATATAGTATACAAGATGTTGAATTCAATCTTCTTCTCATACAAGTAGTGCGCTAATAACATGTTTGATGACTGCTAGATACATAAAAAGAGTTTCACCATCGATTGGTTTCGATAAAAAAGGTGGTCGCACAAGCTGCTCTTTGAGAGTTTGGAAGGCTTTTTCACACTCCTTGGTCCACTCAAATTTGTTGCTCCCCTTTAGCAGGTTGAAAAATAGAACACACTTGTCCGTTGATTTTGATACAAATCTGCTAAGGGCTGCTATCCGTTCATTGAGACTTTGCAGATGCTTGATCTCACTTGGCGATTTCATGTCAATCAAAGCCTTCATTTTCTGTGGGTTTCCTTCTATTCCTCGTGAATAGACAATGAACCCCAGAAACTTCCCAGAGCCTACACTAAACAAGCACTTTAAAGGGTTGAGCTTCATATTGTAATGCTTTAGAATGATGAAGCATCCTACTAAGTCTTGCACATGCCCCCCAACCTTCTTAGATTTGACCAGCATATCATCGACACAGACTTCCATGTTAGTGCCTATTTAATATGTGAACATCATATTGACTAATTATTGGTACATCGCGCCAGAATTTTTAAGTCCAAAAGGCATTACTTTGTAACAGTATAAGCATATGTTTGTTCTAAAGCTGGTATGCTCCTCACCGGGAGAGTGCTTGTTGATTTTATTATACCTGGAGTAGGCATCCATAAAAGTGAGAATTTTGTGTCCTGCAGTAACAGCAACAAGTTAGTCAATCTTGGGCAAAGGAAAACATTCTTTTGGACAGGCTTTGTTTAGATCTGTGAAGTCAACATAGGTTCTCCATTTTCCATTGGGCTTTGGTACTCGGGTTGGGTTTGCAACCCATTCAGGGTAAAAAGCATCCCATATAAACCCATTTTCTTTTAATATTTCAACTTCATCTTTCAAGGCCTTGGATCTTTTTTTATCACACAACCCCTTTATTTCATGGACTGGCTTGAAGTTGTCTTTATCAATATTCAAAGGATGGCTAATTATGGTAGGGCTAATGCCTATTATATCTTTGTGCGACCAAGCAAACAGATTCTGGTTGTGTTTTAAAAAACTTATGAGTTCATTCATGACTTCCCCTGCTAAGTATTTTACAATTCTAATTGTCTTGGTATGTTCTTCTTCATGGAGCGGGACCTCCTCGAGGTCTTCATTTGTTTCCACTCCAGTGTCATTATCCCCAAAGCGAGGATCAAAGTCCACTTCCTTGTTTTGGGCAATGCCTTATTTTGAGGTATCCTTCCCATTCGTTGTAGCCTTCCCATGTTTCGATGTGTTACTAAATTCAATTTTTAATGTCGACCTGCTTATTGTGGAACCAACAAAAATCCCGCTGGTCGTGACTGGGCCCTATATGGCAGTGGTTATGGAAGAATTGTAACATTCTCTGACCTCTCTTTGATTCCCCTTGACACATCCTATCCCAACATTATTTTGGAACTTCATAGTTAGATGGAAAATAGAGGTTATTGCCCACAAATAAATAAGTATAGGCCTACCAAGCAATGCTTTGAATGCGGATGGAAGATCGACTACTACGAACGTAGCCATTATAATGTTTTTTGTTTTGTGCAATTCCAACAGTGACTATCAGCTTCATTACTCCTGTTGGAGACATTCATTCTTTAGTAAAACCTACAAAGTATGCGTGAAGGGTTCGAGGTCTTGAATAGAGAGCTTTTGTAACACCGCGATTTAGCGAGATATCACGTTAAGAAGTCCATTTAAAATAATAAACAATAAAGACCTTTTCAACTCAATTAGAGAATAGATTGGGCATGAGATCTCATGGTTTAAAACAAATCATTTTGAACCATAAACAACATAAACTGTTCAACATCTTTAGAAAAATACCATAATAATTTTGAAGAAAACATAAATAATTTTAAAAACTCTAAAAACAATGTGACCCTCCCACTACCATGTGAAATCCACGCCTCAAGCTTGCCATACTAACTACTTTATCTTGCCTTTACATGCGACACAGAGTACCCGTAAGAAAACGCCCAGTAAGAAGAGCTATGTAGGACTCAACTCCCCCAACTAGTTAATAACATATCATTTACAAAAGCTACATGCGATATAAACCAAAATACCTCAATATAAATACAATGCCTGCTATGCTATCACACATACAATCTTAGTTTTTTACCACACATTATTCTCACAAATGATAATCAATTATACATTCATGTTGATCGGACATGAAATGTTAATTACCCTACCACATGCTATACACACACATGGCATTCAACATAGTGTTCCTCACCATGAATTGTACTCACCCACAGTAACCCTTGGAACGTCCTGGAAGTGTTATGCTCATACAACTAGCAAAAGAAAACATGCATAACATTCATACCTCTCTAGCACTATCCATATGCCATTTTCACAATCATATATCCAGTAAGCACACCACGTAAATACACAAATATAACAAATAAAATAAGGTTGTATGTTTCAACATACACCTTGTGTGTAGGTGTCCACTCTTCTTACCTTAGTTGATGCGAATTCATTTTCCCTTCTCCGTACTCATTGAATTCCCTTGCTGAGGACATGAATCTAAGCACTCAACAATACAACGATGCACTCAAAATACAGTAAATAATTAAGGTTTCAGACAGACAAACCCTAGTTTCAAAGAAAAATCCAAGGGTGAAACACTATTTAGACAAATATTCAAACCTAATAACCACTATCATACACATAAGTTCAACCATACAAATATATTCCACATAAAAATTTATTTAAATAGTCACTCTAAGTATCCACAATCATACAAAATCACTAAATTTATGTAAACACATTAATATGCAATTTTTTTTTGACATATTCTAATATGTAAATAATTAATTTTAAATAAAATAATTTATGCATGTGACCATAATAAATTCAAACAACCTCTAAGTATATTTTATCTTATAAACTTTGAAAAACATAATTATATCACAATTATATAACCCTAAGTCTTTATTATGTTATTTAATCACAAATTTACACAAATATCAAATATTGTAAGCATATACCAATTCAAGTTCTACCATGCTTCTAAACTAACTCAAAACAAATTAATCAACACGAAAAATTACATTTAACATGTGTATAACTCATCACCATATTTTTGCACAAAACCTTGATTTTGAATGCAGAAAAATTAGAAATTAATTACCCAAATACATAACACCCTAGAATGTTTTAAATTATTTTTAATCACCTTCATACCATTTTTGAGTCACAGCAGTAAGTACCAAACAACCACAATTTACTTAATGAAATTCTATTTTTTTTATATTAATTATCAATAATTATATAAAAAATAATGCAATATAACTCAAACATGAAATTTTAAATTCAAAATAGCATTTAAACATCAAATATATCATCACAAAATTTTCATAAATGTTTTAGTCAAATAACATAAGTAATTCTAAACAAATACAAATAAATTCAAGAAAATTCCCAAACAAGGTAAACATCACTCTAGAATACCAAAGCACTCAAAACATTTAGAAATCCAAGAAAAATGAACCAAAAACCTCAAAAATCCGTAGAGCGTGCGTCTTTTGGGGCAACAGTAGAATATGAAGTGCTCTTTCTGACGTTCTTAAATCCTTTCTTCGAGTGGAGAAGCTTCCTAAGCCCTCTAGCACCTCACAACGATAAAAAGTCGCCAAAAAAATGCACCCAAGCCGTCGTTTCGAAATCCTCTTTCCCAACTACGATTTGCGAGATTTAATGGTGCTCAAAATGTGTTTTCACGTTCTAGACCACTTGGCTTCATTTCCTCATGTCCAAAACTCTTCTACGAGTCCCCCATACTCAACCAACAAGCTTTTTAAACTCGAAACTCATCCAAACAATTTAGATCGGAAAATCACTCAAGAACCCTAATCTTGAATCTAAAAAATGGTAGTTTCGTGTTTTGGGGTTCTTGTTGACTTTGAAAACGTCTGAACTCTTCCTTAGACCCTAAGAATCACTTTTAGCATACCCAAAATAACACAAGAATTTTTCGATCCTCTCAAACCCAAAATCTCACTCTCTCTCTAGGGTGTTTCTTGAACAAACCCTAACCAACATTCACGTTTTTTCTATCCCTTCAAACTTTTTTTTGTCTCACTTAGAAACAACCCAAAATTCAAAGTCTAAGAAGAGAAAAAGAGAAGTTGATTGTGATATGTTATTTTCTCAAAATAACATATATACATAGAGAAAAAGATATGCTAAGTGACTATTCGTTTAAATTCAAATTGAATTTAAATTTGAAGTGATATTTTAGAATTTCAAACTCAATATTCCCTTAATTGTCCTCAAGAAAATTTAAATTTTAGGGTCATTATGGTCATTTCATTATTCCACAAATAATATTATTATTATATCCTTTTTAATAACAATAACGTGATAAATCAAATAAATAAAATAGAATTAAAATTCATACCATTTTATTAATTATTATTACGCTCATAACAATAATAATATTCACAAAAATAAATAATTAACCTAACCCAAAATTTAATTATTTACTATGCAATATGCTCTTGCCGAGATTTTATTACCATGGAAACATACTCATGCTTATGAAATAAAAAAAATTAATTCTCATTCAAATTTCATACATATTTAAACTTATAAATATGAAAAATTAATAATAATAAAAAAAACCACCATCCCGAGCAAGTGGATATTACAATTATCCCACTTAAAAAGAAATTTTGTCCCGAAATTTACTTAAACAACTCAAGATACTAGAGTCACATATATGATTCATGCTTCCATGTTGCCTTTTCAACAACACTATTCCTCCACAAGATTTTCCCTAATAAAATTGCCTTGTTTCTCAAAACCTTGTCTTTACGATCAAGAACCTTCACTGGTCGCTCATCAAAAGATAAATCCTCTTATAAATCCAACGTCTCTTAACTTAGCACATGAGACGGATCTGACACATATTTTCAAAACTGCGACACATGAAATACATTGTGAACTCCTGATAATGAATGTGGCAATGCTACCCTATAAGCCACATCTCCTACTTTGTCCAAAATCTTAAAAGGGACAACGTATCTTGGACTTAGTTTTCCTTTCATGCCAAATTTTTTTACCTCAGTTCCTTTTCGTGGCGACATAAGAAGAAAGACATGATCTCCTACTTTGAACTCAAAATGTCTTCGCATCAAGTCTGCGTCGAATTTCTGCCTACTCTGTGCAATGATCATCCTAGCCCTGATCTTTTGTATAGCCTCGTTGGTATGCTGAATGACATTTTGCCCAAGAAATTTGCCTTCCTCTATTTCGTCCCTATGAAGCGGTGATCTACACTACCTTCCATACAACATCTCATAAAGTGCTACTCCAATGGTAGACTAATAACTATTTTTGTAGGAAAACTCGACTAACGACAAATACTTACTAGACATACCCTGGAAGTCTATGACACATGTCCTCAGCATATCGTCCAAGATTTGATTTGTTCTCTCGATTTGGCCATCTGTCTTTGGATGGTATGCAGTACTAAACTTTAACCATTTTCCCATCACTTTATGTAGACTTGCCTAAAATGACGACATAAACCAAGCATCCCTATCACACACAATTGAGTACAGTATGCCATGCAACCTTACTATCTCGTTTACGTATTGTTTTACAAACTTATCCATGGAAAAAGTGATGCGTATGGTAGAAAATTGGCTGATTTTATATACCTATCCACAATTACCCAAATTGCATCATGTTGTTTAGTAGTTTTAGGCAACCCTATTACAAAGTCGAAAGATATTTCTTCCCATTTCCATTTTGGCAGATTTAGCGATTTCAAGAATCTTGTTGGTCTTTGATGCTCTACCTTAACATGTTGACAAGTCAAGAATTTTGTCACATAATCTACTACATCCTTCTTCATACCAGGCCACCAATACAATGCTTTCAGATCATGATACATTTTAATGGTCCTGGGGTAAACTAAGTACGGTGTAGTATAAGTGTAATATCCATTTTCCCAGAAAGGGTAATTTTGTAATTTTGCCACTGAGAGTATTTAGTCATTTTACATATTTATGGGTTTCGATATGTATGGATTCCAATGATAACAAAGATTCTCGATTTCTTATGTTTGAGAATCTGGAATGAGATGTGCATAATGCTTAATAGATAATTAATTACATGGGTTAATTTAATTATTTATTTATGTTGTAACTGTTATTATCATTATGAGCATAATAATATTAATAACTTGATATGATTTTATTTTATTATATGGTTTATGGCATTATTATTTAAATGGATTAAATAATGGTAATTGCATGTAATTATGAAATGACCATAAGGTCCCTATGATTGAATTTAGTTGAGGGCATTTAGATAACATTAGAATATAATTTAAAATACAATTAAATGATTAAATTCGAAATTTAAATCAACTATATTAAGATCACAATTTCTTTTATTTAATTTTAAAAGAAATTCCTTAACTATAGGCTTAAAATCGGTCAACAACAACTAAGAGGTTAAGAATTTGTTAAATTTTGTTCAAACATGATTTAGAGGGCCTCTCAACAGTTCAAAATCGTGGGAAGAGAGGGAGAGTCGCACTAGTGGTAGAAATGGACTTTCTTGAATTTTCTAGAGAGAGAAATTGGAGATTTCGGGTTTGTGAGATCTAGAGGATTTCTGGGTAGTTGAGGATGATTTGAACGTCTTTCTTATGATCTAAGAAGGGTATTGAACATAATAAAATGGGCTATAATGTTAGTTTTCGAAAATCACCATTTTTCACCATTAGAGTGAGTCTTCTTGAATGATTTCATATCTAAGGGAAATGAGAGGTTCTGAGTTTGTTTGAAGTATTTAGGAAGCTTAGAGAGACCCTAAGAAGTGTTTTTGATGTGAAGAAACAGATCAAAAAGCTCTAAAACAAAATTTTGCATTTTGACCACCATTTTCGTCGTTACACAAGCGACGGGGAAGACAAGCACGATCGTGCAATCATGGGTTAGTTTTCTTGAGCTTCAAGGGTTATTTGAGGTGTTGGGATCTTTGGGAACAAATTCCAACCCGTTTGGAGTGTCAAAAACAAGTTGAAAGAGGAGTTAGAATCTCGCCGGTGATGGAGAAGAAGAAGATTCCGGCGAGGCTCCAGTGAGCCTGATTTGGGTATTTCTAGAGGTTTTTTCTTTAGTGTTTCAATCCTAAAAATTAGTACATTAATTTCAGAGCATTTTTCAACTGGTTTGGTATTTTTTTTTCTTGAATTACTATGATTTATTTAAGTTTAAACAGAGATTAATTATGAAAAATATTTTTATTGTTCAGAAAAATATGAGTTTATGTTTGAATGACCTCAATATGATTTTTAATTGTTTTGTATGTTTCGGTTTAATTTTTGATCATGTTTGATTATTTTATTCAATTAATTGCTTTTAAATATGTGTTTTAAGGAAATAAATGTGGAAAAATTATTTAAAGTATTCTAAATATTCTGGAAATTTTTGTATTTCTTTAAAATGAGATTCTAAGGCTCTTTGTAATTTTATTTCGAATTTGTATCATTTATGTAATTTCTTCGATTTATTTGTCTCATTCTATATTTTAATTCTGAAAACTATTAATGTTATAGTTCTAAACCCTGGGTAATTTTTGTGTGTTTTTGTAGGGAGTAGAAACAGGTTTATATAGTTTGATTCTATTTTTAATTTTTTATGTATTTTTTTAATTAATTTGTTTTTCTATTAAATTAATTAAGAAAAATAGTTATTTTACCCATAAAATTATAAAATAATTTTTATAAGTTTATTTTAGATTTTTGAGCACTTTGGTATGATTAGTTTGAATTTTTGTTTGGCTGGATAATTATTTTGAATTATTTAAATTATTTGTAAAATTGAGGTTTTCTAGACTTATATGAGCCTTTGTTGAATATTTAGGGTTTTGGAAAAGTTATTTATTAAATTTTGTTGTCATATGATAATTTCTAGAAAATTATTGAGGCTTTTATGTAATTACGATATTAAGGGCATTTTGATAATTTTTCATGTAAAAAGTATTTATACAATTAATGTTTTACGTTAGAAACATCCTTGTTTGTGCATGTAACATGATGGTTTGAACCTTTGTGAAAAATGATTTTAATTTATGTGCCATGCATGTTAAAATTGCCTAGTTAAATTATTTCGATAATTAGGGTTTTGAAATAAAACCATAACACCTATTTTTATTTTCCCTGAATTGTCGCTGTGTACTTGGATGTCTAGGAGCTAGCGGTCGTTGAGGTGACACAACAAGTGGTTCGGGACACGTCAGCGGACAACGCACTGCTTAAGGTAAGAAGAGTGGACATCTACGCACAGGGTGTACGTTATGCATACAACCTTGTTTTCTTATTTGTTAATTATGTAATTATATTTGTGACCTAAATTGTTGCATTAGATTGACTAGCATGAGGATAGTGCTAGAGATTTTAGTTAGTAGACATGCTTAGATGATAGAGCAGGCATGCTACCAGATTCAAGCTGCTTGTTTGAGTATGGCACTTGCAGGAGTGATCTTGGGTGTGTATAACTCATGATAATAGGATGCCACCACGGAACTGCCGAGTGTGAGTACAGCGTAGGTAGGGCAACGATGTCTCAAGGGAACGACCAAGTGTGAATATAGCACAAGCTAGACTATTTTCCACCGTGGGAATGCCGAGTGTGAGTATAGCACAGGCAAAGCAGATTACATTTCATGTCTGATCAACATGACTTGTTAGTATTTATTTGTGTGAGTGTAACACACATTATGTTACTGTGATATGGTGCTTATATATCGCACGATGATTATTATGCTTATGATGTTTATTTATGTTTAGTTGAAAGTTTAAGTTTACTAGTTTGGGGAGTTATGTCCTACATAGCTCTTCTCACTGGGTGTTAGCTCACTGCTACTCTGTGTGCAGGTAAAGGCAAAGCGAAGCTGTGAGTGGTGCGGGCTTGAGGCATGGACATGACATGTTAGAGGCTGGGCTCCAGTTATTTTATGTTTTTTTAGAAATGAATTTCATGTTTTAAATTTTCAGACTTCAACGATTATTTTTCTTTGTGTTGTTGTTATTAAACCTAGCGTCCAATTTTTTTTTTACATAATCAGATCTCATTGCCTATTTAAATTTTAAATAAATATTTTCTTTTAGTGTCTTAAAGCACAACAACAAATTTGATATACAATGACTCCCTACAATGTCTTACACCATTGGTGTAAGACATTAAAACTTATCAAGGGTTTTAAATGTCTAATGGTGTAAGATATTGAAAGTTTATATTAATGGCTAAAATTGGAAGACATTAAAAATAGTGGAAGACGTTAGAAATAGGCTGTGGAAGTGGTCATGGGTACATCTAACGTCTCCCACTGGGAGACGTGCCACGTGTCCCACGTCTCCCAGTGGGAGACGTTGGATGTCCCCCTGCCAATTTAATCACCCAATGCCTTCTTCTTCCTTTCATTCAAACTAGGGAGCAAAAAACACGAGAAGGGGGCTGCATTTTTAGGGTTTTAAAGGTAAGTTTTTTTAATTTTCTTGCTTTTTAGTTAATTATTTGGTAAAGAAATCATAGGTTTAGTATTAGGATGAGTAATATACATGATTTTGTGTTAATTTTTCATTTTTATGCATTATTTTATACACATTGTAGGATTAGTTTTTCATGGAAGTTTTTTTTTTATATATTTATGTCTTTTTAGTTTTTTTTTTTTGAATTTAACCTATCACATTGGATAGATTTCATTAGAGTATATATGTTCATGATTTTTTTAAATTTTTATAATTTTTTATTTCGAAATTTAGATATAATTTTTATATATATTTAAACTTTTTTTTTGTAAATTGTAAATAATTTGTTATATATATAGTTATGTTAAAATAAATTTATTAAATATAAATATATGAAATTTTTTATGTTTTTGTTGATTATTAAGAGCCTGTTTGACATTGTTTTCTGTTTTTTGTTTTCAAAATTTTGTTCTCAGAAATGAGAACAGAAAACTGTTTTTGTAGTTTTCAAAAAATAAGAGTTGTTTGGTTAATGTTTTCTAAAAACAATTTTTTTAGTTTTATTTTTTTTAAATCTTAAAAAAAAATTAACAAATATATTTACAAAGAGAAAAATATTTTAAAAATTTGTAATAAATAATGAGATAAAATAATTTGAAAGAAAAAATTATGAAAAATAAGAAGTAAAGTTAGGAAAAAAAATTTGAGAACAACAGAAAACAACTTTTTGTTGTTCTCAAAATTTTCTATTTTTTGTAACTTTGTTTTTAAAAATTGTTTTATGAAAACAATGCCAAACACCCCTACTTGTTTTCAAAAAATAGTTTTTAGCTTTTAAAAACAAAAAACAATTTTTTAGTTAAGGTGCCAAACACTATCTAAGTTTTTAGGTTATGAAATTTTTTATTGATTTTTTGTTTAGGTTATAATTAGTGGCGCATTGGGGATTTTTTTTTATTTGTTTACAAATATCATTTACTATTATTAGATATTTAGTGATATTTGTTTAGTAATGTTTAACATATTAATTAATTTAATTTCATAGGTTGTGATTTTGGTGGTGAGATTTTAGAGAGTATTTTGCATCAAAATTCCTATATCAATCACACATTTGAGGTAATTAAGTTTCTAAAATTACAATAATATGTTATATATTGCTAGATATTTAGTGATATTTTATTTATTATTTATTAATTTAATTTTATTGGTTTGTGGATTTAATAGCGAATTTGATTACTAAGTGAAGTAATTTTGCTAGCTTTTGGATTATTAATTGCAAGAGGTACATATATATTCTCTTACTTCTACTTTTAATATTATTAAACAAATGTTAGAGGAGTTTGAATATCTTAAATATTCATCCATAGTGAAGTAGGTTATGAGATTAAAATTGTGTGCTGCGATGATAACGGAAGGTTGAGAACTTGTGTGTTTTAGTGAAGTAGGTTCTGAGAAATTGATTGTGTGCTGCGGAGCTATAAGGTAGAAACTTATTGTATGCTGTTTGAATTGTTTGTTTTGCTATTCATATGCAGTTGGTTAGGTCACTATTATAAGGGAAATGCTGCCCGATTTTATCTAGGATAATAAACAATTAGTTTTATATAGACATACAACTTTATCATGTGCTTATTTAGTGTTGTTTCTTTTCTTTTCCATAGACATAGGAGATTATATGGATAAACAGTGGATGTCAGCGAATAGGTTATCTGTGAAATATAGGAACGGAGTCGATTTGTTCTTAAGGTTTTGTTCAAAAAATGTGAAAGACCCAAATTTTACTTATTGTCCATGTCTTAAGTGTGGAAATGTTAAAAAGATGGATCTTAAAAAGATTAGAGAACACTTATATTTCAATGGGATGGACAAGAGTTACACAATTTGGTATTATCATGGGGAGATAGATCTGATTGCTCCAACTCTGCCAAGTAGACCAAGAGGGGTGAGGAGGAATATAGTGGAGGAGAACTGGGATCCATTAGATGAAATGATTGACGATGCACATTATGGATCAGGAGTAGACCCAAATAAGTTTGAGACACTCCTTAATGATGCCGAGAAACAAATTTACCCTGGTTGTACAAGATTTACAAAATTATCTGCGCTTCTTAGGTTGTACAATCTAAAAGATAAACATGGCTGGAGTGATAAAAGCATTACTGATTTAATTAGTTTTTTGAAGGAGTTATTGCCTGAAGATAATGAAATTCCAATTTCATTTTATGAGGCAAAGAAGACGTTATGCTCATTAGGCATGCAGTACGAAAAAATTCATGCATGTCCTAATGATTGCATATTATATCGAAATAATTTTGCAGATGGAAAATCGTGTCTTACTTGTGGTGAGTCATGATGGAAAAAGAAAAGAAATGGTGACAATGTCAAGGAAGGAGTACCTGCCAAAGTTTTGTGGTACCTTCTGCCAATTCCTCGTTTCATCCGATTGTTTAGAAATGCCGAACATGCTAAAAGTTTGTCATGGCATGCTAATGAAAGAATAAAGGATGGTAAATTAAGACATCCAGCTGACACCCTTGCTTGGAAGAGAGTTGATTTGAAGTGGCCTTCTTTTGGAAATGAATCTCGTAATATTCGTCTAGGTCTTTCGACTGACGGGTTTAATCCACATGCATCCCTTAGCAGTAAGTATAGTTGTTGGCCTGTTATGCTTGTTATTTACAATCTACCCCCATGGTTGTGTATGAAGAGAAAGTTTATGCTTTTGACCTTGTTGATATCAGGACCTAAACAACCTGGTAATGATATTGACGTCTATCTAGCTCCTCTTATAGATGACTTGAAAACTTTGTGGGATGAAGGGGTTAAGGTTTATGATGCGTATAAGCAGGAAGAATTTAATCTTAGAGCGGTCTTATTGTGGACAATTAATGACTTTCCTGCTTATGGAAATTTATCTTGGTTTAGTGTGAAAGGATATATGGCTTGCCCCGTTTGTGAAGAAAAAACATGTTCTGAATACGTGAAACACTCTAAAAAAATATGTTATATGGGACATAGGAAGTTCTTGCCTAATACGCATAAACTTCGGACATGGAAGAAGGCATTCAATGGTAAACAAGAGTTTGAGGAGGCTCCTAAGCCATTGAATGGGATCCAAGTACTTGAGAAGATGTCTAAAATTGTGTTCAAGTTAGGGAAGCCCAAAGTTCGTACACCTACAAAGATGAAATGTAGTCGCAAGGCCAAGGTTGTGGAGGAGCCAAAAGGGTGTTATAAAAAGAAATCTGTTTTCTTCGAACTTGAATATTGGCCTTTCTTACTTATATGTCATAATTTAGATGTTATGCACATAGAGAAAAATGTATGTGATAGTTTGATTGGCACTTTGTTAATGAGGATATTGAAGGATTTGATTGAACATGCGAGTCCCGGACATTACTTGAGAACGGTATTATTAATTAAAATTTACAAATTATTTTTGAAACTATAAATGTAATCAAATAATTAATTAATATATTTTACTTTATATTTCTTGCAGCTAACAAGCACATCATATACAGAGGCACAAATTGATGAGTTGCGAGAAGAATGGGCGACATATATGTTGCCGATAATCCAAAGTTACCGACCTCGTTGATAGGTTTTTTTTAATTTTTTACCTCTTTCTTCATACAAAATGCAATATTTTTTCATTTTGAATATGTCTAACAAATATTGTATTTCTTGTATATGTCTAACAAATATATTTTTTTCTTGTATATGTCTAACAAATATTGTGTACTTTCAATTTAATTGATTATTAAATCAATTTTAATCTAAATTAAAATAATTTCAATTTAAATTAAAATAATTTCAATTTAATTAATTATTAAATCAAATTAAAATAATATTAATTATAAATTTATTTTTATTAAATGTGGGAGACTTTCCATGTCTCCCACTGTGAGAGGTGGGAGACTTCCCACGTCTTCCAATAGGAGAGGTTGAAAGTCAACGTGGGAAGTGACTCACCTCTCCCAATGGGAGACGTTGGATGTCTCCTAGGGATTTCCCACGTCTCCCATTGGGAGAGGTTGAAAGTCAACGTTTGACTTTCAACCTCTCCCAATGGGAGACGTGGGATGTACACCTACGGTGACCCTAACAACAACGTCTCCCCAATTGGGAGACATTGTAGACTTTCAATGTCTCCCAAATAAAGTCATAAAACTCTTATTTTCATGTAGTGAAGTATTTATTTGTCTATTATTTTAAACGAACTTCATAAGTAATGTCTCAGAAAATTAGGGAGTTACAATATGGTATCAAAGGAAAACGTTCCTAAAGAATCTGTGGTAAGCCCTAACATGTAAATTTCATCTACAAGAGATGAGCTCGACTCACTGTAATATAAGTGCTAAATTCTTACTTATGTGAATTTTGTCTTTTAAGTTTATGCACATAGTAGTACTAGGTTGAGAAGCTTGATAGATAGCTAAGTGTGAGCCTCTAGCTTGAAACTTGATAAGGTTAATTCGAAAATGATTTGAATATTTGGAAATTTCGCGATTAAATTTTTCCTTCAGTCTATCAAGTTTATTGTTGGAATGCTTGGTTTCATTATTTAAGGTCAAAGCATTCTTTATTTGTACTTAAATGGTATGAGTAGTTTAGGAGTTAGAAAATCCCTCCTAGAAGGTCTATCAGAGCAAGTCATGGTAGAGGTTGAGGGGGAAACAATGGTTTACCACCAGAACCATGAGGATGATAGGAGCATTTTGCTAAGAATGGAAGAGACCATCCGAAGGCGAAATGAAGCAAATGAGGTGCCAAGTAGTACCGCCAATGCCAACAAGATCGGTGGGGCCAGAGAAAAGAAAAGACTATCACTAGCTTAAGTGAACTACAGAGGATAGAAAGGAACCACTATTTTAAAGGTTTCGGAAACAACATCCACATGTATTTTAGGGAAGCACTGATTCGGTTGAGGCAGAATAGTGGGTTAGCCAAAGGGAGAACATCCTGAACATGATGAGAGTTCAGGGAAATGATGGGTGGTCTGTACGTCCTATATATGCTAAGTAATGATGCTTGCACATGGTAAAAAGTGATGCAACATGCATAGGATGTGAATACTATGGACTTGGACGGGTTCAAACAAGTTTTCAACAACAAGTATTATAACTCTGTCATCCTAGCTATAAATATGGATGATATCACCAGACTGGAATCAGGAAGTCTAACTGTTACTGAATACGCATAAAAGTAATTTGATCAGAAAGAAACTGAAAAATTTTATTATTTCAATGATGATGACTTGAGAGGTGTTGCAACATAGGTGTCTAGGGTACCTAGTGAACATGGTCGATGACGCTAAAGAAGTAGATAGGAGGTCTGAAGAAACGAGGGTAGTTGCTGAATTTCTTGACGTCTTCCCAGAAGAGTTGCTAGGGTTACCAACGCATAGGGAGATTGAGTTCGTGATAGACCTTATGCCAATGACAACACCAGTATCTCGAGCACCGTACAGAATGGCACTAGCGGAATTGAAAGAGCTCAAGACATAGTTGGAAGAATTACTCAAGCTAGGGTTTATCACACCGAGTTACTCTCCTTAAGGCACACCAGTTTTATTTGCCAAGAAGAAGGATGGGTCAATGTGGATGTGCATCGATTACTGAGAACTAAATAAGGTGACGATAAAGAACAAGTATCCATTGCCGTGGATTGATAATCTATTTGACCAGCTTTAGGATACAAAGATGTTTTCTAAAATTGATCTTCGATCGAGATACCATCAAGTTAGAATCTAGATTAAAGACATACCAAAGACAGTGTTCAAAACCATATATGGGCATTATAAGTCTCTAGTAATATTGTTTGGACTCACAAATTCCCCCATCATCATATATGGACCTCATGAACTGGGTTTTCAAGGAGTATCTAGATCGATTTGTCATTGTGTTCAAAGATGATATACTGGTGTATTCTAAGACAGAGGAGGAACATGAGGAGCACATACATTTGACTTTGCAATGGTTAAGAGAACATTAGTTGTATGCGAAGTACAAGAAGTGTGAGTTTTGGTTGTCTGAGGTTGCATTTTTGGGACACATTTTCACTAATGGAGGAATCAAGATTGATCCTACGAAGGTCGCTGTAGTGAAGGAGTGGGCAAGACTTAAGAATGCCTTTGAGGTCAGAAGTTATCTAGGTTCACCACGTTATTATAGGAAATTTATGGAAGGGTTCTCGAAAATAGCTAGACCGTTGACAAAACTCAAGAGAAATAATAAAAAAAATCATTTGGTGAGAAAAGTGTGAGCAAAGCTTTCAGGAACTGAAGATTAGACTCATATCGGCACCAGTACTCAACTTACCATCAGTTTGAAGAACTGATGTGAGCGGTATTGTGATGCATCATAGAAAGAATTAGGTTGTGGATTAATGTAGGCTGGTAAATTAATTGCCTATTCTTCGAGGCAATTGAAAGATTATGAACAAAGGTATCCAACACAAGACCTAGAGTTAGTTGTAGTGGTGTTTGCATTAAAGATTTGGCATCATTACCCCTATGGGGTGAAATATGAAATCTACACCGATCACAAGTACCTAAATTATTTCTTCATGCAAAGGGAAATGAACTGAGGCAAAGAAGGTGGTTAGAGTTAGTCAAAGATTATGACTGCGAGATAATGTATCTTCCCGGTAAGGCCGGTGTAACGCCCTGGATAGCCAAGACCGTTACACTGTGTGTTTATAAAGTGCCGGACTTGCTAATCAAGTCATTAAAGTAAAAACGTGTTATTGAAACAGTAGAGGAACTAGGGTTAAAAGTGTTTTGGTCTCAAAAGTTACGTTTTCATTACTAAACATTGTTTATTTACATGGGATCCCAAAAATGACAGTTTAAAAGCCATTTACAAAAGTTACAAAGTTTAGATACATTGACTGGCCATACTAAGGCAAAAACGAGCAGTTAGGTAATTCCCTGTCCTGACACACTCCTGGACCATGGTGATCGAACAGCTGGCTATGTACATTTCACCGCTGAGCTCTCCACCTCAGGCCTGGTCCAGCTTGCTCTTGCCCTTACCTGCACCACGAAGCACCCGTGAGCCAAGGCCCAGCAAGAAAACACAGCAACAACAGAGCATGAACAACTAGCAAACAAGTCAATTACACATATAGCATCTCATAGACTCAAGTATATCATCAGTCAAGTATTTCATATACTAAGCATCTCAGCTCATAATACATAATGCACAGACGATAACCAGGGCTAGCGCTCACAGGCAGCTCCCTCTGTTATCCTATTGTTTCTGGCTCCCAGTGGCCAATTCGCACCCCGTGCGCTAAAATCATGTACGGTACTCTTAGACCGCTTTTACGTGTCCCTTGGCATAATACCAACATTGACACAATACAACTCTCGGGAGCACTTAGTCCCATTACAACCATACATTCAGGTGCCGTTTTCTTACTTTTCAATTCACTGATTTCCGATGCCACGTAGCCGCAAGCACGGTCCTCTACCCCGAGCCTCTCCAAAGTCCTAATCACAACACAAATAAAACATTCTTTGTCACTAACCAATCCAAAACTATCTTCCCGAAACCGAACCCACACTCTCGGAACCCCCAAAACCTTAAAACTATACCCCGGAGACATCCCCCGAACCCCCGGAGCAAAGGGCCAAAATTTCCAAAATTGATGTCCTGAAATTGGCCTTGTGCCGCAGCACAGCTTTGTTGTGCCGCGACACCCAGCAAGTCAGGGGCCTCGCGCCGCGGCACGCAAAAACTGTGCCGCGGCATGCCTTCGCAGGCCCAGAATTCTGGGTTTTCCTTCGCGTTTTTCCCGAGCCTAGCTCACTCCAAATCACCCCAAACTCCATCCTAAGTCCCAAAACCAACTCTAAATCCTTAATAAACCTCACAACAACCTAGAACATCATGCTCAAGCTCATTCACACAATTATTCCCAAGATTCACTCTTGAATTTCATGCTTAGTAACTCAAACCAGAAAATTAAAAACAACTTGAACCCAAACACAAACCACACTCCAAACTCCCTAAACCTTAACAGAAATAAGCCTAATAATTACACAGAAACCTTACCTTGAGTGGTGAATCCAACCTCCAGCTCTAAACCTCCTTCCCCCTTTGATTACCCAATTCTGAGTTCATACAAAACCAGCCACCAATTTGTTTCAATTCTCACTTATCAACCAAAAATCAGACTTGAAACTTAGATATACCATAACCAAAATCTTACCTCTGAATATTCTTGGCTTAAGCTTGATTTTGATCACTTCAATCACTCCTTAATTCTCCTTCCAAAAGCTAAATTTAGCCTCTCCCTTCCATCTTAGTTTTACTCTTCCTCTAGGTCTCCAACATTCAGCATAAAGCCCTTTCTCCAAGTGTTATACGTATTGTATTTTCCTTCAGCTAATGGTCATTTATCCTACCAAATGACTATTCTACCCTTCCACTAATACCCCTTCCTAACTAAACCTCAAGGGCATACTTGTCCTTTTCCTAACTTTACAATTCTACCACTTTCCCAATCAAACCTGTTACTCTCTATGGTTACTAACAGTCACGCAGGTTACCAAATCACCAATTACCATTATCTAGTTCTCTAGGACCGTCCCGGCACGTGCATCACATTGGTATCACAGCACCCACGTGGTACGATTCACACATCATAATTATCACATAACATAACTCACATAGTCATATAACATGCTTAAAATCATAATCATGCATCTTAATCATAAAAATCATACATAATTCCCATCATGCCCTCCCGGCACACTAATCAAGGCCCTTAAGCCTTATTAGTGAATTTGGGTCGTTACAGCTGGCGTAGTAGCTGATGCTCTTAGTCGCAGAGGTTCGGGAATGGTTTATTCTTTACAAGGGGTATCAAGGAAGGTCCTGGAAGACATGGAACGAGCTGGTATAGAATTGTTCACAGGACAACTTGCAAAGGTTACACTTCACTCCACCTTGTTATAAAGGATCAGGGAAGGGAAGAATGCAGATAAGAAGTTGAGTGACCTAAAGCAATAGATGTAGGATGGGAATGCCAAGGATTTCACTATGTCAAATACCAGACTGGTGAGATTCAAGGGGCATATTTATGTGCTAGACAGTGATGAGCTGAGGAAAGGGATTCTGGCGGAAGCTCATACTACCTAGTATTCTGTTCACCCTGGGACAACTGAGATGTTCCACGACCTTAAGGTATTGTATTGGTGGCCGAGAATGAAGAAGGATGTACTGTAATATGTGGCAAAATGCTTAACCTGTAAGTAGGTTAAGGCAGAACATCAAAGACCAGCAGGTCTTCTACAACCGTTGAATATTCCTGAGTGGAAGTGGGAGGAGATATATGGATTTTGCGACGGGGTTACCTAGGACCACAAAACAACATGATGCAATTTGGGTAATCGTGTATAGGTATACCAAGTCGGTTCACTTCCTATCGATGCCCGTGACTTATTCTATGGATCAATTCACTGAGTTGTACATGAATGAGATAGTACGGCTACATGTGACACCATACTCTATTGTGTGTGATCGAGATAGTACGGCTACATGTGATACTCGGTTGAATTTCAGTACAACTTATCTTCTAGAAATGGATGGTCAGACCGAAGAACAAATAAGATCTTAGAATATATGCTCAGAGCATGTGTCATTGACTTTTAGGGATCTTGGAGTAGATACTTGCCACTGATGGAGTTTTCATATAACAACAACTACCAATGTACAATCGGGGTAGCACCATAAGAAATGTTGTATGAAATAAAGTGTAGGTCCCCACTTCACTAGGATGAACTAGGAGAGAGAAAACTACTTGGGCCAGATGCAGTGCAACACACCGTTGAGGCTATTCAGAAAATCAGGGCTAGAATGATAACAACTTAGAGCAGACAGAAGTCTTATGTAGACCTAAAGCGCATACATGTTGAATTTTGGTGATCATGCATTTTTGCATGTGACTCCAAGGAATGGAATCTCGGTGAAGAGGTTTCGCAAGAAGGGAAAGCTAAGTCCCAAATATGTCGGACATTTTGAGATTTTGGATAGAGTGGGCAGTGTGGCTTACAGGGTAGCTTTACCGCCATCATTGTCTAGGATGCATAACGTATTTCATGTGTCATAACTTTGAAAATATGTGTCCGACCCCTCGCATGTGTTGAGCTACGAGACCTTGGGTTATCAGGAGGATTTGTCATTCGATGAGCATCCAGTGAAAATACTCGATCGAAAGGACAAACTCCTAAGGAATAAGACCATTTCCTTGGTGAAGGTATTGTGGAGGAACAATATTGTTGTGGACGCAACCAGGGAATTAGAGTCTGATATGCAGCAGCAGTATCCCAAGTTGTTTGAGTAAAAATTTCGGGACGAAATTTCTTTTAAGGGGTCCTAGAAAGGGTAATTTTGTAAGTTTTCCACTGAGAATATTTTGTCATTTTACATATTTATGGGTTTAGATATGTATGGACTCCAATGATAACAAGATTCTTTATTTCTTTTGTTTGAGAATCTAGAATGAGATTTAAATATCAGCTTGTGCATAATGCCTAATAGATAATTAATTACGTGGTTTAATTTAATTATTTATTTATGTTGTAAATTTTATTATTATTATGAGAATGATAATATTAATAACATGATATGAATTTGTTTTATTTTATTATATGGTTTATTGCATTATTATTTAAATGGATTAAATTATGGTAATTGCATGTAATTATGAAATGACCATAATGTCCCTATGTTTGAATTTAGTTGAAGAGCATTAAGATGACATTAGAATATGATTTAAAATGCAATTAACTGATTAAATTCAAAATTTAAGTCAATTATAATAAGATCACCATTTTTTATTTAAATTCGAAAGAAATAAAAGAAATTCCTTAACTATAGGCTTAAAATGGGTCAACAACAACTAAGAGGTTACACATTCGATTCTTTTTTTTTAGCATGATTTAGAGGGCCTCTCAACAGTTCAAAATTGTGGGAAGAGAGGGAGAGTCACAATAGTGGTAGAAATAAACTTTCTTTAATTTTCTAGAGAGAGAAAATGGAGATTTCGGGTTTGTGAGCTCTAGAGAATTTATTTGTAGTTTTGGATGTTTTGAACGTCTTTCCTATGATCTAAGAAGGGTATTGGACGTAAAAAAATGGGCCATAATGTTAGTTTTCAAAAACCACCATTTTCACCATTAAAGTGAGTTTTCTTGAATGATTTCAGATCTAAGGGAACATGAGAGGTTCCGGGTTTTTTTTTTGAAGTGTTTAGGAAGATTAGAGGGACCCTAAGAAGTGTTTTGGATGTGAAGAAATGGATCAAAAAACTCTAAAAGAAATTTTGTATTTTGACCACCATTTTTGGCAGTACATTGGCAACGGGGAAGACAAGCACGATCCTGCCATCATGGGTCAGTTTTCTTGATCTTCAAGGGTTATTTGAGGTGCAGGGATCTTTGGGAACAAATTCCATCCGATTTGGAGTGTCAAAAACAAGCTGAAAGAGGAGTTAGAATCTCGTCGGCAACAGAGAAGAAGAAGATTCCGGCAAGGCTCTGGCGAGGCTCCGGTGAGCTCGATTTGGGTATTTTTGGAGGTTTTTTTTTGGGTTTTTCAATCATAAAAATTAGTACATTAATTTCATAGCATTTTCCAACTGGTTTGGTATTTATCTGTGTTACACCCAGATTTCGAGCCTTGAGAATTGTGATCTCGAAAGCTGGATTCGTCAAGTGTGAGCTCGCATTATCTAGAATACGTGTTCGCAACCTAGGAGCCGAACCTTCAAAACAGATGGCAACCTCGAAATGGCAGTCTCGAAGCCTTGCAAGCTCGGAAGACAGAGCATCGTGATACGTCCATTGTCGTGTGACCTCGGACCAAGTGGCCCGAGCTTGGCTTATGTGTGAGCTCGGTGTTTCATTCTAAGTTGATTTTGAGAAAATAATACAACTCGAAAGTCACTCAGAGACCTGGGATGGTACGACGCTGACGATGTTGATTACTGACTTTGAACATCATAGTGAGTCACTTGGAGAGACGCAGTCTACATTTATTGTTGTAACTTCCCTATAATAAATGGATATTTATTATTCAGTTATACGCCCCCTGGTCTTCAGGGGACGTGTCCTTGTATATAGGAGTTACAGGCTTTTAAAGCCATTAAATTTATTAATGTAAAGGATAACTTCCGAGAGACGTGTGGAATAGTATTCTGAGACTTCCTCTATAAATACAGAAGTCCTGTACCTTTGTAAAGGACCGAAATTTTGGATCTTGAAAGAAACTCTGGAGAATTCATTCTTGTAGAATTTCCAGAAATTTCATAAGTTCTAATAACAAAGACTCGTGGACTAGGCAGAGTTAACTGCTGAACCACGTAAAAAATCCTCCTTGTTTTATTGTATTTTCTGGCCATAAATATTTACTGTTTACGTGCTCTACATTTCAAGTTGACGAAAAATGACGTCAACAGTTTGGTGCTTTCATTGAGAGCCTTAAGCAGTGCGATCCCTGAACAAGTTATGGCCGCAAACGATCAAAACATTCCTGAAGAAAACTATCCAAGATGCCCTGGAAAGCAGCCAATGGTAAACCCGGATGTAGAGGAGAGAAGCGAGTCCTCCGATTCTCGGGGACCACCAGCACCCCCAAGGGATGAAGATATGTACTACAATCCTGAATGGTATGTTCCCATTGTGGAACTTGAGAACCGACAGTTGAAAAAACAATTGGCCGAAGCTAATAAGCGGAATGAGGAGTTGGCTAGGTTAGCTGTAGAGGCTCGGGCAACTCAGCCCCCACCTCCGCATGAAAACCAAGCCCCTCCTACGAGGGACATGCATGTCCCTCCCCACAGGCCTCGTGGACGTCCGCGAAAAAATGCTGCCACAAGGGGGCCAGAGCAATCTCCAGCACCAGCAGAGCCATCCACTCCCTCGAGACCCCGAAGAAGTACCTGAGCTAAGTCTCCGGCTAATTCAACTCCGGGGGTACCAGCGGAAACTGAGAACAACCAAGCCCCTGCAGAGGCTCAGACTCAAATCCCTTGAAACACGCAGAATGCAACCGATCCATCTCAGGCAAACTCCGGACCGTCTAGGCCTCGAAATGGGTGGCAGCCACCGTCACCCATACGATTCCCTCCATCACCTATAAGATACCATTCACCTCCTCGCAGGAATGCTCAACCAGTTCGAGATGATGAGGATAGACGTGCGGGAAGGAGGAAAGGGAACAGAGAAGCTTTCAGGGAGCGGAGAGGCGCCCAATCTGCAAGAAGTCAAACATCCCAATCTCGCACTGCAGGGACGAAGCAGCATGAAAGAGACCCATCTCAAAATAATCATGCGACGAGTCTTACTAATGACGACTCTGGAGATACTAGATCAGTTAGTATGCATGATCAAGGTCGAAAGAATTCTAGGAACCACAGGAATCGCTCCAACCTGCGAGAACACTTGAATCAGAATCTGGGTAATGTTAACCCGACAAACCCGGACCTGAGGGATCACCTAAATAGGTGTAAAGACCCCCTGCAGAGGCGCGAACCTGGAATTGTGATCTACGACAACCAATTTCAGGCAAGACCCCTCGTGGACCCAGTCCAGCAAAGAATTGATCAGTTGGAAAAGGCCTTCAGGCTTTTGAAAAATGGGCAAGGTCAAGGTCGATATGAAGATTCTGACGAGGAGTTGGAACCGTTCGCTCCCCATATTTCCAATACTCCGTTTCCTCAAGGATTTCAGATCCCTCATGTTCCAGCTTTTGAGGGAAAGTCCAACCCATACAGCCATTTGAGTACATTCAATACCATAATGAGAGCAAGTAACGTGGGTTACGAGCTTAGATGCATGCTATTTCCAGCATCGCTGACGGGACCAGCCAAAAGCTGGTTCGAGAAATATAAAAGACATTCAATCACTTCTTGGGATCAACTATCAAAGGACTTCAAGAAGCAGTTCAGAGCCATGATGGGGGTTAGACCTGAAGCATCAACTCTGACTAACGTTCAGCAGCAGCCATGAGAGACATTGAAAAGTTACCTTTCAAGGTTTAACTTGGAAGTTTCCCGGGCTTGAAATGTGGATGATAGCGGTCATCTGATGGCTGTCCAAGCTGGAGTAATGCCAGGAAGTCCTCTTTGGGACGATATGGAGAGAAAACCGGTGAGGTCTCTAACCAAGTTTAATAAACAAGCTCAGAGGTTTGTCAATGTAGAAGAGGCGAGGTCGACACTAAATGTGACCTCCCAGCCAGTAACTACAATGATAAACATAAACTCTGCCTCAACCTCGGCAGACCCACCAGATTCAAAGCCTACTACGGAAAACCCTTCCAAAAGAAAGAAGAACGAAGGAAGTAACCCCGAGGCCGAAGGGGGAAAAAAGAAGAAGGGGGAAAGATATTTCTCCATATACAAAGTATACACCGAGCTCAATGAGACTCGGGAGAATATATACCTGGCTATTGAAAACCAGGTTCCCTTTAGGCGTCCAGACCCCATGAGAAATTAGAAGTCCAAAAGGGACTCCAGCAAATATTTTCGATTTCACAGAGACATCGGGCACAGTACTAATGAATGTCGACAGTTGAAAGACGATATCGAAGGATTGATCTTGAGAGGTTATTTTAGACAATATGTCAAAAACTAGAATACTAATTAGGCGTCTACGAGCCAGAGGGCAGCCGCGCCACAACCTGCACAAAATAACAATTCCCAAGCAAGGGACGAAGATAGGCCCCCTCCGATTGATGGAGAAGACGTAATAACCATCTCGGACGAACCTCATCTCGTAGGAACAGGCAGGAATGCCCAAAAGCGATATGTGAATGAGCTAAAAACTGGGGACGAGTCTCCTTATGAACCCGAACCTAGAGCTCCAAAAAGCCAAAAGATAGAATCTCAACCAATAACTTTTACCGAGGACGACGCGTCCCATGTCCAATTCCCTCACCATGACCCACTCGTCATCACTCTCCAGCTCGCAAATAAAAGAGTTCACCGAGTTCTCATAGACAATGGGAGCTCAGTTTACATTCTTTATAAAGCCACCTTGGAGAAAATGGGACTTACTCTTCGCGACCTGAAAGCATGTGCAACAACGCTGTATGGTTTTTCAGGAGAAGGGACTGCCTGCATGGGGTCCATCAAACTCCTCGTGACCTTGGGAGACTACCCAGTCTCAACAACCAAGATGATGGAGTTCGTAGTAGTAGACCTACCTTCAGCCTACAACGTGCTGCTCAGAAGACCCGCCCTAGTTGGGCTGGGGGCAGTTTCGTCTGTAAGGCATCTGGCCATTAAGTTCCCGACCCCTAGTGGCATCGGGACATTGAAGGGATATCAGTTAGCTGGAAGGGAATGCTACAGCATTTCCTTAAGAGGAAAGAAACAGACGAGCGCACAAACACTCGTCATTGTTCAAAATAAAGATGGGACGGTCTTGGAGATTGATAAAGAAATTGATCCAAGGGTGGAGGAGAAAGTTGATCTCAAACCGTTAGAAGAGATCGAAGAGATCCAGCTCGAAGATTCCGATTCCTAAAAAAAGGTAAAGGTTGGGAAACACCTCCAGGAAGAAACCAAATAGCAACTAATTTTCTTTTTGAAGAGAAACCAGGATGTCTTCGCATGGTCACATTCTGATATGGTAGGAATAAATCCGAACATAGTGAGCCACGCACAAAATATCGATAAAAGCTTCCCACCGAAGCAACAAAAGCGAAGACAACTGGACGATGATAGAAAGAAGGCACTGAAAGAGGAAGTCGATAGGTTAAAAGCAAATCGATTCATAAGGGATGCTTTTTACCCAGACTGGGTAGCCAACCCGGTACTGGTCCCAAAACCCAATGGGACGTGGCGAACCTGCATTGACTATTCGGACCTAAATAAGGCTTGTCCAAAGGACTGCTTTCCCTTACCGAGGATTGACCAGCTCGTGGATGCCACGGCAGGGCATGGCCTGATGTCATTCATGGATGCCTATTCTGGATATAACCAGATTGCCATGCATGCCCCTGACCAGGAACATACGAGCTTCATAACGAACAAGGGGCTATATTGTTATAATGTCATGCCATTCGGACTAAAAAATGTTGGGGCCACATACCAGCGGCTCGTGAATATGATGTTTTCAGATCAAATAGGAAATAACATGGAAGTTTATGTTGATGACATGTTAGTCAAGTCTCAACTTAACGATAACCATGTTGATGATCTCGAAGAGTGCTTCGGCGTGCTCCAGAAATATAACATGAAACTAAATCCTTAGAAATGCTCCTTTGGGGTATCATCAGGAAAATTCCTGGGTTTTATTGTAAACGCTCGTGGAATAGAGGCCAACCCAGACAAGATCCAGGCCCTGATCGACATGCCCTCACCTCTAAGACACAAAGATGTCCAAAGTTTGACCGGTAAGATGGCGGCACTAAGTAGGTTTATCTATAAATCTACAGACCATTGTCTTCCGTTTTTAAACCTATTGAGGGGAGGCAAGAAATTTGAATGGATGAAAGAGTGCAAGCTCGCCTTCCAGGAGCTTAAAAAGCACCTCGCAGAACCCTCCATCTTATCAAGACCTATTACGGGGGAAGTGCTATATTTATATCTTGCCACTACTGAGCACGCAATAAGTGCAGTGCTTGTGCGAGAAGAAGAAAAGGTGCAGAGACCGGTGTATTACGTCAGTAAAAGATTACTGGGGGCAGAGTCGAGATATCCCTTGATGGAAAAGCTAGCTCTTAGCTTAATTCATTCATCTCGAAAACTCCGACCCTACTTTCAGGCGCACCCCATCCATGTATTAACTGATCAACGACTGAGACAAGTCTTGTCTAAGCTAGAAGCTTCAGGCCGACTTCTTAAATGGCCAGTCGAACTCGGAAAATTCGAGAGACCATTAAGGCTCAAGCCTTGGTAGACTTTATAGTGGAATGTACTGGCATAGCCAACGATGAAGTTATACCCTGGCCCACGAGCTGTGGATACTTTACGTTGATGGATCATCTAATGAAAATGGATCGGGGGCAGGAGTCATTTTGATCACTCCTGCAGGAAGAAGATTCCATTTGGCCTTAAGATTCGACTTCAGCGCATCAAATAACGAGGCCGAATATGAGGCTTTACTGGCGGAGCTTCGCAAAGCCAAGGAGCTCAAAGCTAAGGAAATACATTGTTACAGCGACTCCCAGCTGGTGGTTAACCAAATTTTGGGAGAATACCTGGCTCGTGGCACAAAAATGGCAGCTTACTTAGAAAAGGCAAAGTCGGCATTGGAACATTTCAAGTTTTACACGATCGAATAGTTCCCCCGAAAACAAAACTCAAATGCAGATGCCTTAGCTCGGCTCGCTACTTCCATCGAGAATGATGAGCTAAATGTTGTGCCAATTGAACATCTCTCGGCACCAAGTATTAATCAGCCAGAGCTAGAAGATGTGTGTATGATCGACGCCGAGCCTACTTGGATGACTCCGATAGTCGAATATCTCGAAGCCGGCATCCTCCCAAAAGATCGAAACCAGGCTAAAAAATTAATGTATCAAATCCCCAGTTAAACCATCATGGATGGCAGGCTGTATAGGAGGGGATATTCCATGCCATTACTTCAGTGTGTGACTCCACGTGAAGCCAAGAAAATCATTGAAGAAATTCATGAAGGGTTTTGTGGAGACCACACTGGGGGGCATAGCCTGTCCAAGAAAATCATACGCCAAGGTTATTTTGGCCTAATATCAAGTTGGACTCTTTCCAGTACGTAAAGAAGTGTGATAAGTGCCAGCGATTTGCCACAATCCCTCAAGCTCCACCATCCGAGCTGACCATGATGACCTCCCCATGGCCATTCGCGGTATGGGGAATCGACCTCATAGGCTCTCTCCCAACTGGCAAGGGTGGAGTAAAGTATGTTGTAGTTGCCATAGACAACTTCACGAAGTGGACAGAAGCCAAACCATTAGCAACAATAACCTCTAAAAAAGTCCTTGACTTTGTAGTGAAGAACATCATATGTCGATATGGGATGCCGAGGAAAATTTTGTCCTACAATGGAACCGAGTTCGATAGCTATCTGTTCACCAACTTTTGCGAAAAAAATGGAATAATAAAGAGTTTTTTGTCAGTAGCTCATCCCTAGGCAAATGGCCAGGTCGAAGCTGTAAACAAAACTCTCAAGAGTTCACTGAAGAAAAAGTTGGAAGAAGCAAAGGGACGATGGCCCGAAGAATTGCCCCAAGTCCTATGGGGATATAGGACTACGGGCCAGACATCAACAGGCCACACCCCGTTCTCTTTGGCATACGGTTGCGAGGCCATGTTGCCAGTTGAGGTCGAAATTCCAACGATTCGAACCCACACTTATGATCAAGACTCGAACCACACTCAGCTCGAAGAAAACGTAGACCTGATCGAGGAAAGAAGAAACGAAGCTCAGCTAAGAAACGCTGCATACCAACAGCGAGCTACCAGGTACTTCAACAAGAGAGTTCGGGATCGAAAGTTCGGCGTGGGAGATTTGGTGCTGCGGCGTGTATTTTTGGCAATGCGAGATCCAGCAGCTGGCGTGCTTGGGACAAATTGGGAAGGACCGTACCAGATAAAGTCAGTCATCCGACCTAGTGTCTACAAGTTAGCGAGATTGGATGGGAGCTTGGTACCGCGAGCATGGAATGGCGAACACCTAAGACCTTACTATCAATAGTATAGGAAGGTGTTGCATGTAACCATGCTTGTTTATATGTACTATTTTGTCTACCTTTGGATTTTATCAAATAAAGATTTATTTAATTCAATATGTTATGTTTTCTTTATTTTTGCAATCTCTCTTAATTTAATAACCTATGGTCACACTCATAGGATATTAAGGGGGCATGATTGGTATATATAGCATCAGCTTGAAAAATAAAATAACATACACGAAATACATGCAAGTGTTTGGAGATAACCAAATGCGCCAGTTAGGATGGTTTGGATATAACCAAGCTGTCAAAAACATACAAGTGTTTGGATGTAACCAAATGCGCGAGCTAAGGTAATTTGGATATAACCAAATTATCAAAAACATATAAGTGTATGGATTACAAACCAATCACGACCTTAACAAGTTTGGAGCAAACCAACTAAAACTAATCGATGATAAGTTGGAACATAAACTCACTTCAAGTTAAGTCGAGATCGAGGCTGGAGTATCTTATAAAACAATAGTTTCGAACTCATAACCTCAGAGAGATAACTGAGGACAAGAAAAATAATAAAAAATAAGATATAACTAAACCGTTTGCATTACACACCATACAAGTACTTTCAGGTTCATGGTTAAAGTAATATCCGACCTTAACGAATAACGAGATCGGAAGCGGATAATTCGAGCAAACTGTGCATGAATGCATTGAACCTCGAGCCTAAATCCAAACTATGTTTGTGTGAATAAACAAACATACGCGATTCTTTAAATAAAATGTACAAAATATTTCGAATCAAGAAATGTAAAGCATATATATTAAAAGAAAAAGAAATTGTATCAGCCCTATGGGCATAAATCAAAACAATTACAAAAATAAAGGGACGCAGCCCCAAGATGAGATTCAAGAAGGAGCAGTCTCCTTAGACTCCTCAGCACCAGCAACACTAGACTCTCCAGGATGAATAGCATGACTATCCTTCTGAGCAGCCTCCTCCGCCTCAAGTCGAGCATTCCACTGATCTACGAGCTTCGCCTCAATAGGACCTAGGAAGCTGGTATCAAGGTCAGCATTGTTAGCCCAAATCTTGTACATGGCTTGATCGACCGCTTTGTCTTTCTTCTCTTTGAACTCGTTAAGGAGGCAGGCCTTTTCATTTTCGATTATCTCGAAAGTGGCAGCTTTCTCCTCCTCAAGCTTGGCATTAGCTTTCTCTAGCTCCGCAAGACGAGCCTTCACCTTTTCAAGCTCTATCTTTGAGTCCTTGAGTTCATTAACCGTTTTAAGCTGGAGATCCCTCAACTCCTGGGCCAGAGACATGCTTGTATGCACCTCATTGGTCAGCTTATAATTAAGCTGTTCCGAGATGACGAGGGCCTGAAACACAAAGAGATTGAATTAGAACATAAGCCAAGACATAAGCAATTAAAGGTAAGTTACGAAAATTACCGCGGCAGTAAGTTCAATACTCTTATCATAAAGAGTATTGCAGTCTTGGGCCTTATTCACAAACTCCCAGTGATTAGCGTCGAATCCTGAAAGACTCTGACCCACCCGAGAAAGGACATCTGAGCCAATTACGGCTCCGTGGGCCCCAGCGGTACTATCAAGCACGAACTCATCAACATGAGGTCAGGCCAACGGTAGGAGTGACTTGGAGATTGAGGGTTTCTTCAGGGGTTGGCCGAGTGTTAGAAGAGTTGTGGTTGGAGGAAGCGTGGCAGGTGCTGTCGAGACAGATGCGTCGACCTGGGCATTCGGGTCCTCGGCTATGCTCGTAACAGTTGGAGTCGGTGGGGTCTTCTCAGTGCGCTTGGGGATTTTAGAGGGTCGGTCTAACCTCTGCGAGCCTCTCGGGCGCTTACTCTTTTGTGCTCCCTCGCCACAAAAGAGCACGGCGTCAATGTCGGAGTCCATAACACTTGCACAGTTGCAATCAAGGTTTAGCATGGTGCTAACAAACTTAGAAGATATATATAAAAAAAAAACAAGTGGAGAAAAACCTAATTGGAACTCTCCTCCAAGCTTGAGCTCGGAGACCATGAAATTCCCCCATCTTCAGAAGAGGCAAGGGGAGTACCTTCCCTATATGTGGACGTCAACCTCGAAAGGTCCCCATAGTCATTGGTCCCGTATTGGACGACTATTGCATTCCATACCTCATTCAGGCTATACATAGTATTGTATTGCCTGAGCCAGCTATCGAACCTATGAACCCGTTCATCTACCCAAGTCCACACATAAAAGTGGTTCCTATCGTGTTCACACAGAACTAGCCTATCGGGTTTGTGCTTTAATAGGGTAGGGGACCACATTTTTGAGCTTAGGATGACTGTACCATGCTCATCCGAACCCGAACTCGAGGCTTCATCGTTGGCCTCGTTCCCTGATTGCGGGCTCCTTCGGCGAACTGGAGGCCGGGGCCTCACCTCTCTCCTCAGGAGGAGGATGCCTGTTGGCAGGGGTACGAGCTCCCAGCGGTCGTATTTTTTGTTGGACAAGTCCGAGGTAGACTGGCCATTTCCCAAGAGCCCGCAAGCTCGAAGTTTACCTTCGTCCGAAAGGTATGAGAGCGATCTCATGCCATAAGGGAGTTGGATTAGGGTCTCCCTATGCTCCTTTGTTGACCCAAGATTTGGCCAACTGACATGGAGTCAGAATATGCTTGATATGAATGAATGTATGAGAAGAACGTAATGACAAAAGTAAATAAGACACAGTATTTTATAGTGGTTCGGCCCCAGGATCTCGTAATGACCTACGTCCACTTAGACTGATATTGATGTAAAAATCAGAAGAGTGATCAAAGAACTAGGGTTCAATGAGTTTCACCACTTTTTGAAGAACAATACAATATTACTAGGATAATTACTATAATATCTCACGATTCAAAAGCCAAAAGTTCCCTCCCTTGAGCTATCTCTTGCTATTTATAGGCTCAAGGGGGATTACAAAAGATTGTTACATATATTCTTTCCTGAATAATCGGATACTCAGGAGATTGTGTGAGATAAATTCGGGATTCACAAAGATCTTCCCGTTAATGTTGCCTTGTACGCGAAACTATCAACCAGACTGGTCGTAGGTAAGACAGGTTCGTACTGCTTCTAATGTATCTTCTGGTCAATACTCTAGCAGAACGTTTCGAGGTGTCAGTCACGTGTCCAGGGATCACTTGCCACGTCACCAATGCTATTTTTTTGGATAACATTTGCCGCCCAAGTTTATTTACCACGAGCAGTAAATAAACTTTTGAGCGAACGACTCTTCGGTAACCCCGCCTAACGTGTCAGAACCCTTCGTGTGTTCTTGAAAAAAGTAACCTACCTCTGTCCAATCACGTCCTTTCGGTTCCCCAGAAAATATTTTGACGGCCATCCCGCTTCCCCATACTTTGAAAAAAGGGAAACTGATGATTACATCTTTTTAATGCCACAGACAAACTTATATAAGACATTCGAAGTCTTTATTTTCTTTTTACGCACGCCATTCTCTCCACAAGAAAACCTAAAATCCAGAGCCCTTAACGTTCCTGAAGATCGTTCCATCTGCACTTTCAGAACCCCGTCCGAGAGCTCCTTGATCTCCGAAGACCTTTCTTCCATATCCACGATCACTTTTCTTGGTAAGTTTTCGAGTTCCCACGCTTTTAATTTTTTGTGGTGCATGCTTCTGAATGTGTACTGTTTGAGTTTCTCTGTTTCTGGTTTGAGATGCTTGTAGACAGAATATTTTGTAGGCAAAATAGGGTTACGAGTTAGTTTAAAATCCAGGATCATGCTTTTTAGGACGTAAAATAGAAGAAAAAATTCGATCTTTAAACTAGTTAAAAAAACAAGTTTTTCCCGCCCTAAGGGGAGTTGAAAAAGCTTTTTCAGAAAAACTTTTTACTTTCATCCATTGATCTGTGTTTCAAATTGTTCGTGTAGAAAAATTTAGCTTTTTGTTAGAATGCTGTTGTATAAAAACTTAATTTTTATACTTGACCAGCGCTATTCTAAAAAGCTTTTAAATGTTTTCTATCTTGACCTCCCTATTCTTCTGTATGCAGACTTTAATGCCAGATTTGTGGGGAGGTGAAAGGCCTATTGACGATGACCTTCTCGCCCAACTACTCGAGGGAGAAGAACAATCAGCTAACCGTGTCCACGAGATCCCTTTTTCGCGATCCTCTTCCAGACCCCATCCTTCTCCTCCAATGGCCCGTTCCAAATCTTCAGGCAAGAAAAGACCCGAGTCTGAAAACAACCCAAATTCTCCTGCCTGGCCTGATTTGCAGGCAAGGGGTCCCTCGACCTGTGGTCGAGAAAATCTTGTTCCTGACCCTAATATCCAAATTAGGGCCAGCCCTCGTCATCAGAACTTGCCTGATGTCGAGTGGTATACTTCCCCGGCCAGTTCAGTAACTCTTCGAATGGTTGCTAACTGCTTCAGGAAATTCCCTCTCACAGGGGTTTCCATTATACGTCCTACCGAAGACCAGAGGGCTAACCTCCCTGAAGGTGCAAACAGCGCTTGGTCTCGGTATCATATTGAGGCGGGAGCTTATCTCCCTCTTCATCCCTTTTTTGTGGGGGTGGCCAATTATTTTGGTGTCGCCCCCTTCCAGATAACTCCAAACTGATATAGAATGCTGGCCGCACTCTATATCCTGTATAAACTTAAGAAATGGCCAGAACCTTCGCCCCACGAGGTCAACTATCTTTTTGACCTTAAGTCTAACCCGCAACACAACGGGATGGGTTTCTTTCATTTCTGCCACCAGGAGACCAACCGGACGTTCCTGAGTGACACCACCCATATATCAAATGTGGGGCATTACCATAAGGAGTACTTCCTTACTCTGGATATAACCAGCAACAACTTGGCCTTCGTACGAGGAGGTAAGCGCCGTTTCTGACTCGTTGATACTTTTACTCAAGGTATCTCCTTTCATTTTTCTCAAACTGTAATCTGTTTTTCAGGCCCTTGGTTACGTCCGACCCCAACACCAGACATGGTGTTGAGGTCTAATACTCTGGCCAGGATGTCCGACGCAGCAAAAAGCATCAAGACCCTGGTGACTGAAGAAAACTTGAGGCGGTCTGGCCTCCTGGCTCCTCGCCATGAAACTAGAGGGTCCGTGGTGGACGAAGCCACTGCCGAGGGGGTTCCCGAGCAGCAACCTCCTGCGTCTCCTCCTCGGAGGAGGCCAACGGGGGTTACAATCAGGGAGCCAACGGGCAATCCTTCCGCAGAAAGATCTTCTGCTCCCCAAGGCAAGGGGAAACAAAAGGCCAAAGAGCCTATTGTGGACTTGGGAGAATCCTCTGATGATAACGGTAAAGTTATTTCGCTTTTAAATGGTTTGCCAATTCCCTGTCATCTGTTTGACGGGGAGGGTAACTTTACATATGCTCCAAACTTAGGGCCAGACTTCTTCATGCCAGATAATGAGTATATGACTAATAGAGTCAATAGTGTAACGACCAGTAGTTGTAGCTCGGGTATTCACTTTGTTGCCTCTCTTCTGTTGCATATAATATATTTTCATCTTCCTCTTATCTTATCTGTTTCTCGTGTTTACTTGCATGCAGATATGGCCACTCCCAATATCTTTGACATGTACCAGGCCGAGGAGGAAGAGGAGGTTCCCCAACTCCAGCGGAGATCCAAGAGGAGAACTGGCGAATCCAGCCGAGGTCCTCCAGCCAAGAAGGGTCGAACAGAAGCCCTTCCCAAGGACGCGCCAACTGGGCAAACTCCTGAGCCAACTGGGAAAACTCATCCACCAGCTCCTACTGAGAAGCAGAACCCTCCTGCCCCATCTAACCCTCCGGTCGCGCCCGCCAGAGAGGAAATTACTCGTGAAGAAGCTCTCGGGGCCAAACTCATGAGCCGTGCCCTTCGATCAGCCAGGGATCGCCTTGACCGCATTGGTAAAGGTGATCGTGTCAGAGATGCAATGGTTGAGGATGAAAACATGGGGGCTGACCAGGTTCAAAACAGGGCCCTGAATGAAATCTCCAATGTCAGTATTTCTTCACTTTTTAAGCCTTAGTCTTTTATTCTTCACGACAGGCTCTAACTTTTTCCTTTATTCACAGGCCTTGCTGTCTGCTATCACTGCTCGCACTCGTATCCAGGCTTCCATCGAGCAGGCCAAGGCAAAGGCCACTAAGAGGCATCAAGTGAAGGCAGCTGAGTAGCTTTCGGCTGCAGAGGCTAGGCACGCCAAGGAGTTGGAGGCACTGGCTCGAGAGAGGGATGCTGCGGTGACCAAACTGTCAGAGGCTGAAGCTGCAAAAGATGCCGCGGTGAAGTTGAGGAAGCAGTATCGAGAGTTCAGCCAAACCCATCTTCGCGAGATCAAGCATTTGGAAGAGACACTCAAGTCCAAGGACGAGGCTATTGTCACTCTTGGAGGCAAGATGAAGCAGCTGGAGCTTGACAACTCCAAAAATCTTGAAAAGTACAAGAGGACGACGCTCCGATGTTTCTACAACTTCTGGAAACATAATCAGGGTGCCGACTTTAGCTATCTTTCGGAGGAAGTCAGGACTGCTGAGTTGGCTCATTGCACTGCCCAACAGGCCGAAGAGGAGGCAAGATTGAGGATCCCTGCCTCTCCAAGCATTGTTGGTGTAGAAGAAGAAGAAGTTGTCGAGGACACGACCAACCAGGATGCTGCCCAGGACCCTTCGGCCCCAAATTCCTCTTAAACTTTCCATTTATTTTTTCTTTCTTTTTGGCTATACGACCCACGGGTCGTGATGTAAAGACAATATATTTCTTTTTTTTCTTTTACTTGAACAGTTACATCCAAGCAGCGATGCTTGCGGTGTAAAAGCTTAAATCTTGATGCTATACTATCTTTATTTATTATAACATTTGTCCGAATGACCGAACTTAGCATAGTACTTTGGCATGATTTAACAAAACATAAATTTTGAAAAATACTCTAAGTACTGTAGTATGCTTTCATTCATTTTGTTCATGTGTTTACATATCTTGAGAGTATGCTTTGCTATCGATGTGCCTTATATGCCCCCCAAGTGATCGAGGAGCTTTAGGTCCTTGGTCACTTGCCCTGACCATGGCCTGTTTGAACATTTCTGTTCGTATGAAAATTTATACTTGTAATACAGCAAAACAACACACGTAATGAACAAATACTTGTAAACGTAAATTCACAATGGTTGGCAAGAATGACCGGCTGCGCACAGTCCCTTATAATCTCGTATTAAAAATGGACTAAACATGTCTTTACGAGTGATTCTATAATAGAACCTTACATATACGAGCAGTTAGCCATACAACGTGGCTAACCCTCTTTGCAAAACTTGTAAAAATTGAAATTTAATACAAGCCAGTCCTTTAAAAAGGGTTGTTTACTGATAATACTTGCGCAGGTGTTCTCCATTCCAAAAGCGGGGAACGAGATCTCCGTTTAAGCGTGCAAGTTTGTAGGTGCTTGGATGAAGGACTTCTTCAATTTGGTAAGGTCCTTCCCAATTGGGTCCGAGCACTCCAGCAGTAGGGTCGCAGGTATTTAAGAAAACTCGTCGTAACACCAAGTCACCGACGTTGAATTTTCTTTCTTTAACTTTGGAGTTAAAGTACCGGGCGACTTTTTGCTGATATGCAGCAACTCAGAGTTGAGATTTCTCTCGTATCTCATCGATTGAGTCTAGGGACTCCATCATTAGCTGGCTGTTCTGATCCTGGTCGTAAGTTAAACGCCTATGTGAGAGGGGATCTAACTCAACAGGCAACATGGCCTCATACCCATAGGCTAAGGAAAATGGAGTATGTCCTGTCGCTGTTCGGTGAGACGTTCTATACGACCAGAGAACTTCAGGCAACTGCTCTAGCCATGCTCCTTTAGCTTCTTCAAGTCTTTTCTTTAGGGTGTCCTTAAGAGTTTTGTTCACGGCTTCGACTTGCCCATTCGCCTGGGGGTGTGCGACTGAAGAAAAGCTTTTAATAACTCCATGCCTCTTGCAGAAATCAGTGAATAAATCGCTGTCAAACTGGGTCCCATTGTGTGAAACTATCTTTCTGGGCAAACCATACCGACAGACAATGTTCTTGATGACAAAGTCGAGAACTTTCTTGGTCGTGATGGTTGCGAGTGGTTCAGCCTCGACCCATTTGGTGAAGTAATCAACTGCCACAACTGCGTACTTTACTCCACCTTTCCCTGTAGGCAGGGATCCAATTAAATCTATCCCCCATACTGCAAGAGGCCATGGAGTCTGCATTTGTTTCAATTCGTTTGGAGTTGCTCGTGGAATCTTGGAATACCTTTGACATTTGTCACATCTTCGTACATATTCCACCGAATCCTCGTTCATCATTGGCCAGAAGTAGCCCTGCCTTAGAATCTTTTTTGCCAAACTCTGCCCCCCAGCGTGATCCCCGTAGAAGCCTTCATGCACCTCTTTCATGAGTTCCTTAGCTTTTTCTGGTGTAACGCACCTGAGTAGTGTCATCGAATATCCTCTTCGGTACATAACGCCATCGACCAGTATGTACCTAGCAGCTCATCTTTGTAGAGTTCTGGCTTTGTTCCTATCTGTTGGCAGCGTACCATTTGTCAGATACTCCAAGTAAGGTGCCATCCATGTATCCTCCATTCGAATCTCCATACTGGACTCAGCTGCTTGTATGCTCGGCCTACTCAGTCTTTCTACTGGCACAATGTTCAAAGTGTCAGCATCCTTTGCGCTCGCAAGTTTGGCTAAGGCGTCAGCGTTTGAATTCTGATCCCGCGGGATTTGCTGGAGGGTGTACTTCGTGAACTGGGCTAGCAGGTCCTTTGTCTTATTTAAGCAGGATACCATTTTCAAACCTCGCACTTGATATTCTCCTAGGACCTAATTTACCACCAGCTATGAATCACTGTAGATATCAAGCGTCTTTATGCTCATATCCTTTGCCATTCTCAATCCAGCGAGGAGTGCTTCGTATTCTGCTTCATTATTTGATGCAGTGAAGTTGAACCTGATGGCGCAGTGAAATCGATGCCCTTTCGGCGTTATCAATATCACTCCCGCTCCAGCGTGGGATTCGTTGGATGAACCATCCATGAATAGCTTCCACGAAGGATTTTTGTCTTGAGGCACGGGCGCTTCAGGCAGTTCGCACTGCTCACTGTCTGGGAGTTCGGTGAACTCTGCAATAAGATCGGGTAAGACTTGTCCCTTTACTGCTTCTCGCGGTGAATAGGTTACATCGAACTGCCCTAGCTCGACTGCCCATTTTAACAATCGCCCAGCCACCTCAGGTTCTTGGAGGACTTGCCGAAGGGGCCGATCAGTTAGAACCGTGATAGGATGGGCTTGGAAGTAGGGGCGTAGCTTTCTAGAGGCAAGGATCAAGCAATATGCTAACCTCTCGATTGGCGGATATCTAAATTATGCCCCGATCAGTCTCTTGCGGACATAGTAGACTGCTTTTTGTACACCTTCTTCCTCTCGCACTAGCACCACGCTGGCAGTAACTTCAGTAATCGCCAGATAAATAAACAAAGTTTCTCCTTCGATCGGCTTTGATAAGATGGGAGGCTGTGCCATATGAGCTTTCAACGCCTGGAATGCTTGCTCGCAGTCTTCTATCCACTTAAACTTTTTATTCCCCCTAAGTAGATTGAAGAATGGGATGCACTTGTCTGTTGATTTTGAAATGAATCTACTTAGGGCTGCGATCCTCCCGGTTAAACTTTGTACATCTTTGATCCTTTCTGGTGACTTCATGTCGATCAGGGCCCTTATCTTGTCGGGGTTGGCCTCGATTCCTCTTGAATTTACAATAAACCCTAAAAACTTCCCTGATCCGACTCCGAAGGAACACTTGAGGGGATTTAATTTCATTTGGTACTTGTTTAACACATCAAAGCACTCTTATAAATCCCTCACATGCCCTTCTGCCTTCTTAGACTTCACCAGCATGTCATCCACATATACCTCCATGTTTACACCGATTTGCTCCTTGAACATATGGTTGACTAGCCGTTGGTAAGTCGAACCTGCATTTTTCAGTCCGAAGGGCATTACCCTGTAGCAATACAAGCCCGTATCGGTCTGAAAGCTAGTGTGATCCTCATCAGGGGGATGCATGCTAATCTGGTTATAGCCTGAATATGCATCCATGAATGAGAGGATCTCATGCCCTGCAGTAGCATCGACCAGCTGGTCGATCCTTGGGAGTGGGAAGCAGTCTTTTGGGCAGGCTTTATTGAGGTCTGTAAAATCCACATAGGTCCGCCACTTGCCGTTAGGCATGGGGACCAGCACCGGATTGGAGACCCATGACGGATAAAATGCCACCCATATGAACCCATTCTCCTTTAACCTTTCGACTTCTTCTTTTAAGGCTCGTGATCTATCTTTATCGAGCAGCCTTCTTTTTTGTTGCACAGGTGGAAAGGTCTTGTCTATATTCAAGACATGGCTGATTACTACAGGATCTATCCCAACCATGTCTTTATGCGACCAGGCGAAAACCTCCTGGTTTTTTTGCAGGAATTCCACCAGTGCGTGCTTCGTGGTAGGCTCTAAGTTTTTCCCAACCTTTATGACTCTGGTTGGGTCTTCTTTGTCGAGTTGGACCTCCTCCAGGTCCTCAACGGGTCCAACATTTTCTTCAAAATCCCCAAAGCGAGGATCCAAATCTCCATCCTCACTTTGGGCAACACCCTATTTGGTGACTTCATCACCTGATTGGGCTTGCGTATCAACTGCCATCTGCAATCTATCTGGGGTAGTGCTCCTCGACGTTCCACTTTTCGCCTTTATGATCGAGGCGTTGTAGCACTCCCTGGCTTCCCATTGGTTTCCCAAAACGCGTCCTACCCCCGCGTCTGTTGGGAAATTCATGGCTAGCTGCCACATAGAGATGACGGCCTGTAGATCAACCAGTATGGGCCTTCCAATAACGGCGTTGTACGCCGAAGGACAATCGACCACTACAAAAGTGGCGAGTAATGTCCTTGTTGCAGGCGCTGTACCCATCGTTACTGGGAGTTTGATCAATCCGGCTGGGGTGAGTCCTTCTCCAGAGAAGCCGTATATTGTTTGATTGCAGGGCTCCAAGTCCTTTACGGACAATTTCATGCGTTCCAGTGTTGACTTATATAGGATGTTCACTGAACTTCCTGTATCGACCAGTACCCTTTTCACCATCATATTGGCCATCTGAATGTCCATGACCAGCGGATCGGAATGTGGGAACCGGACGTGTTGGGCATCGCCATCAGAGAAGGTTATCTCACCTTCCTCTGACCGAGACTTTTTTGGTGCACGGTCCTCCACAGTCATCATCTCAATGTCCTGATCGTGGCGCAGAGTCCGAGCATATCGTTCTCTGGCCTTTCCACTATTTCCCGGGAGGTGCGGGCCTCCACAGATGGTTAAGAGTGTTCCAGCCACGGGGGCAGGCTGTAATGGTGGCGAGCGTTGGCGTGTGGACGCCTGCTCGTTGCCACCTGGAGCTTCTCGTTGGGAATTTACCGAGGCCCGTACGTATCTTCTCAAGTATCCTTGTCTAATAAGGAACTCGATTTCGTCTTTTAACTGGTTGCATTCATTAGTGTCATGTCCGTAGTCATTATGGTAACGACAGAACTTGGTGGTGTCTTTTTTTGAAATGTCCTTTCGAATAGGTCCAGGTTTCTTGTAAGGCACACTGGAACTTGTGGCCTGGTAAACCTCTCCCCGAGACTCAATGAGGGCAGTGTAGTTAGTGAACCGAGGCTCATAACGATTACCCTTGGCTCGTTTGTTGTCGGAGGTGGAAGGCTCGTTATACTGCCGTTTTCCACCATTTTTGCAATTACCATTGCCGTTCCCGTTGTCTTTGTCGTTGCCATTAGGTTTGGAACCATTGGCGGCTTTGGTGGGTTCGGCAGCCTTCTTACCCTTGTTCGAGGGCTTTCCATCATCAGCAATGGCTTCTTCGAGCTTGATGTAGCGGTCAGCTCGGTCTAAAAACTCTTGGGTAGTTCTCACTCCTTCCTCTCGGAGACTTTTCCAGAGGGGAGAGCAACGTTTAACCCCCACGGTAATGGCCATCATCTTGCCTTCGTCTCCTACTATTTTCGCTCCAGCCGCCGCTCGCATAAAGCGCTGGACGTAATCCTTTACTGACTCCCCATCCTGCTGGCGAATTTTGACTCGCTGGTTTGCTTCGGTTGGGTGAACACGACCAGCATAGAACTGTCCGTAGAACTCCCGTACGAACATCTCCCAGGAAACAATGCTTGCGGGAGGGAACTTGAAGAACCACTCCTGCGCAGCTTCAAAAAGTGTTGCAGGGAAGATCCTGCACCGAGCGTCTTCAGACACTTTCTGAATGTCCATTTGAATTTCAAACTTATTTACATGTGAGACTGGGTCTCTATATCCGTCAAAGTTTGGGAGCGTAGGCATCTTGAATTTTCTGGGAGTTTCGGCGTTAGCTATCCTTTGTACGAAAGGAGTGCCTTTCCTCCTATCGTGGTCGATGTAAGAAGTCCTTCCCCCGACCAGCTGCTGCACAGCCTGGTTGAGGGCGTCTATCTGGGCCTGCACAGCGGTAGGAATTGCTGTGGCCTCTGTTGCCGGGGGGACGTTCTCGCCGTGCCTCTCACGGCGATCATTGAGTACATCTCTCAGGTCCTCTTCTCTTCTCCGCTGCTCGCTACCCCCGAGCCGATCGAAGACATTATTTTGTTTGGGCTGCCCCCCAGCATCCTGTCTATTTGGTTGGTAATCTTGAGGTACTTGGCTCCTGCCTTTTCCTCTTTCTTCATTCCTCCCACCGGCATTTCCTTTGCCTGAGTCGGCCTCATTGTATCAGTGGCCATCTCTGAACCTCGACTGGCTATGGTGAGATCGACTGTTCCCTCGATGTCCATTTCTGGCTAAATTGTCCCGAGCGTTAGAGGGTGGCCTGCGCTGGTCGTGGTGTCCTCGTGCATCATCGTGCCGTGGGGGACCCCGGACCGCAGAGCCTAACTCTGAGTCCCTCCTATGGCCAGGAGGGTAATGACCTCTGTTCGGTAGGTTCGGCCCATCATCCCTACGACGTCTAGGGCTGCGAGGCTGATGCTCGGCCCTATTCTGCCTCTGTTGAAGGGGATTACCCCGAGCAGCTTGGGACGGTGGCTGTGCCTCAGTCTCCAGTGAGACATCGTCATGGGGCATCTGAGGCTGCTCGGGTCTTTGCGGACTCGAAGGCTGGATTGGTGGGCTTGGATTAGGACCCCTCTGGGGGGGCCCATTCACAGGTTCGTCAGGCTGCGAGGCAGGTGCAGCCTGATTTCTGGCCAATAGCAAGGCTGCCTCAAGGGCTGCCATGGCTTCGTTCTGGCGGCGGTCCACCTCCGCCTGCCTTTCGCTCAATTCCGCACGCTGCCGTTCAATCTGCTGCTACTGCCGTGCCATAACTTCAGCGGCAGTTTCCTGACTGGCCCTCAGACTAGCCAGTTCTTCCTGCAACGCGCCCAGGGTGCTTTTCAAAGTTGCATCATCCATTTCTTCCTCCTTAAAGTACAGTTGTGGCTCATCCTCTGCCATGCTTGCAGGAGGAGGAGGAGGTGGCGGGTTTGACTGTGCAGCGGCGGCGGCCTGTCCAGTTTTCTTAACAACGATAAATCAAGCTCTCAATGAAAGCACCAGAATGTTGACCCAAGAATTGGCCAACTGACACGGAGTCAGAATATGCTTGATATGAATGAATGTATCAGAAGAACGTAATGACAAAAGTAAATAAGACACAGTATTTTATAGTGGTTCGGCCCCAGGATCTCGTAATGACCTACGTCCACTTAAACTGATATTGATGTAAAAATCAGAAGAGTGATCAAAGAACTAGGGTTCAATGAGTTTCACCACTTTCTGAAGAACAATACAATATTACTAGGATAATTACTATAATCTCTCACGATTCAAAAGCCAAAAGTTCCCTCCCTTGAGCTATCTCTTGCTATTTATAGGCTCAAGGGGGATTACAAAAGATTGTTACAGATATTCTTTCCTGAATAATCGGATACTCAGGAGATTGTGTGAGATAAATTCGGGATTCACAAAGATCTTCCCGTTAATGTTTCCTTGTACGCGGAACTATCGACCAGACTGGTCGCAGGTAAGACAGGTTCGTACTGCTTCTAATGTATCTTCTGGTCAATACTCTAGCAGAACGTTTCGAGGTGTCAGCCACGTGTCCAGGGATCACTTGCCACGTCACCAATGCTAATTTTTTGGATAACATCCTTCATCTCGGCAGAAGGAGTGGGACGACGATAGTTGGCTGGAAAATAAAATACATTTCAACTAAGTACAAGCCTATTGAAAAAAGTTCGAGCACAGAGATAAAGGAGGTGGGGTACTTACGGATTCGTCTGAACGAATAGCAACTTGACGGAGACAGGCCATCCGTCCAGAAGAAGGCCTTCTTAAAATCAGGAGGATGATTGGGAAGATCCTCAAACATCTTTTTCTCCTTCGGGTAGCTAGAAAGGTAATAGAAGTCATCTCCTCCCCGAGCTCGGGAGGGATTGCTTTTCAAGCGGAAAAGATACAGGATCTCCTCTGGCCTCGGTCCTTCCCAGTTCAGCTCGTGGTATGTCGACCTCAGGGCAGACAGAACCCTGTATGAATTAGTGTTGAGCTAGAATGTAGCCAACCCAATGAAGTCCGTGAAGTCCTTGAAGAAAGACTTCAAAGGCAGTATCGCTCCTGCCTTCATATGCTCATAGCTCTAAGCCGCATACCTCAGCTTGTTGTCAGGATTTCCATCTCCTGGAGCGTAGCAGCTCGCTCGCTGGAAGTAGGGGCTCGACACCTTAACGAGCCTGACAGTCTGATACCGTGAAAGGCCAAGATATCGGTTATCTGACCTAGCGAGGTAATCGAGCTCCAATAGTGCTCGGCCTCGAAAAACTCCCTCCTTGGCTGCGAGGTAGAGGGCTCCCCCATCAGTGAGAATTGAAGCTCTCCCGGGTTGTATGCGATTGTCACTTTTAACCTAGGAGCAAGGGGGATCAGTCTGGGCCCTGAACCAGATTCTGAATAAAGAGCCTCTCGAAGGATTCTTCTCTTCTTTTTTATGTCCTCGACGATTTGGCGGTGATAATGAGCTCGGGTTTCATCTTGTTCGTGCGCGAGATCGTATTCACGAATCAGACGTTGGTTCCGAGCAAACAGCGATTTTGGGCTCGGAGTTTTTGGCGAATACGGGATGGCAAGCAGCGACCCCACCGTCTTTCCAGATTCTGTGACATCTAGCGAGAAAGAAAAAATGGTGAGGGCCATGCATGCAAGGAGTCAAGCATAACAAGCTTGGTGAAACAAGCTCGGAAAGTGCTTGGGTATGAGAGGAGCTCGATCCTGGAAACCTAATTAAGGATCAGAACGTGTGTTCTACGAAAAAAAGGAGGGAAGTGGGTCTAATTTTTTAGAATCCCGAAATATCAGGGAAAAAGGTGGCGGTTGTTCAAAAATGGAATTCTTGGGTATCGTGCATTCTTTAAAACCAAGATTTTGTACCCAATGTCTTGGTGTGCAAGATACGTCTTTTAAATTTTGAAAACCCAAAAAAAAGAGACCATGTTTGGGTTTTTTCTACATATAAACTGGATTTAGAACCAGTAATGGGAAAACCTAAATACCTATTGGTCAAAGCATCCTAGTATGTCAAAACTACAAAGTGAACCAGTGCATTCCCAGGAACTAAAAAATAGCAAAGCCAGAGACTGATAAAGAAAATATATATACATCAAATACTTACGCAATGAAGACAACGGTTGCAGATAAATCGTTGATTGAAGAAGAGGCTGCAAGTATAGTCCCACGGTCTCGAGCAAGCTAGCGGTTTTTTGCTTCTTTGACTGGGAAAACATGCAAAAGCAATAGTTGTCTGGGATATCCTCTGGTTTTTCTTTCTCTTTTCTTTTTTCCTCTGATGAACGTAAAAATAAAATGAGGAAGATGACTAGAGCCTTATATATAGACAATCAGAGGCGGAAAAAAGGGGTTGATCCGGGCCATTGGTCAGGATCCTTATCAAATCTGACGGTCAGGGACAAATGACAAGATGGCGCTGAAAAGGTGGCAGGCGAACGATCATGGGCAGGTTTCCAAGGTACTCAAGTACCTTGGGTGAGCAATACCCAATTGGCACGTGTCCATACCCGAACATGTGTGATGTTACAGTTCCCGAATAAAAAGGAAAGTAGTTCAAAAGTTTCCTTCTCATAGGATTTGAACAAATACTTTTGAGGGGGCAAAATGTTACACCCACATTTCGAGTCTTGAGAATTGTGATCTCGAAAGCTAGATTCATCAGGTGTGAGCTCGCAATATCGAGAATACGTGTTCGCAACCTAGGCGCCAAAACTTCAAAACAGATGGCAACCTTGAAATGGCGGTCTCAAAGCCTTGCAAGCTTGAAAGACAAAGCATCGTGATACGTCCATTGTCGTGTGACCTCGGACCAAGTGGCCTGAGCTTGGCTTAAGTGTGAGCTCGACGTTTCATTCTAAGTTGATTTTGAGAAAATAATACAACTCGAAAGTCACTCAGAGACCTGGGATGGTACGACGTTGATGATGTTGATTGCTGACTTCGAACATCTTAGTGAGTCACTTGGAGAGACGCGGTCTACACTTATTGTTGTAACTTCCCTATAATAAATGGATATTTATTATTCAGTTATACGCCCCCTGGTGTTCAGGGGACGTTTCCTTGTATATAGGAGTTACAGGATTTTAAAGCCATTAAATTTATTAAATTAAAGGATAACTTCCTACAGACGTGTGGGATAGTATTCTGAGACTTCCTCTATAAATAGAGAAGTCCTGTACCCTTGTAAAGGACCAAAATTTTGGATCTTGAAAGAAACTCTGGAGAATTCATTCTTGAAGAATTTCCAGAAATTTCTTAAGTTCTAATAACAAAGACTCACGGACTAGGCAGAGTTAACTGCTGAACCACGTAAAAAATCATGCTTGTTTTATTGTATTTTCTGGCCATAAATATTTACTGTTTACGTGCTCTACATTTCAAGTTGACGAAAAACGGCGTCAACAATCTCATTTTTTCTTGAATTACTATGATTTATTTAAGTTTAAATAGAGATTAATTATGAAAAGTATTTTTATTGTTCATAAAAATATGAGTTTATGTTTGAATGATCTCTCTATGATTTGTAATTGATTTTTATATTTAGATTTAAATTTTGATCATGTTTAATAATTTGATTCAATTATTTTATTTTAAATATGTGATTTAAGGAAATAAATGTGGAAAATTATTTAGATTATTTTAAAAATGTTGGGAATTTTTGTATATGTTTAAAATGAGATTCTAAGGCTATCTGTAATTTGATTTCGAATTTGTATCATTTATGTAATATCCATGATTTATTTTGCTTATTCTATATTTTAATTATGAAAAATATTAATACTACTGTTCTAAACCCTAGGTAATTTTTGTGTATTGTTGTAGGGTGTAGAAACTGGTTTGTATAGTTACATTCTAATTTTAATTTTTTATATATTTTTCTTGAATTAATTGGTTTTTCTATTAAATTAAATAAGAAACATAGTTATTTTGCCCAGAAAATTCTAAAATAATTTTCATAAGTTTATTTTGGCTTTTGGAACAGTTCTCTATAATTAGTTTCAATTTTGGCCTGGCTGTATGATAATTTTGAATTATTTAAATTATTTGGAAAATTGAGGAAAAATAATTTATAAATGTTAAACATTATTTTTCTAGTCTTATATGAACCTTTGCTGATTATTTAGAGCTTTTGAAAAGTTGCTTATTAAATTTTGTTGTCATATGATAATTTTTAAAAAATTATTGAGTCTTCTATTTAATTATGATATTAAGGGCATTTTCATAATTTTTCACGTAAAAAGTATTTATATCTTTTGACCACGATTTTGGCCATCGACGAGTAGACGTCAAAATGATAGTAAGCCTTGAATAGAAAGTAACAACATAAATAATTTTATAGTGGTTCAGGCCCAATTTATTTGTAATAGCCTAATCCATTTGGAGTTGTGATATATGAAGCCTACACTTAAGATCAGATGAAACTGAGCCAACTGAATTTCTTAAGTGTTAGTAGGAAAATACAAAGTTTCTCTCTCTACAGAATACCAGCTTTTTCTCTTCTAACCTCTCTCAGAAAATACCCACAAGAATCCCCAAGTAAGAGTCTCCAAAAGAAGGATTCAAAAGTCCCCTAAAATGATGTCATGAGCTCTTTATTTATAGGCTCATGGATCGTACAAGAAAGATCCCTCGAATTTAGGGAATATCTAGTCCTTCTTGATGTAACTGGTCGGCTGAAACACTCCTTGACCAGTTAAATTCTTACTTGGTCGGGCAAATAAATTCCTGACCAGGTACAACCATCCTCTCGACCAATGCTCTTCCGACCAGTGATATCACAACTCTGTAGGTCATTTTCTAACCTTTGCACTTCCCTTGGTCAACCTATGTATTGACTATTAATATGCCACTTGACGACCATGCATTGCCACTTGTCACTTCTGATTGGCACGTCATTCAACTTAAATTTTGGGGATAACATTTGCCCCACAAGTTTATTATATGAGTTACTCTAATGATAAGCTATTTCTCTAGCTTAATATTATTTAGGTGATCCAAAATCTTCCGCCCAGTCAGCAACTTTCACAAATAATAAAAGTCCGACCAGTTAAATCTCCAAAAATTAAATAGCCAATCAGAAATTCAGAGAATATCCTAGAAGTTGCCTCCACGTGGTGACTCACCAGTAACTTTAATATTTTCCGTGTCCCAAAATTCAAAATAATGACTTTCTATATTCTCTTGCCTTTTCAAATAGACCCACGATTAAACTTTTCAGAAGCCATGAAAAAAGAAATTATCAGTTGCCAAATTGTGGGATAAGGGGATAGTGGCAAAGAAATAACTCTATAAATTGTTGGACATAGTAGAGAGCTTTTACCCTGGCCTTATAAATAGGCCCATGGTTTCTCTATTAATTAGAAAAGTTCCTAAAACATTCCTCATCTAAACACCATCCTCTTGACTGATACCCCTCCAAAACTCCATGGGTGCTTCACTTCCTTCAAGCAAATCAAAAGCTTCTTCAAGAAATCAACTGTTTTACCCTCCATTTGGGTTAGTTCTTTCTCCTTTGGCTTTACCTTTAAGAATTTTGTCCTTTAAAATTCTGCCAAAATATTTCTTAGGATAGGTGAATGTCGAAACCCACTTTTGATATGCTCTCCTTGGAATTTTGTGATGAATATTTGTAGGATAGTACTTTTGTGGTTGTTTTGATGTAGATTAGGCTTTGAGCTAGCCAATTTCACTTTCAAATTCGTGAAATTTTGATGAAAAAATAGTTTCCCATCCTCCATTGCATATTCAGGTTCATGAGTTTGTATGAACTTTGAAGTTTTCTTGAAACTTTTTGAAATCCTTAAAATTCCCCCATTGATCTTGTTGTGCTCCATGAAAATGAAATCGTGTTTGTGACCCACGTTTTTTAGTGAACTTGTGATTACCGAGTGAATTTAAAAAAAAAAATCAAAATCAATGTTCACATTCGTGTGTGTGAACGATCGGATAGGCATTCTTCCACTCGGACTGGCTTGCTCCGATCAGGTTCCTTGGCTGTTTGGAACACGTGATCATTGTTGGGAACACGCATGAGCTGCTTAGAATTGTGTTTGTGGCGAATTAGGTTCGCCATGGCTGGTCGAAACCCGTGCTTAACAAGTCGGGTAAGCCCTAACTCCTCGAACAATTTGGGTAACCCTGATTCAAGTTGGCACTGATCCGATGTACCGTACTGCCTACTCGGGTGACATAACTCAATCAAATTCACATTTGCCCCAATTGCACTTTGCTCATTGTTCCGCTCGGTCACACACTTAGCTGCTCAAGATGCCTTGGCTCCTTGGTGTCCCTTCATCCGCTCGGTCACATGCTTAGCAGTTCAGGTATGTACCCATCTTTGGGAACCCAAACACCACGCGAGCAAAAAAACATAAAACACCCGATCAGGTTGGCCTTGGAATATGCCGTGTGACACTAAATATTTTTTCTTTGTGAACTGCATCAAATTATCACTACTACTCACATACATTTTTATCTGGGTAGTAAAATGTTTTCACTGCTCAGAATTTTTTTTCACTGGGCAATAAATATTGTTCCATTGCATTCATTTTTTGTTTGGTTTACTCTCCTTCGCGTATTTTTTGTAGATGAATAGTTTCGACTACAAGTGAGGTGACAACCAAATAGACTCTGATTCTTCATCTCCCGCTTCAAGTGATACCTTCCAAGCAGCGATTCTTCTTCCAAATCTCCAAGCAAACGAACTCCAGAAGATCATCTTCGTCGTCTCAAAAAAATCCTTCTGTGGTCAGCTTTATACTTCCTCCACGAAGAGAAGTTCCTTAAGCAGCAATGTCAGCACCAACCGATGAGGACAAAAAAGTCCAATAAACTCCCTCAGGAACAAGATCCCCAAGTAGCTCGTAGAGCAATGGCAAAGGTGGTGGAACGAGTGCCTTTTGTGGGAGAAAATTTCTTAGAAGAAGTTGATACTGAAGCCTCTTCAAAGCCTCATCGCCAAGTTAGAAATACTAGTAAACCCAAAAGAAAGGCTACCTAGACTTTTTCCATAGAAATCCAACAAACTGCTACACTCAAACCGGTGGAAGAAAGAAGATTGCGTGCCTTCGTGGTTCGTAACTAAGTCTTCTAATCTAAACTCCAAAATGCTTGATAGACACATTCAAACTTTGGGACTTGAAGGAGTGAATGTGGTATGCCCACACCCATACCAGAGAGCCAATAACCATGGCGATGCCTATTGTGCATAGTCTAGGTATCACGTTTATGCAGGAGCTACTATCCCTTTGCCTCCTTTCATTAGGTCAATAGCGAATTACTTTAATGTTTCTCCCTTCCAAATTGCTCCAAATGGGAAACAAGCCTTGTCTGCCTTATACATTCTCTACCAATTCCATTGTTGGAACCCACATACCCCTCATGAGGTACACTATTTGTTCGATCTTAGGACTAACCCCAGCCATAATAATATAGGTTTTTTCCACCTCTTTCATATACAAAAAGGGGTTAAGTATCCTCATGGAATTATCCATAAATCAAATCCTGGAAGGTATTATATGGAATATTTTCTTACTCGAGACATCAAAGCCAACAACCTGGCTTTTACTCACGCAGGCCCTTTTAATCAACCTCTCCTAACCTAGGAAATGCATTCCCGGGCAGAGGATCTCGCTAACATGCCCATTGAGGAGAAGGATGTTAAGTAGTTGGTCACCTTGGATAATCTTCAATTGGTAGGATTGTTACAGAACAACCAATGTATTGTTGTGGCAGTACACCTAATGAAGCAGATACAACTGATCAGTCTAATCCCGATACAGAAGTAGTGATTGACTAGTTTTCTCCTGAACCATGTCCTTAGCCACGCCGACTAGGTGGTCTTATCATTAGAGAGCCTCTTATTGAAAATTCTCACCGACCTACCTTCCCTATTAGGCCTGGGAAAGGAAAAGGCATCCAGCTCCTTAGAGAAGATTGCTCATTGTTGGAAGACGAGGATGACATTTTTGATCAAATTCTAAACTCAGGTTTTTCTACTAACAGTAACCAAAGTTTATTTTGTTCTAGATAATTTTTTGAGAATGATTGTGATGAAAGTCTATAGAGTCATGTAGTCATAGTAAAACTTTTCATTCACTTACATTTATTTCTCGTTTTCACTCACCGAATTTTTGCTTTACTTTTTTGCAGATCCTGACATGTTCAAGCAGTTCAACACTCCCTCTGCCCAAAAGAGGAAAACTAGTGAAGGTAGCAGCCTGAATCCTCCAAGCAAGGTCGTGAGGACTACACTGCCTAATCAGGGGAGACCATTCGATGAGTTAGTCATTATTCCACGCTTGACTCCACCGTCTATTCCTTATTCTGCGAGCCTACAAACTACTCGATCAACCTCCTTAAGCGAGCCCCTTCGCATTGCTGGTGAGTATGGCAAAGAGTTACTAGACCATACTCTTCACACTTAATGACAACTCAGACATTTGAGACTCTACCCTAACAAAGCGTTGAAGTTGTCCTTCACAAAGCCCTTGCTCAAATTATGAGTGTAAGCATCTTATCATAAACACTCACTTTCTTATTGTTTATTCTTAATACTTTTATCCATTTCAGGGACTCATCACTATCAGTCATGCTCAAAGCTGAGTAGTCGAATATAAGGAGCAGGTCAAGGTCTTGAATGATCAATCGGTAGAAGCCTAGGCAAAGAGTGAAAGTCTGAGAAAGATCTCCAAGAAAAGATTGAGCAGGCAGAGAAAACAATTGCTAACCGAGATAGATCGTTGAAGCAGTAGGTTGATGAGAACAGCAAGAAAATCCACGCCAATAAGACATTGACCAACCTGCTGGAGAAAAAGACTCAAGAGAATGAAGAGTTGAAACAGGAAAAGGAAGTTGATCTGGCTCGTTACGAAGAAATATGCTTCAACTGCTTCTATCAGATTTGGAAGTTAAATAAGCCTCTCAACCTGGAATTTCTCTCAGAAGAAGCAAAGGTCGAAGATCTCACCAAATGCAAAGCCAAGGCTGCTGAGGAGGTAGCTCTTCCAGCTGGCACAGTGCCTGCCTCTCCTGCTCTATCATTTCGACCAGAGAAGGTCCTGGATGTTGACGACGGTGTTGACTAGCCAGGTACTAGTTTACCTGACTAGTAGACACTCTTAGCAGACCAGAGAGCTTCCTATCCAACCATAGAGTTTCCTACTTGACCAGTGATGCATGCTCAGCCGACCAGGGAGGTTGTATCTCCTCTCCCGACCAGGGAAACTTTGCACCTGACCAGCAAAACTGTAACGACCCAAATTCGCTAATAAGGCTTAAGGGCCTTGATTAGTATGCCTGGAGGGCATAACGGAGATTATGTGTGATTTTAATGATTTAGATGTATGATTATGATTTAAAGCATGTTATATGATTACTTGAGTATTTGAGATGCATGACTATGTGTGTTAGTATGCATATAGGCCCAGATTGAGTTAGAAGGGCATAATCATAATTTTGGCCATTATGGGCATAACTGCTTTGATATATGTGATAATTGTTGAGACCACATTATTATGTGGATATATCTGCGATCTGTGACTCGAGACGATCCTAGTGAGCAAAGTAGCGGAAAAGTCATAGCGGGGATTTATACCCGGCTCGGGGTGAGCTCAGGGGTATAAATGGGAATTTAGTGGATAAGCTGGAGATTATTATGACATTGAGGAATGCTATTGGTGATTAATTAGGTATCGGGAATTAAGCGGGAAATAATAGAGACACTCGAGGAAGTAGCGGGAATTAGGTAAAATGACTAAAATGCCCTTAAGTGGACTAAAGGATTAGAGTTAATAGGGAGGGCATAGAGGTCATTTGACTCTTAAGGATGGGTATTACTGAGGTTTTAAGTTAGTGGAATTTGTAGAATATCAAAGAAGTCTGGAAAAGAAGGGAAAAGAAAGAGGGAAAGCAGAGAGAGTTTCTCTAAGTCGGTTTACACTTTCCTTCACCTGTTTCTTGAGAATTTCTGGAGTAAAGCTTAGAGGAGAGCTGGGATAACTAAACATCAAGGATCTTGACCTGAGACTAAGGAATTGGCAGAGGTTTAGCAGGGTTTCACTAACACTTGAGGTAAGATTCTAGAGTTCATCCATTTCTGTTTCTGGTTTTTAAGTTGTGGTACTTGAGTTGAATTGAATGGAACTTTGGGGAATTCAGGCTTAAGGCTGAGGAGTAGCAAGCCAAGGGAGCCTAGGGATAGCTTGTGGGCGAAATTCTATCAAAGGTATGAATTCTAAGCTCTAATTCTGATGTTCAGCTGGTTTATGTTGGGTTTTAGAGTTTGGAGGTGGCTATGGTGAATTTTGGGTTTGTGATTGCATGTGCTTGGGTTTTAGATGTTTAGGGTGCTTGGGATGAGTGGAGTATGGTCATGATGTGGTTTTTAAGTTTGGGTAAGAGTTGGAAGAGGTTTGGTTGAGATTGGCTCGAGAAAATCGCACAAGGGAAATTTTGGTGCTGGGCTGTCTGTGACTAGCGCTAGCCTTTGGGCGCTGTAGCGCTAGGCCATTTTGCTGGAAGGGTTTTGGCTTCTGTCTGTAGCGCTATAGCGCCCTCCCAAGAGCGCTGTAGCACTACCCTGCCTTCTGAAGGGGATTTTAGGGTAATTTGCAAGGGTTTTTGACCTAAGGTTTGGGGTTTGGTTCCACCACCTTGTTTGGTGGAACTAGGACATCCTGGGGGGCTCGGGATTGGCCCCGGGGCTAGGTTTTGAACTTGAGGGTTGATGTTGACTTTGGCCATGATTGTGTTTAGGTGAGCGCTAGGGCTCGAGTGGGATCGTGCTCAAGGTGTCGAGGGATCAAAGCTATTGAATTGAAAGGTAAGAAAACTGCACCTGGTTATATAATTGTGATGGGACTAAGTGCTCCCGAGAATTGTATCATGTCAATGTTGGTATCACGCCATGGGACATGTAAAAGCAGCCTAAGAGTGTCGTACATACTAATAGCGCGCAGAGCGTGACTCGGCCACTTTGAGCCATGAACACTGGGATAACAGAGGGAGCAGCCTGTGAGCGCTAGCCCTGGTTATCGTTTATAAACTGTGCATGTTATGTGTTGATATACCTAGTATGTGGAATACTTGACTATATTGAATGGTTGTTTGACTGAGGCTATGTGATGCAACGTGAGATATTGACTTGTGTGATAATTGCTTATGCTTTGTTGATGTTGTGTTTTCTTGCTGGGCCTTGGCTCACGGGTGCTCCGTGGTGCAGGTAAGGGCAAGGGCAAGCTAGACCAAGCCTGAGGTGGAGAGCTCCGAGGTGAAATGTACATAGCCAGCTGTTCGATCACCACGATCGAGGAGTGGACCAGGACAGAGATTACCTAACCGCTTGTTTTGCCTTAGTATGGCTGGATATTGTACCTGAGTCTTGCAACTTTTGTAAATGATCTTTAAACTTGTATTTTTGGGATCCCGTATAAATAAATAGTGTTTCTTAATGAAAAATGTGACTTTTGAGACCAAAATTCTTTTAACCCTAGTTCCTTTGAAACTTCTGCAATACAATTTTAATTAAATGACTTGATTAGCAAGTCCAGCACTTTATAAACACACAGTGTAACGGTCTTGGTTATCTAGGGCGTTACAACTTGGTATCAGAGCGTCCTAGGTTTATGGGTCCTGAAGACTGGCTGGATATGTACATTCGCCGCGGAAGACATGCTCAACTCAGGGTTTGGTAATTGTGTATACATGGTTATGGGTTTAAATGATTTGAGTGAGATATGATTGCTGATATCTGTCTGATGAATAGGGAGCATGAGATTCTGATAGGGCCTGGCCTTGACTATTGCATGATGTTATTGAGGCGTGCTTATTAGCATTGTTGTGCATGTGAATGAATATCTCGATAAATTGCTGTACTCGATTGTTTGTGAATGATTGGAGTTCCAAAGATAGATTATGAGAGAATTACTACCCTGTCATCTTAGCCTAATTGCCGAGTCGTTGATTGCAGATTGACTTGAATAGTTATGCGTTCAAGGAAATCCACACAACAAGCTGGCAGGTCTGGGGCTAGAGAGGATGACCAGGGCCCAACCCCTCCGCCAGTCCCTGAGAACTGGCAGCAGTTAATGGCAGAAATGCAAGCTAGGCTTCAGAGCCAAGATGAACTGATCAGAATTCTGCAGCAGGCTCCATTTGGGAGTGTTGCCCCTGCTGTGCCACCGGCATTGGTACCTGTGGTGCAGCCAGTTGATGTTGGGAATAAAGTGGAACCATTATATGAGCGGTTCAGGAAACAGCAGCCCCCGATATTTGAAGGTGGACCAGATCCACTAAAAGCTGAGCAGTGGATGACTTTGATCACTACCATTCTTGACTTTATGAAAGTGGAAGGACATGATAGGGTGGCCTGTGCCACTTATAAGCTGAGAGAGGATGCCTTAATCTGGTGGGAGGTGGCATCACAGACTAGAAATGTTGCTGCAATGACATGGGAAGAGTTTAAGGATTTATTCAATCAGAAGTATTATAATGTTGCCATCAGGGTAGCGAAAGTAAATGAGTTTGTGGGGCTAGTTCAGGGCAGTATGACAGTTACAGAGTATGCCTTGAAGTTTGACAGACTTGCAAAGTTCGTGCCAGATCTTGTGCCTACTGATGCAGCCAGGTTAGACAGATTTGTTAGAGGGCTGAATGTTATGATAGCCCGAGATGTAAGGATTACCACAGTTCCTGGAGTGACTACTTATGCCCAAGCTGTGGAGAGGGCTCTTACGGCTGAGGAAGCGGAGAATAGGATATGGAAGGATAGTGCAGCAAGAAGAGAGGATCATAGGCCAGTGCCTCCATACACTGGTTCTAGTAGGGGCGGAGGCTCCAGTGATTTGAAAAGAAAGGTTCCTGATGCTCCAACCGCTCCTAGGTTTGATAGGGGAGGTCGGGGTACTCAGGGTGGTCGTCGGGGAGGCGGTGATTTGTGGAGGACTTACCCAGAGTGCACGAGGTGCAGGAGGCACCATTTGGGTGAGTGTCAGCCTAAGGCCTGCTATGTATGCGGGGTGGTGGGACACCTCAAGAAGGATTGCCCGACGGTGAAGAAGGGGGAGACAGGAAAGGTGGACAGCTTGACTCCAGCTCGAGTGTTCAGTTTGACGCAGTCGGAGGCCGAGGCTAGTCCCTCGGTAGTGACATGTCAGCTTTCTAGTGTTGGCACTCCTTTTACTGTTTTGATTGATTCTGGTGCTACGCATTCATTTGTATCTGATAGGGTGATTGATAGACTGTGTAGACCTAGTGAGTATAGTGCTTCAGGGTTTGGGACTATATTGCCTACAGGAGAGCTGGTAGTGTCTAGGAGGTGGATTAGAGCACTGCCGGTGTTAGTTGATGGTAGAGAGTTGTCAGTAGACTTGATTGAATTGAGAATGGAGGATTTTGATATGATTCTAGGTATGGACTGGCTGGTTAGATATGGAGCTACTATCGATTGTAGAAAGAAAATGGTGACTTTTGAGCCAGAGGGCGAGAATCCCTTCGTTTTTGTGGGAGCAGTGCGTGGACCCCGCGTACCCAGGATATCTGCGTTGAGAGCCAGAGATTTGTTACAGGGTGGATGTATAGGCTTTTTGGCTAGTGTGGTGGATACCACCAAAGTTTCACTAGTTGGACTGGAGGAGACCAGACTGGTTTGTGAGTTCTTAGATGTGTTCCCTGAGGATTTGCCTGGGTTGCCGCCGCGTAGGGAGATTGAGTTTGTTATTGAGTTGGCACCCGGGACAGAGCCATTGTCGAGGGCACCATATAGGATGGCACCGACGGAACTGAAAGAGTTAAAGATACAATTGCAGGAACTTCTGGATATAGGGTTCATCAGACCTAGCTACTCGCCATGGGGTGCACCAGTTTTGTTTGTTAAGAAGAAGGACGGGACTTTGAGGATGTGTATTGACTATCGGGAATTGAACAAGTTAACTATTAAAAATAGGTATCCCCTACCGAGGATTGATGACTTGTTTGATCAGCTGCAGGGTAAGATGGTGTTTTCAAAGATTGATCTTCGATTTGGTTATCACCAGCTGAGGATCAAGGATGAGGACATACCTAAGACGGCCTTCCGGACACGGTATGGGCATTATGAGTTCTTGGTCATGTCTTTTGGTTTGACCAATGCCCCAGCAGCCTTTATGGACTTAATGAATAGAGTGTTCAAAGATTTTCTAGATCAGTTTGTTATAGTCTTCATCGATGACATCCTGGTGTATTCCAGTTCGGAGGCAGAGCACGAGATTCATCTTCGTTTGGTTCTTCAGAGGTTGAGGGAGCATCAGTTGTATGCATAGTTTAAGAAGTGCGAGTTCTGGTTACCTGAAGTGACATTCCTTGGACATATTGTAGGTGCAGATGGGATTAAGGTGGATCCGTCTAAGATAGAGGCAGTTAGGGATTGGCCGAGGCCAAGGAATGCCATAGAGGTACGGAGTTTCCTTGGGTTAGCAGGTTACTACAGGCGGTTTGTAGAGGGATTCTCGAAGATAGCAGCACCGATGACAGAATTGACAAGAAAAAACTTGAGGTTTATCTGGTCGGATAAGTGTGAAGACAGTTTTCAGGAGTTGAAGCGACGACTTATTACAGCGCCAGTGTTGAGTCTTCCTTCGGGGGAAGGAAAGTTTGTTGTCTATTGTGATGCATCGAGGTTGGGTTTAGGCTGTGTGTTGATGCAGAATGAGAAGGTCATAGCTTATGCATCGCGACAGCTGAAGGAGTATGAGCAGCGGTATCCTACTCATGACTTGGAGCTGGCAGCGGTGGTCTTTGCACTGAAGATTTGGCGGCATTATCTTTATGGAGAGAAGTGCGAGGTATACACTGACCATAAGAGCCTGAAGTATTTCTTTACACAGAAGGACCTAAATATGAGACAGAGGCGTTGGCTGGAGTTGGTAAAGGACTATGATTGTGATATTCTCTATCATCCAGGGAAAGCCAATGTGGTGGCTGATGCATTGAGCCGCAGAGGTCCAAGTCAGTTGTATAGCTCTGTTCAGATCTCAAGGGAGTTAGCTGATGAGATGGTTAGAGCGGGGATAAAATTGGTAGTGGGCCAGTTGGCCAACATTACTCTGCAGTCGAACCTGCTAGAGCGGATCGGAGAAGGGCAGTTGACAGACACCCAGTTATAGGGGATTAGGGATGATGTCTTAGCGGGAGTAGCTAAGGACTATTCTGTTTCTGAGGTTGGTTTACTTCGGTATCAGGGATGAATTTGTGTTCCAGCTGATGAGGGGATCAGACGAGAGATATTAGATGAGGCTCATACGACGCCGTACTCGCTTCATCCGGGTACCACGAAGATGTATCAGGATCTACGGACTTTGTATTGGTGGCCCGGGATGAAGAAGAATGTGGTTGAGTACGTTGCCAGATGCCTAACCTGTCAGCAGGTGAAAGCTGAGCATCAGCGACCAGCAGGGTTGCTTCAGCCTTTGGGTATTCCCGAATGGAAATGGGAGGATATTACTATGGACTTTGTGGGAGGTTTACCCAGAACAGTAGGACTTCATGATTCGGTGTGGGTGATAGTGGATAGATACACCAAATCAGCTTATTTCCTTCCAGTGAGGTCAACATATACTGTAGATCAATATGCTGAGTTGTATGTGAGGGAGATCGTAGGTCTCCACGGGGTTCCTAAGTCTATAGTGTCAGACCGGGATCCTATTTTCACTTCCAAGTTTTGGGGTGGTTTGCAGAAAGCTTTGGGGACTCAGTTGAAGTTCAGTACAGCTTTTCATCCTCAAACTGATGGACAGTCTGAGAGGACGATCCAGGTATTGGAGGATATGCTCAGAGCCTGTGTGATTGATTTTGAGGGTTCATGGAGTAAGTACCTTCCGTTGATTGAGTTCTCGTACAATAATAGTTATCAATCAACAATTGGAGTGGCTCCTTATAAGATGTTATATGGGAGGAAGTGTAGATCACCCATTCATTGGGATGAAATGGGTGAGAGGAGGTATTTGGGGCCAGACATGGTTCAGAAGACAAGTGAGGCCATAGAGAAGATTCGGGCTAGGATGCTCGCTTCACAGAGTTGATAGAAAAGCTACGCTGATCCTAAGCATAGAGACGTGGAGTTCCGGGTTGGTGACCACGTCTTTCTTCGAGTTTCGCCTCTGCGAGGGGTGAGGAGGTTTGGTAAGAAGGGCAAGCTAAGCCCTAGGTTCGTTGGACCATTCGAGATCCTGGAAAGGATTGGTCAGGTGGCTTACAGGTTAGCTTTGCCGCCATCGTTGTCTGGAGTTCATGACGTGTTCCATGTCTCCATGCTTCGGAAGTATGTCTCAGATGTGACTCATGTGTTGAGGCATGAAGATTTGGAGTTACAGGCAGATTTGGCTTATGAAGAGCAACCGATTCAGATCTTCGATCGGAAAGATAAAGTATTGCGGAATAAGACAATTCCTCTGGTTAAGGTACTGTGGAGAAATAGTAAGGTCGAAGAGGCGACCTGGGAACTTAAGACTGCGATGCGGGATCAGTATCCCGAGTTGTTCAGGTAAATTTCGAGGACGAAATTCTTATTAGGAGGGGATAGTTGTAACGACCCAAATTCGCTAATAAGGCTTAAGGGCCTTGATTAGTATGCCTGGAGGGAATAACGGAGATTATGTGTGATTTTAATGATTTAGATGTATGATTATGATTTAAAGCATGTTATATGATTACTTGAGTATTTGAGATGCATGACTATGTGTGTTAGTATGCATATAGGCCCAGATTGAGTTAGAAGGGCATAATCATAATTTTGGCCATTATGGGCATAACTGCTTTGATATATGTGATAATTGTTGAGACCACATTATTATGTGGATATATCTGCGATCTGTGACTCGAGACGATCCTAGTGAGCAAAGTAGCGGAAAAGTCATAGCGGGGATTTATACCCGGCTCGGGGTGAGCTCAGGGGTATAAATGGGAATTTAGTGGATAAGCTGGAGATTATTATGACATTGAGGAATGCTATTGGTGATTAATTAGGTATCGGGAATTAAGCGGGAAATAATAGAGACACTCGAGGAAGTAGCGGGAATTAGGTAAAATGACTAAAATGCCCTTAAGTGGACTAAAGGATTAGAGTTAATAGGGAGGGCATAGAGGTCATTTGACTCTTAAGGATGGGTATTACTGAGGTTTTAAGTTAGTGGAATTTGTAGAATATCAAAGAAGTCTGGAAAAGAAGGGAAAAGAAAGAGGGAAAGCAGAGAGAGTTTCTCTAAGTCGGTTTACACTTTCCTTCACCTGTTTCTTGAGAATTTCTGGAGTAAAGCTTAGAGGAGAGCTGGGATAACTAAACATCAAGGATCTTGACCTGAGACTAAGGAATTGGCAGAGGTTTAGCAGGGTTTCACTAACACTTGAGGTAAGATTCTAGAGTTCATCCATTTCTGTTTCTGGTTTTTAAGTTGTGGTACTTGAGTTGAATTGAATGGAACTTTGGGGAATTCAGGCTTAAGGCTGAGGAGTAGCAAGCCAAGGGAGCCTAGGGATAGCTTGTGGGCGAAATTCTATCAAAGGTATGAATTCTAAGCTCTAATTCTGATGTTCAGCTGGTTTATGTTGGGTTTTAGAGTTTGGAGGTGGCTATGGTGAATTTTGGGTTTGTGATTGCATGTGCTTGGGTTTTAGATGTTTAGGGTGCTTGGGATGAGTGGAGTATGGTCATGATGTGGTTTTTAAGTTTGGGTAAGAGTTGGAAGAGGTTTGGTTGAGGTTGGCTCGAGAAAATCGCACAAGGGAAATTTTGGTGCTGGGCTGTCTGTGACTAGCGCTAGCCTTTGGGCGCTGTAGCGCTAGGCCATTTTGCTGGAAGGGTTTTGGCTTCTGTCTGTAGCGCTATAGCGCCCTCCCAAGAGCGTTGTAGCGCTACCCTGCCTTCTGAAGGGGATTTTAGGGTAATTTGCAAGGGTTTTTGACCTAAGGTTTGGGGTTTGGTTCCACCACCTTGTTTGGTGGAACTAGGACATCCCGGGGGGCTCGGGATTGGCCCCGGGGCTAGGTTTTGAACTTGAGGGTTGATGTTGACTTTGGCCATGATTGTGTTTAGGTGAGCGCTAGGGCTCGAGTGGGATCGTGCTCAAGGTGTCGAGGGATCAAAGCTATTGAATTGAAAGGTAAGAAAACTGCACCTGGTTATATAATTGTGATGGGACTAAGTGCTCCCGAGAATTGTATCATGTCAATGTTGGTATCACGCCATGGGACATGTAAAAGCAGCCTAAGAGTGTCGTACATACTAATAGCGCGCAGAGCGTGACTCGGCCACTGGGAGCCATGAACACTGGGATAACAGAGGGAGCAGCCTGTGAGCGCTAGCCCTGGTTATCGTTTATAAACTGTGCATGTTATGTGTTGATATACCTAGTATGTGGAATACTTGACTATATTGAATGGTTGTTTGACTGAGGCTATGTGATGCAACGTGAGATAATGACTTGTCTGATAATTGCTTATGCTTTGTTGATGTTGTGTTTTCTTGCTGGGCCTTGGCTCACGGGTGCTACGTGGTGCAGGTAAGGGCAAGGGCAAGCTGGACCAAGCCTGAGGTGGAGAGCTCCGAGGTGAAATGTACATAGCCAGCTGTTCGATCACCACGATCGAGGAGTGGACCAGGACAAAGATTACCTAACCGCTTGTTTTGCCTTAGTATGGCTGGATATTGTACCTGAGTCTTGCAACTTTTGTAAATGATCTTTAAACTTGTATTTTTGGGATCCCGTATAAACAAATAGTGTTTCTTAATGAAAAATGTGACTTTTTAGACCAAAATGCTTTTAACCCTAGTTCCTTTGAAACTTCTGCAATACAATTTTAATTAAATGACTTGATTAGCAAGTCCAGCACTTTATAAACACACAGTGTAACGGTCTTGGTTATCCAAGGCGTTACAAAAACTTTGTACCTGGCAAGTAGTTCACTCTTTTGTCTTATACATTTGTGAAGACAATTGCTGCTTAGCAGCTTTGATATTTTTCTTGTATGGCTGAGCTGTTGGCATTTGTTCTTTACTTTTCTTTGCTAACTTGAAACATTCTAAGTCTTTTTAGACTTAAAACATTATAAGTTTTTTGTGAATGGTAAAGTCACTGTGATGTATGTCTTATATTTTCGCATGAGTACTTAGTTTTCTAACTTAGAAATTCTAGACATTTCATAAGTCCCTACTAAGTATACTTTCTCACACTCTTATTGCTCTAACATTTTATGAGCGTAATGTTTATTTTCACACGAATATCTGCTTCTAACTTGAAATTTTGAAAAATTCCAAGTTACTTAAGCTTTTTCAAACAAGTAAGCCTAATGGCCTTTTTTAACTTCGAAAATTTACAAGTCTACCTAAAAACAAATATCTTATCTCATGCTCTTATTGCTTGTGTTCAATTATATACCAGTATACCCTAAGTGCCCCCCAAGTGATCGAGGGTTGAAAGATCCTTGGTCACTTGCTACTTGACCAAATTTGTTCGAGAAGTAGAATCGACTACGCTGCTCGTAGCCTCTTTTATTACTCGTAAATTAAATAAGGACAAAACGTGTCTAATAATGAGTCTTAAACAACAAAAATTATTCAAAAATAAATGACTGGCCAGCAAATAAAAAGCTCATAAACCAAACAGAAATAACAAGTTAAACAACTTGAAATTAAGCTACCACTCTGAAAGCGATATTTTGTGATAATGTATCCTCAGACAGTCGCCATTTCAGTGGTTCCTGATCAGACTCCATTCAGCAAATAAAGTTTCTAAGTGTTGGGAGGAAAAACTTTCTTAATCTTGATAAAATCTGTCCTAACCTAGCACTCCAACTGCTAGGTCTTTTATGAACACTTTTTTGAGAACCAAATCTCCAACCTGGAACTTTTGATCTTTAATTATGGAATTAAAATAGCGGCCAACCTTTTGTTGATGGGCAACAACTCTCAACCTCGCCTTATCTCATTTTTCTTCAATACAATTCAAAGATTCATCTAATAATTGATTGTTCCCCTCCTGGTTGGTCAACTTTTCATTACCGCCCTGGTCGATAAAATCTGCAATACCTCCCTAGTCAGTAAAGTTCAAAACATCGTGCCGGTCAACATCCATCTCCTCTACTTCTTCTTCTTTCTCTCCTCACACAATCATATTATTCTCGTTGATTCCCCTCTGTGCCTTGACCACTGAATCATTGTAACATTCCCTAGCTTCCCTTCGGTTTCCTTGGATACATCCCATGCCAGCACTGGTCCGGAATCCAATAGTAAGGTGCCATATAGACACCGCTGCGTGTAGATCCATGAGTAGTGGTCGACCAATAACCACATTGTACGCCGGTGAACATTCTATTATCAAAAAATTTGTCATGACTGTCTCGTACCTAGGAGCATCCCCTAATGTGACTGGTAGTTTGATTGTTCTGACCGGTGGCAATCCTTCTCCAGTGAACCCGTAAATAATATGAGAGCATGGCTTCATGTCATTGATAGACAACTTCATCTTTTCAAAAGACGACTTGTAGATAATGTCCACCGAGCTTCCCGTATCAATCAGGCACCTCTTCACCTTCATGTTCGCAATTTAGACTATAATGACGAGCTGATAATTATGAGGACACCTCACGTGTCTAGCATCATCCTCAGTAAAGGTAAGAGACTCACTCTTGTACCGAGGATTCTTTAGAGGTCGCTCCTCAACAGTCATGACTTCTGATGTTACCTCCAACTCATGTCGAAGTGTATGGGCATATATTTCCCTTGCTTAGTTACTATCCCCAGCCAAGTGTGGACCTCCACATATAGTGTGTAAGGTAAAGTCCACAGGCTCGGGTTGCAAGGGTTAAAGATCATTGTCGTTTGAACCCAGGATTGTTGTTGCTTCCTTCTCCTTGGGGAATTTTCTTCCTGATACTTTTTCAACTTACCCGATCAGAGAAGAAATTCTATCTCATCCTTGAGGTAATTTCATTCATTCGTGCCGTGACCATATTCTCCATGGAAATGACAAAACTTATTCATATTTCTCTTACTCGTTTCTTTCCTAATGGGTGGAGGCTTCCGGTAGGGAACCTCCTGATGACTCGTGAACTGAGGCTCATACTTGGTTGGCTTGTCATTTGAACTTGACTTGGCCTTCTTTTCTACATGGTTGTTAGACCTGTTATTCCCATGTTTCTTTCCACCATTTTCATCGTTTCCACCATTCTTAGGAGGGTGAGCTGAACCACCTGGATTGTATATTCCTTTCTTTTCTTTCTTGATTGCATCATCCAATTTCATATACGTTTCCACTCGTTCAAGAAATTGTTGAAGTGTTGAAAATGGATTTCTATGTATACTATCCCACAAAGGGGTTCAGTAAGTGATTCTAGAGGATATGTCAACTATTTTCCCCTCATCTCCTACAGAAGTTGCTCTGTTGGCCTCTCTCATGAATCTCTGTACATAATTCTTTAGAGATTCATCCTTTCCTTGTTTGATATCTACCAAGTGGTTGGCGTAAACTGGTGGAGTCCGGGCAACACTGAATTGTCTACAAAACTCCTTCCTGAATGTTTCCCATGAGGTAATCGAATTTAGCTTAAACTTCCAATACCATTCCTAGACAGTATCTGACAACGTAGTAGGGAAAAATCTACACCGATAATCATCACTTACCCCGAGCAGTTCCATCTGGTCCACAAATTTCCCAACATGTCTGATGGGATCTGTTTTTTCTGTATACACTGGTAGTATCGGTGCTTTATATTTTTCCAGTGGCTGGGTTGCTCTAATCCAGGCATAGAATGGACTGCCACTCCTGTGGTCTACTGCATCTATCCTGGAAGGTTGTTTTGATAAACCATGCACTGCAACTGTTAGCGCTTCACACTGGGCTTGGATGGTTGGTGCAACTGACGAGGCTCCATGATTTTGACCTCCCGTTCGGGCATTTCCATCTGGTGCATTGCAGTTCAGATCCTCCCCTTCGATCGGGATGATCTTCTCTTGTTGCTAATAACGTCCTTAGATCCTTCCGGGAAACATCTCCTCCTAACTGATCGAACACCGTACTCTTTGATTTTTCAGAGGGCTTACTATGCGGGACCTGCTCTCTCCCACTATACTGCTGGCCAGGATGTAGTGGCGGCTTCTCGGCATGGCCGGGGCGGTCCTTTCCTCCTTCTTGTTGGTTGTTACCGTCTTTGTATTTTGACGGTTGGTTTGATGAATAGCAGCCTCATCCCGACCATATCCATCTTTATGCTGTTGAGATTTCTTATCTTGAGGAGCTCTGGTCTGGTTATGCCTGGGCAGAGTCTTCTTACTACCCGACCGGTGACTTCCTGATCGAGAATTTTCTGACCGGTGGCTTCTGGAAGGGGTTCTAAAATTCTCCCTTTGTGTCGATGCTGTCTCAGAATGGACCCCATCATTTGCCCGACCAATGGGACTGCTTCTACTTATGTCTGGTCCCCGAGAATCAGGCCTTCTAGCAGGGGACTTCAAACCAGCATTATTGTGTCGTGCTACCTGGGCAGCTGCTCGTGCCGCAACTTGGGCATTGGCCTGGGCCAATTGAATAGCTGCTTCTGAAGCGAGTACTGCCTCACGATGTCGCCGGTCAACCTCCTCCTATCGTCGCCTGATCTCTTCGCTTATGGCATCCATATCCCGTCTTTGTTGTTCGAATGCTGCCTTTCGCCAGGCCATCTCCTCAACGAAAGACTCCTAACAAGTGTTGAATTGTATCATCTCTTCCTGGAAAGCTCCCATGGCTTCCTGGAGTTGTCTCCTTAAGAAAGACACTGGGCTCAGTGTCAGGGTTCTCAGGTGCAGGACCTTCAGGTCTAACAATTTCTTTTGCAGTTAACGTGCCAGACTTTTTGGGCACCATATTGGTAGGATAGTAGTATGTTTTTTATATTTAGGCTCTCAATGAAAGCATAAAAAATGTTGACCATGATTTTGGCCAACGACGAGTAGACGTCAAAATGATAGTAAGCCTTGAATGGAAAATTATGACACAAATAATTTTATAGTGGTTGAGCATCAATTTGTTGGTAATAGCCTAATCCACTTGGAGTTGTGATATATGAAGCCTACACTTAAGATTAGATGAAATTGAGCCAACTAAGTTTCTCAAGTGTAAGTAGGAAAATACAAAGTTTCTCTCTCTAGAGAATACCACCTTTTTCTAACTAAGCGCTCTCAAAAAATACCGCAAGAATCCCCAAGTAAGAGTCTCCATTAGAAGGATTCAAAAGTCCCCTACGAAGGCATGGGTTGTCAAGTGGAAATGCATGGTCGTCAAGTGGCATATTAATAGTCAATACATAGGTTGACCAAGGGAAGTGCAAAGGTTAGAAAAGGACCTACAGAGTTGTGATATCACTGGTCGAAAAAACATTGATCGAGAGGATGGTTGTGCCTGGTCAGGAAGTTATTTGCCCGACCAGGTAAGAATTTAACTGGTCAAGGAATGTTTCACCCGAACAGTTACATCAGGAAGGGGTTTCACCTGACCAGATTCATCATAAAGGGGTTTCACCCAACCAGTTATGTCAGAAAGGAGTTTCACCTGATCATTTACATCAGAAAAGGTATTTTACCCGACCAGTTATATCATAAATAGTTTCACCCAACTAGTTAAATCAAAAAGGTGTTTTACCCGACCAACTACGTCAGATTGAGGAGTGTAGCCGACCGGATTTTTCAGAAGCTCAGGAGTTAACTGCCCAGTGACTTCTTTACAGAACCTCAGTAACGACTTCAACCAGAATCACCCCTAACTACCACACGAATCTCTTAGATATCCTGAAGTAATGGCCATATCGTTATATTTTAAATTTGCTTATTAGTTATAGTTGGTTAAAACAACGAGATATTCCCTCAATTCGGGGGATCTTTCTTGTACGATCAATGAGCCAATAAATAAAGAGCTCAAGGCATCATTTTAGGGGACTTTTGAATCCTTATTTTGGAGACTCTTACTTGGGGATTCTTGGGGGTATTTTCTAAGAGAGCTTAGAGAGAAAAAACTGGTATTCTCTGGAGAGAGAAACTTTGTATTTTCCTACTTACACTTACGAAACTTAGTTGGCTCAGTTTCATCTGATCTTAAGTGTAGGCTTCACATATCATAACTCCAAGTGGCTTAGGCTATTACCAACAAATTGGGGCTGAACCACTATAAAATTATTTGTGTCGTTATTTTCTATTCAAGGCTTACTATCATTTTGACATCTCCTCGTCGTTGGCCAAAATTGTGGACAACAATATCAATTCATGTTTTATGATAGAAACATCCTTGTTTGTGCATGTGACATGATGGTTTGAAACTTTGTGAAAAATGATTTTAATTTATGTGCCATGCACGTTAAAATTGCCTAGTTAAATTATTTCGATAATTAGGGTTTTGAAATAGAACTCTAACGCCTATTTTTATTTTCCCTGAATTGTTGCTGTTTAATTGGACATCTAGGAGCTAGCAGTCGTCGGGTGACACAACAAATGGTTAGGGACATGTCAGCGAACAACGCATTGCTTATGGTGAGAAGAGTGGACATCTGCGCACAGGCTGTGCTTTATGCATACAACCTTGTTTTCTTATTTTTTTAGTTATGTAATTATATTTGTGACCTGAATTGTTGCATTAGTTTGACTAGCATGAGGGTAGTGCTAGAGATTTTAGTTAGTAGACATGCTTAGATGATAGAGTAGGCATGCTACCAGATTCTAGCTGCTTGTGTGAGTATAGCACTGGCAAGAGTGATCTAGGGTGTGTATAACTCAGGATAATAGGATGAAACCACAGAAGTGTTGAGTGTGAATACAATGCAGGTAGGGCAAAGATGTCTTGAGGGAACGACTGTGTGTGAGTATAGCGCAGGCTAGAATAGGTGCCACCATGGGAACGCTGAGTTTGAGTACAGCGCAGGCAAGGCAGATTACATTTCATGTTCGATCAACATGACTTGTTAGTATTTATTTGTGTGAGTGTAACACACATTATGTTAGTGTGATATGGTGCTTATATATCGCACGATGATTATTATGCTTATGATGTTTATTTATGTTTAGTTGAAAGTTTATGTTTTCTGGTTTGGGGAGTTATGTCCAACATTGCTCTTCCTACTGGGCGTTAGCTCACAACTACTCTGTGTGAAGATAAAGGAAAAGCGAAGCAATGAGTGGTGCAGGCTCGAGGCATGGACAAGAGATGGTAGAGGCTGGGATAGAAATGAATGTCATGTTTTAAATTTTCAGATTTGAACAGTTATTTTCATTATGTGGTTGTTATTAAATCTAGCGTCCATTTTTTAAAATATTAATGAGATCTCATTTTCTATTTAAATTTTAAATAAATATGTTCTTTTAGTGTCTTAAAGTATTTATTTGTCTATTATTTTAAACGGACTTCCTAAGTAACGTCTCGTAAAATTGGGGCGTTACAATGAGCTTCTGCAAATATCTCCACTTTAAACTCCTCATTATCTAGCACGCATATACGCCCCTTGAACTTTATCACTCTAGTATATGACATGGTGTAATCCTTGGAATCTCCATTTTGGATTTCTTGCTTTTGTTCCTCAACCTCTTATCTATTTGTTGTCCCTCCTTGATTCTTTCTAGTGAATTTGACTGAAGTCTAACATTACGAAGTTGTCTGGTGATAAATTCTATATTTCCTCGTTCCATATCCTCTAGTAGCTTTCCATATATGCTTTGTAAGGTATGAACCATTCCAGGACCTTTGCAATTAAGAGCATCAGCTACTATATTGGCCTTACTCGAATGATACATTGTCTTGTAGTCATAATCCTTAACAAACTCAAACCACCTTCTTTGCCTGATATTTAATTCCATCTTCGTGAAGAAGTACTTGAGACTCTTTTTATTAGTGTAAAATTCACCATTAACCCTATAAAGATAAAGACGCCACACCTTCAGTGCAAACACAACTACAACTAACTCCAGATCATGAGTCAGACACCTCTGTTCATAATCTTTTAATTGCCTAGAAGCATTGGCAATCAACTTCTAGTCTACATCAGACCACAACCTATCCCTTGTTTAACGCGTCACAATATCATCAGAAGGTAAGTTGAGTATTGATGCTTATATAAGTATATCTGTTAACTCTTGAAAACTTTGTTCACTCTTGTCTAACCATTTAAACATTAGATTCTTTCTTATTATCCATGTTAAAGGTGTAACATGGTCCCAAACCCCACATTAAACAATTCAATGCATGCATTCACATGATCTACAATTTCACTAGTAGTAAAAGAATGAGATGCATTTGATTCAAACAAAACTTTACATGTGGTATTGGCCATAGGAATCAGACCTGATACAACCGAAGGATTGGTTTTGACCTCTGCCTATGTGATAGCGAAGTCTCTGTCCGAAAGGAATTTATCGTCTTTCTTCTGTTCATCATTTTTTCCATTATGCTTACAGAGTGGGAAATTGAGTTTGATGTGCCCTTCTTTTCCACACTTGTAGCATGCCTATTCCCAGGACTCACCAACATGACATTTTGTACATTTAGGGCACTGCGAAATATTCTTTCCATTACCTCCAATAAGACGGTTCTCGCAACTAGTTTTAGGCCATTTGTCTTGCCCAGACTGTATAGACTGATCTCGTCCCCTCTTCTTATGATAATTGGATGTTGCTGCCCCACCTTTCTTGGCTTCTCTTCTTGCTATTAGGAATTGTTCCAAGTGTGCAGTGGAAATTGTGGTAATGGTAGTTTTGTATACAACAAAAAATTTTATATAAGCAACATTGTATGAGGATCCTTTAATATGCAATATGTTAATCAACAAAATATGTATATGTAAAATTGATATGAAATGATTTACCTCATGTAGCCTATCAAGAGTCATTGAATCTTTTCATATATAATTTGATTTTCCTATTCTCACTAGAGTACTCACACCAAGATCTTCCAAGATGTTCTATACACCTGAAGATGTGGGTGGGCACATAGAGAACAAGAATAAAATTTGTGAATCAAAAGTATTCTCAACACATGAGACTATTGATTAAAGGCTAGAGAGAAAGGTTTATCTTTTGTGAGAAAAAGGTGATCACTTTTACTGATGCTTCAAAAAAATTATTTTCCTATTTTCTATCATATAGAATATATAGACATTATAACAATAATAATAATAATAATAAGATAATAGTGATAATTTTAATAATAAAAAAATAATTAAAGACAGTCATATAGTCAATTTAAAAAAAAATTCAAAATATTTTATTAATTAATTAAATGAAAGAAAAAACCAATAACTGATCACTATCAGTAGTGGTACACGCATAGGACAGTCCAGGAAATACTATGCATGTAACACTTCCCTAAAATAAGGGGATTTGATTTTTCATACATATTTATTTTGAATAATTAATAATTAGAAATTCAAATAAGGTATCATATTTTTAAGGAAAAGATAACAACTTAAATTTCAAAATTCAAAATTTGAATTTTCATTATCATATTATTATTAATTAAATAAATATAATAATCAAAACCAATTTTTACTATCCATATTTATCCTTCCTCGCTTAAATAAAATAATTGATTAAAATCAATTTCTTTTATTTGTAAACAATTTAAAAAATTGCATTAATGCAATAATAAATTGTGCAACTTCAATTATCACATAATTGTATATTTATCCTGAATAATAAATATTCTCTCAAATAGCCTATTCACAGTTTGACGATTGTATCTACTCTTACCTTGAATAGTATTAATAGAGCCGCCTCGGGGCCTATGGACCAATAATTCAAAGCTCCAATAAATAATAGATTATTAACCAAAACACTTTGATTTAATAATCATATTTATTAATATCATAATTACTCCACTATAAATATGAGATTACACTCTTGAGAATTAAAGACATATATTTACTGAGTACTTTATTGTAACCATAAAGTGTCCATTGATATAATCATTACATACAAATTAATCCTCTATTTATGATTAATAAGTAAGTGGAAATAAAATTACTATTTTACCCTTTTAATTATATCTAGTGTACCATAGACTTTACTAGTGAAGGTTAATTCATAATCTGATTATGAATTTAACGTCAATAACATTTTCAGTTCCAAAAGCCAACCCAATAGGGAACCATCATTCAATCTATATGAAGGTATAGATTCCATATCAATTAAGCTATGTCCCTAGCCATATACACCATTGAGTCCCCAAAATAATTGTTCTTAGCCTGATCAATCTGATAAACCATAACGCATGAATCAAAGGATCAAATGACATATATAGGATTTCATAGTAACTTCAGGATTAAGATCAATTTGTATATGATCATCAGTTGATGTGTTTTATAATACTACAAAACAGTATTTAAACAATTATTATCAAATCACATCTGGTCCAGTTCTACATACTCTAAGTATGTAAAGCACCTCCACTAAAGTGTCATACTTCCCTAGTAACCCGGATCTAGGTCACATGTATTCATAATACTAGTGGATCGTACTAGTAGTAATTGATCTAAATTCCATAACTTTATTTTACTGCGAACTATTTAGGTCAATTATCTCAATCTCGATCCTCTCATACCAAGATGAGATTGATACCACATAGATGAACTTGGTCATTTTATGATATTTACTTAATATTGTTAACAATAATATAGTACATAAGCTACATATACACAATAATTCAATTCATTTATTCATTTCATTAAAACAATTATAACCTACAATTTCTTTAAGGGCACTATTTCCAACACTTGCAACATTCTCTTTCCAGATTCAGTCTTCACTACTCTTAGCAATAAGAGTCATCTCTACAACTTGGGCGTATGTGAACCTGCTTCTTGAAACAATCTCAACATCTATGCCAAACATGGATTTAAGACCCCTCACAAACCCATATGCTCGTACCTTATCGATAAGTACTAAGTCTGGGGTGAATTTTTCCAACCAATCAAACTTCCGCGCATATTCAGTAATGGTGAGAGTCTCTTGCACCAACTTGGTAAATTCATCCATCCACAAAATTATAGTACTTATCATTAAAGACTTGTCTGAACCCATCCCAATCCATAGTATTCACATTTTGTGCCTGCTGCACCACTTCCTACCAGATGCGGGAATTGTAGTGTCTCAAAATTTTACTTAGCTAGATAGTAGTAGTAGTAGTAGTAGTTGTATAGTAGTAGCTTGTAGTATTTTAGTTTTAGTGGATATTGGTTCAAGCCGGGATTTAGTTGCAAACTCATAGAAATATTTATGGATTTTGTAAGTTTAACCTATAGTTTAGAAATATTAATTATAACATAATGTTTGATTAATATAGCTGGTCCTAGAAATATTATTTATTATAACCTAAGGTTTACATAGAATTAATAAGAACATGACATTTGTAACAAGCATGTTTATTAAGGATTTAAGCATTTTGGATGAATAATTTAATAAAGGATAAATCTAGAAGCTCTAGAACATTCCAGTAGTTGTTAAGGTCACATTTTACTCAGTCAAAGATGTTTAAACAAATTCAAAATGTGCTGAAAGAGTGCAAAAACGTGTTTGATATATAAATGTATGTTGATATATTGTTGCTATGGGGGTCGATATATTTCCTACGAGAGATTCGGAAAACACGTCGACTTCGCATGAACGAAAGCATGAGACATAGGTAGGGGCGATATATCGCCTAGGGTAGGCGATATATCGGCTTTTGGAGCCATTTTTTTTAATCTTAGTGAATATAAATTAGAAACAACCCCCCAACCACTTGGACTTCCTCTTAAACGTTTTTTACCGATTTTTGGACATCTGTTGAAATGAAAATTCAAATCTTTTCAATTATTATTAATTTATTCATTCATTTTAAAAGGGGTTAGTTTCACTCATTGAACTCTATAAATAGGACCTAGTACTCAGCCATTTCACTCATCATTCAAGCATTCTTCAGAGCCTCCAAGCTGCTAAGATTACTCTAGAGAGAAAACACTTGGTTTTTGGGTTAAAAGCTTTTCCAATCTAAGCTTTATAAACACTTGGGAAGTAAGATAGACTGACATTTCGGTGTCGAGGTGTAGATCAAAGTTCTAGTCCATTCAAGGTGTTTAAGTTTCTTGAAGCTTAAGGTTTTCGGTAAGTTTCTACTTTGATGGTTTAGTTCTCTTTTTCATCTCCTTTTCTTTAGAAACTCATGGCTTTTACTGTTGGTTTTAGGAGTGTTCCAATCCCGTTCTTGTCTCCAATATCCCGGCTTTTGGTAAGAAAAATAGGTTAGATTATATGTGTTTATATGATGTGTTATGATATGTTTATATGCTATGATATGTGCTATGTATATATGCATAAATATGTTTTGTAGTCACTTGGGGCTTATAGCTGCTTAGATAGCAAGCCCCAAGATTTTTATCATTATCGTGGATTAGAGTTAAGATTTACCCTACTTCGATTAGTGGACTGAGGATCTAGATAGTTTTATCACATGCTACAGTAATGAGTTAATGGCCCTTAATATTGTAGTCCTATATGATATACGTTTTTACGTCATATGTTTTATGGTATACGTTTTATGATATAGTCTAATGATTTATGATATGTGTTTTTTGTAGATTTTCCTTGCTAGGCATTAGGCTCATTCCTTTTATTTTAGATGGTGTAGGAAAATGAAATTGGAAGGCGGGACAGATTCATGGTAGCTTAGCATGTGTATTGGAGTTGGATGGATTGAATGGACTGTGGGAAGATCGAGGATGACGTTGTTTAAAGTCTTTTAATTTATGTTGTATGTATTTCCGAACTTAGTATTTAAACGATTGATTAATGTTTATGTTTTTATGTTTTATGTACCAAACAATAGGTACCCATACCTTATTTTGTATTTCGTACCGTAATTTTTATTTTAATAAAGATCTAATATTTTATGTATGTATTCCAAAACAGTAGTTATTTTTAGTAGTTTTTAATGGTCCAAGGTCTAGAATCAGTCGGGGCATTACAGGAATCCTTCCTTAGATTTAGGACACACAGAATACACGATCATTTCCTTGAACTCTCATCATGTTCAAAATGTTCTCTATACGACTAATCCACTCTTCTGCCTCAACTAGATCGGTTGTTCCCTGAAATACAGATTGGTGTTTCTTACAGAACCTTTCAAATATTGTCTCCATCCTATCATCAATAGTAGGTGCTACAACTAAAGGTAATAGTAGGTGCTACCACCGGTGGTCTATTCTCTGGCTCCACCGATCTTGTTGGCATTCGATTAATTTCCTCATTATTTCTTAAAATGGTCTCTTCCAATTATACCAAACGTTCCTCCCATCCCCGTGGTTCTAGTGGTTGGGCATTGGTCCTACCTCGACCACTACCTCTACCTCGACCCGCTCTAGCTGATGGAGTCATATCATAATTCCTGATACACACGTCCAATAAATCATAAATAAGGAATTTTTAAAGCTAAAATAATCATGCCAACATTAAACTTGATAACTCGAAGAGAGAAAAAAAATCATTACAATTTTTCCAAATAATCCAAATCAAATTCGGCTTAACCCTATTAAGTATTTAGCTAAAGGCTCAAACTTAGCAATATAGCATGCTTCAATTCTTGGTACTACTATGTGCATAAACTTAAAAGACAAAATTTACACAAGTACGAATTTACAACTTACAGTACAGGGAAACTCGCTCATTCTTTGGCAATAAATTTTTCATGTTAGGACTTACCATGGACTATTTAGGATTGTATTCCACTGATAACAAATTGTAACAGCCCAATGTCCCGAGGCTGTCGAAGCTCCACCAGAGATTGCATCTTCTCCGGTGTCTGCGGACTGTGATGTGCTCTTTCTGACGTTCTTGACTCCATTCTTTGAGTTGAGAAGCTTCCTAAGTATCTAGCTCCTCACCACAACAAAAAGTCACCAAAGAAATGCACCCAAGCCACCATTCTGAAGTCCTCTTCCCCAAGCCACCATTGAACGGTGCTCAAAACATGTTTTCACATTCTAGACCACTTGGCTTTGTTTCCTCACTTCCAAAATTCTTCTATGAGTTCCCCATACCCAACCAACGAGCTTTTTAAACACAAAACTCATCCAAACACTTTAGATCAAAAAACACACACATGAACCCTAACCTTGAAGATTAAAAATTGTTGTTTCGTGTTTTGGGGTTCTTTTCGAATTTGGCCACGTTCGAACTCTTCCTGAGACACTAAGAATCACTTCTAGCATACCCAAAACAACCGAAAAATTTTCCAAGCATCTCAAACTCGGAATCTCACTTTCTCTCGCTAGGGTCTTTCTTGAATAAACCCTAACCCGACCCTCACGTTTTCTCTCTCCTTTCTCAGTGTCTTTGAACTTAGAAAAAACCTAAAATTCGAAATCTAAGAAGAGAAAAAGAGAAGTTGATTGTGATATGTTATTTTCCCAAAATATCATATATATATATATAGTGAGAGAGAGAGAGAAAGATATCCTAAGTGGCTATTCAGTTAAATTAAAATTGAATTTGAATTGACATTTTGGAATTTCAAACCTAATATTCCCTTAATTGTCCTCAAGAAAATTTAAATTCTACGTCATTATGGTCCTTTTATAATTCCACAAATATTATTAATTTTAAATCATTTTTAATAATAATAATGATAATGTGATAAATCAAATAAATAAAATAGAATAAAAATTCTTACCATGTTATTAATTATTATTATACTCAATACAATAATAACACTCAAAAAAATAAATAATTAAAATTAACCCAATAATTTATTATTTACTAGGTAACATGCTCCTGCTGAGATTTTATTACCATGGCAATATACTCATGCGCATGTAATTAAAAATTTAGTTTTCATTAAAGTTTCATACATATTTAAACTCATAAGTATGAAAAATTAATAACAATAATAAAACTACTACCCGAGCAAGTGGATATTACAGCTTCATTTTTTCAAGGATTGACCTGAATAGTATATTGATTGAAGAGCCATGATCAACCATTGTCCGCGCAACTATTATATTACCAATTTATTCTTCAATGACCAAGGGATCCTTGTACGGGAACTTAATGTGATTGGTGTCTTCCTCATTAAATGTAATAGGCTTTCATTCATACTCATGCATTTGGGAGTACACTCCTCGATGGCCAACACATCTTCACCAAGCTCATGACGTAGTGTTCGAGCATATCTATCTAGGGCCTTTGTATTATCTCCAGCAAAATGTGGTCCTCTGCAAATCATGTATAGTGGCCCCACTACCGGGGCAGGTAACAATGCTTGGGCTAGTGCATCTACAATTCCTGTAGCAACTAGTTGTTGGTTAAGTGGTCGACGGGCATACCTTCTCTTTGTTTGAGGATTTTAATGAATTAGAAACTCAATTTCGTCATTGAGCTTGTTACACTCATTAGTGTCATGTCCGTAATCCTTATGGAATCTACATAATTTAATTGTGTCCCATTTACTTATCTCTTTTTGGGTAGGAGTTGGTTTCCTATAGGGAATCTCGAGTTGTGTGATTTGAAAAAATCTGCTCATAACTCTAATAGTGTAGGGTACGTTGTAAAATGGGGCATGTATTCTCGGAGCTTATCATTAGTTGTTGCTTGTTTGTTGTAATTATTGTTGCCATCGTTGGAATTTATGTTATGTTTCCCACTATTGTAGTTATTTTTTTCCCATTACCATTGTTTGTCTAGTTCTGGTTAGGATTTTCTCTTGGATTTTTTATTGTGAATTGTTGGTTCCTGCGTGGTTAGCCTAGTCGGTCATCCGAATGGTTTCCTTTAATTTTTTAGACTCGTATGCTTGGTCGAGGAAGTCTCTGGTTGAGTCGACAGTCTTTCTTCTTAGATCGGGCAACAATAGTTCTTTAACTTTTATCCCATCCATAATGTCCATCAGCTAGCCATCATCACTAATCATTTTGGAATGATAAAATTCTTGCATAAACTCTTGCACGTAATCTTGGAGAGGCTCATCGAGTCGTTGTTTGATATCAACAAGGTCATTAAGCTTAGCAGGAAAAGTCCGAGTGGCACAGAACTATGAGTAAAAACGTCTCACAAATGCATCCTAGGAAGTGATGGTCCCAAGCTCTAACTTAAAGAAGCATTATTAGGCAACGTCAGCTAGGGTAGCAAGAAAGATCATGCATCGAACATCATCACGAACACCCTAAAGATATGTTTGTATCTTACAGTTATTCACATGAGATACTAGATCTTCTTTTCTTGTATACATCTTCCAAGTCGTCATTTTGAACTTGGGAGGTATTGCCAAGGAATTTATACTACGAAAGTTGGGAGATCATTTCCTTCTCTTTAGATCAATGTCTTGGGCTTCGGGGCTTTTAATTCTAGAGCCATCTAAGTCAAGGCATCTAACTCTGCCTGAATGGCTGGAGCAATCATAGCAGCTGGTCGAGGACATTGGGAAGGTCACATCCTAGGTTTCCATGTCTATTAAGGACATTGTTTCCTCTTGGTTGCCCCCAGCGTTGTGGCAATCTGCTCGAGGGTCACAAGAAGGTGGTCTAGTAGGACAATTAGGTTGTTTAGGTTGCCTTAGCGAGAAAAATAGTTGACATGAATTTCTATCAATCACACTAAGTTAATTAAAATGATGATTGTATAATAAAAAGAGTCTAACTTAAGTAAACGACACAAATAATTTTTATAGTGGTTCGACCCTAATGGTTTGTAATGACCTACGTCCACTTACACTATTTATTAATCATGAAGGTCTCAGACTCATGATCGTAAGAATAAGATTCAACTGATTTTCCTTGCCTGAGAGATCATAAAATTCGATAGAGCTTTTGTATGTGTAGTGCACATGAAAAAATAATAACAGTGAGAGGTCTCTATTTATAGAGTCCCTTAGTGGGCCATGGGTCGTGCAAGCATGGAATGGGCCCTACACGCATAATGTAGATTTGTCACAACATAATATACAATAAAAGAGTATAAAAAAATTACATTCAAATTAAAGTTGCATAAATATTCCATAAGATTTGGGTCATTTTGGTCGAGTGAGTTCTCCTTATAATTATCCCTCGACAAGGTCTTCTTTCGAGTAGCTTATACGATCAGTGATCCATCGACCAGATCCTTCTGAGTAGCTATCTTTAATCTTTTTATTTGATTCCGAGAAGGGTAACTCCTTATCATTTAATTGAGTACAATCGACCAGCAGAAGAAAACTTAATACCTATTACTGCCATGTGTCATTTTAATATGCCACATCATCTTGTCCGACTTTGGGGTTAAAGAATATTAACTTAACCATCTATCAATTTTATTTTTGGAATAAAATCAAGGGAAAACCCAAGCCTTGATCAATAAAAAAGAGAAAAAGTTACGAAGTGCTGCACATAAGTCCAAACAAAAACCAAACATGATATAAGAATGCTAACCAAAGAGCAAGCAAAGCCCTAAGAGAAAGCGAGAGGACAAGCAGTGAGATGGCCAAACAAGCTTGCAAAATCCCCGAAACAAAGAAAAAGAAGGAAAAAATTCAAGTCACCCAAAGAAGGCTCAACGACAATGATAAAATCCAGGACCATAAAATTTTTACAAGAGCAACGTGAAAATAAAATATGGACGAGAAGTCCCCCAAATGTAGGTCGAATAAGCATGACCTGTAAGACAATCTACTGCTTGGTTACCTTCTTTAAAAATATGGGAGAATTGAAATTGCATGGATTGGAGAAGCAAAAGAGTTAATAAGTACTAGAGGACCGTCATGAACCAAAAGGTGAATAAGGACACCACGCATGTCAAGTCCGACTCCAACCAAAGAAAGTGCCAGGTCCTAGCAAATGCTAGCTCAACCACAATGATGGCACCCAATAACCAGCTTCTAAGGCAAAGCCTTTTACCTAGGTGAGCCACAAAACAACCTTGAACAAAACCTCAGGCATTGAAAAAGACTCCACCAGAAGAAATCGAACCAAGTGGGCCTTTATCCCATCCATTAGTGCTAACTTAACCCATTAGGAGATGGGGAAAACCAAAGAACAAATTTGACTTGAAGTTGCTTGGTCAGACGACAAGGCAAAGCTAACTTTTTTAGGATATGAAGATCATGCTGGGAGTTATACATCACCTTTGTGTGAAAATGAATTATCTCTTGCCTCAAAGAAACAATGTTAGCAAAAGCACATACCAAGAATTAAGCAAATCCTCAAAGATAATACTATTCCAAACATGCCAAATAGCCTAGGGAGTAGTAACAAACATAAGTCGCCAAACCACCAATAAATGCAGGCTAAAAGATAAGATCATGGATTGAACGAGGAAATGATTGAATCCCGATCTTAAATCCAGGTCTATACAAAAAATACCAAAATATTTGTGCCAGACTTGACGAGCGAAGACACAATCACAAAAAATATGATAAATATTCTCAGGACCCTGGAGACAAAACGAGCAAGCTGATAGAAAGCACATGCCTCTTTTGTGTAATGTGTCTTGGGTAGGAATGCCCTCTAGCATCACACGCCAAACATGGAGGGAGCAATGAGTAAGAATAAGATAAGATCAAATCTACTTGCCCCAACAGACTGGCAAGAAGAAGGACGAAATTGCAAGTAAGCCAACTGGGAAGTGACTTGACCATGAACTGAGTAACACGAAACCCTGTTGACCACACTGACATGAGGAATAACTAAGGAAAGAATGTTATTAACAATATCAGGATAGTTGTTCAAAAGAAACTGTGGTAAAGACCAAGCATTGTTAACAAAATAATATGAGATAGGGTCCTTTAGATCAACATTAGCCAATCCTATAGCCTTATCAGAGACACTATACCCCACCCAATTGGTCGTTCCAAATGGAACCAAGGAAGCACTACCAATCAACCATCTTCAACTGGCCTAAAGTGAAGAACAGTGCAATTTTGAGACCCATCCAAGTGGAAGAAGAGACATAGCATAGACGAATGGTTCCAAGCCTAGTCAGATACTTGCGTCTAATAAACTCAAAGAACTCACAAGAATTATTCATGACGTCCCAAGCAAACTTAAATAACAAAGAGTTGTTGACCCGTGATAGGGGTCGAATAGCAAGACCGCCCTCTTGCTTAGGCACACAAGTTTTATACAAAGCCATTGTCACCACACCAAGACTAGAACGGTCTCCCGTCCACAGAAAGTTGCACATATGCCTTTCCATTCCTTTTAAATGAGCCAAAAGACCACTTATAAATCATAAAAGGAGTGAATAAAGGACCTAGCAATAGCAGATTTAATTAGAGTGAGTCGATCTACCATAGGAAAACCAATCAATCAAGCACAACACAATTCAAATATAAGAAAATATTTACAATTCTAGATAGAACAGACATCATTTCTCCCATAATCGTTACGTAACAATTTGTTAATATCAAAACAAACAATTCAAACATCATACACTATGGTTCTTCCTTATATCTCCATAACACAAAAATAATTTCATAATCTACTTCACTAAAACACACAAGTTCTCAACCTTCTGTCATCAACACATGACATAATTTTAATCTTAGAACCTAACTATGGATGAATATTTAAGATATTTAAACTCCTTTAACTTTTGTTTTATAATATTAAACCAAGAAATAAGACATTGTATGTACATCTTGCAATTAATAATCCTATCTAGAAAATTTACTTCACTTTGCAATGCACATTGATAGTTAAATTGACAATCTTCAAAATTAAATTAATTAATAATTTAAAGAGTACTAAGCAAATAAAAAAATCAATTAGCCACTAATCAACCTAAACTAAACAATGTGGTATGTATAGCACAAGGAGAGAGTTATATTTGAAAACACATCATCCCAACTATATCTTTTATGAAGAAAAAATAAATAAAACTTATCTGTGAAGTCCCTAAGGCTGAAGGTGTTACCATTAGATCTAAACAATTTATTATGTCTAATGGCTGGAGCTCTATCTTTGAAGGCACAAGATCAGCGTACTAACGCGAAACACCTACAACATAAATAAATAAAAGTATTGGCATGCTTGAAATTCTAATTTTTAAGGTATAACCAAGTGATTATTTCAATAAATTTTTACTTAATGCATAATTAGAAAAGTTGACTAATTAATTGACAATCTAATTTATCAAATTTCAAAGATGATTGATCAGAATGTTTCCAAAGTGCTATATGTTAAAAATGTAAAGTGCTTGAAATTTCAATGCCACATGGAATTTTTACATGGTTCAGGTTCCCTAGTCCATAAGGCCACAACTAGAGAAGAAACATTATTACTAAGAGATTAATGGTACAAAATACAATTGTCTTATGCGAAGATAAACTCCATCTATCATAATGTTAGAAGTTGGAGAACCGTCATCGAGTCACTGTTTAGACACCTAAATAATATGAACTGCCTTCAATGTTTGTGGTGTCAAACTTCTCCCGAAGTTACTACTTGAATTCTCACAAAACAAGTCCTCAAGTTCTTTCTCTGAAGAACACTTAGCAGAAAATGCGAAATGTTCAATGTAGCTTAACTAACTAGTAGACTAACACCCGATATAAGACACAAAAATCACTCTCAAATAACACTCATTTGATTACAACAAAATTACAATCAATATTCTCCAAGAGTTATCAAAATATTGTTTGAGAATCCTCTTTTTATAACTGAAGAGTATCGACTTTATTGGAGTAGATCAAGGAGAAAGAAAAAGGTGATGAGGCGCTAGTAAAGAAAGAAGCACTGATTCAAAAGGATCGCGACAATAATTTCACTATGTCTAGTGGGTGATTGATGGCTTACAAGTGTAACATCTTGTGTTTCGGGTACCTTGAAACGACTCGGGTCGAGATTTTTTTCCTTGAGTTAAAAATATTATTTTAAATAATATTGTATTTGTTTGGAATTATTTCCATGAGTTATTGCTAGCCAAATTATGAATTTTATGTTTAAAAGTCAAGATAAGACTTTCGATCTTGGACCAACACAAAATCCCTGATCGGGTAAAAATCTCGGAAAATAAAATGAAAAACTACGGCAAATATATTTTGGGCATACAATACATTCATAAAAATTAAAGTTTGTTCAAAAATAATAAACCTAAGGGAAAATGGAACTTTTAGGGCATTTTGTGTTAAATGCTTAATTTTACTGAATTGGGGAATTTTATTCTATGAATGGACCTTAGGTTAAATTTTATTGTGTAATTAATTAAATTAAATGTGAGAGAAATTTAATTTAATTATTATGTATTAAGTTTAATTTTTTTTTCTTTTAAAAAAAATAGAATAGTAACTTTATTATGAGAGAAAAGGTTATAGAAAGTCAATTTGGATTTTTCTTCTTATTAAATGTTTATTAAGCTTTATAAAAAAAAAATATAAATGTATAAATAGAAAGAGGTGGCCGGCCATGTGAAGTTTTAAATGGTGTGAACAAAATTAATTAAGTTTTAAATTCCATTTTAAATATTAGGGTTAATTGCAAGTGCATAGTAAAACACTCAAGTATTTTAGGATATTTTAGAGTAGTCTCACAATCACTCTCATCTTTTTTGAAAACTCTCAAGTTTTCTCTCCATCTTCAACCTCATTAACACTAAGAAGGCTTGGAAGCATTAAGCTTTGGTCTAGGAAGGGTTTCCCTAAGGGAAAGTTTCAAAAAACTTGACTTTGTAAAGTTGTTAACCATAGGTCTTTCAATAGCTAACTATATATGTTGTTAGGGGAAGTTGGTTAAGGTATTGAATATTAGAAGAATTATGGGAAACTATAGATGATGAAGATGTTTTACTGGTAGCCGTGAGATATTATTTTCTTAAACTTAGGTTCACCTCTAAGTTTGAATTTCAATTCACTAATGAACAAAAGCATAATATCTTAATGGCTATTCCATGAGGTAGTTTCGAGGCTCATAGTAATGATTATTATGATGAAATAGATGATGATATTTTAGATGAAGGGTCAAATGTAGAAGCAACTGATTTTTAGATTTTACCCTAGTTATTTTTAGTATAGTTTCTTTATTTATTTCTTTATTTAATTAATTATCTTTGAATTTATGATTTGTACTCAGTGAAAATATTTTTTTGCAAATGAATAAAGTTGTTATTTTTTTTAATGACATGTATGAGTTTGATTTTTTTTCCAATCATAATAAATTTAGAATAAATAAATAATGACTGAGTTCAGTGAGGGTGGATACAAATCAATGGACCAGATTCTGTATTGAGAATTTTGGGGGCCATAGTAGTGGGAACGATTTTACTGACCCCAACCCTCCCTCAATATGGTTAACTTTGGAACAACGATGAGTTTTGAGCCTGAGAATTAAGTCATATAGGATGGTTAGAAATAGAGTTAGGAAATAATAAATATGGCATATTTTTCTAAGTATATAAACACACCTTAATTATAAAAAAGGCTTACATAATTTTTTTCTTAAAAAATCATAATTGATAGGTCTGACTTATGTTTGCTCAGACTAAGTTTTTCCTTATATCCTATTAGGGTAAGTTCTAACGTATTTTCTCAAATGTTAGAACTTTGCTGAAGATGTCGCTACAAAGGTTTGCACGCACGAACGACAATGCCCCCAGCACCGCCAACGAGACTAACGAAGTCCCTCCAGACCGAAGAAGGGGAACACGTGCTACCAATGCTGCTGCCAATAGAAGCGCACCGCCACCAGTTGACAACACTGCTGAGATTATTAGGCTATGTCAAAAAGTGGAAGAGTTGCTGCCTCAACAACGACAACAGACTCAGACTCAACCCCAGCCTCAGCCACAATCGCAGCCTTAGCCAGCGGCTCAAGCACCCCATCAAGTAGGTCCATATGGGGGATGGACGATGGCAAACTTTGCGCCTTATGTAGCTCAGTAAATACAGCCAATCTACGAGCGTTTCCGTAAGCAACACGCTCCAAACTTTCAAGGGACAACTAACCCCTTTGAGGTAGAAGAATGGCTAAGAAATGTAGAGCCTATACTAACACATATGAACCTTGGCAATGCGGATCGTATATACTGCGTTTCTTCTCTTCTAAAGAAGGATGCTAGAATTTGGTGGGATTTAGTATAGCAGACTCATGATGTCGCCACCATGACTTGGACCAGATTTATGGAGCTATTTCACAAAAAGTATTACAACTCGGCTATTATCGCTACAAGGGTGAAAGAATTTGCTAGTCTAAAGCAAGGCAATCTGACAGTAGTCAAGTACGCTCGACAATTCGATCGACTAGCCAAGTTCATGCCAGAGTTGGTCCCAACTGATTTCTTGAGGGTTACCAAGTTCACCAGGGGACCAGACCCAATATTGAGCTCGGAGTCAAGCTAGCGAACCCTGGAACCACTTCTTACAACAATGCTCTAGAAACGACTATAGAGGTGGAAAGACTACAAGTAAATGTTAGTAAGGAGGTGGCCAACAAGTCTGAACCCAAGTAGCATAATTAGACTCAGAATGGTAGAAACAACATCAACCACCAGCACAACAATAATGGCCAAAAAAGGAAGCATCCTGATACTAAGCAGGCCGATAATGATAAAAGGGCACGGAAAAATAATGGAAGTGATAGGTCGGGTTATGTAGAATACCCACAGTGCTCCAAGTGCTAGAAAAGACATCCTAGGGAGTGTCGTGCTAACACCAAAGGTTGTTACAACTGTGGTCAGATAGCAAACCCCAGGATTTTTTATCATTATCATGGTTTAGAGTTATGATTTACCCTACCTGGATTAATAGACTTAGGACCCAGATGGGTTATCATATACTATTTTTTGATATAACCTACCTCGATTAGTAGACTAAGGACCTAGATGGTTTTTTCACATGCTATGGTAATGAGTTAATGACCATTAATTTTGTAGTCCTATATTTATATGATATACATTTTTATGTCATATGTTTTATAGTATATGTTTTATGATATAGTATTATGATGTATGATATATGTTTTTAGTAGATTTTCCTTGCTGGGCATTAGTCTCATTCCTTTTATCTTAGATGGTGCAGGAAAATGAGCTTGGAAGGCGGGATGGATTCGTGGCAGCTTGGCATGTGTATTGAGGATGGATTGATTGAATGGACTACTGGAAGATCGAGGATGACGTTATTTCAAGTCTTTTAATCTATGTTCTTATGTATTTCCGCACATACTTTTTTAAACAATTAATTAAAGATTATGTTTTCTTTATTTATTTTTTTAACAATGGGATCCCATAACATATTTTGTATTTCGTACCGTATTTTGGATTTTTAATAAAGTTCTAATACTTTATGTATATATGTATTCCAAAATAGAAGCTATATCTTAGTAGATTTTTAATGGTCCGAGGTCTTAGAATTAGTCGGGTCATTACACGAGCAGCAAGTGTAAATCATAGAAAATAGAATCAAGTAATTGAGATTCAAGAAGATTCGACTAGTAAAGTTGTTGTGGAAGAACTATTCGGCAAGGGAAGCAATCTAGGAGTTGGAGGATGACATGAAAAAACAGTATTCTGAACTTTTTGGTGAGTCGAATTTCGAGGAAGAAATTCCATTTAAGGATGGTAAATAATAATATCCGGACACAAACATTTTAATTATTTATTGTTTATTTTAATTTATTTAATTATTATTTAATTCACTTATTTTTAATTTAATTATTTTATTTTACTATTCTTTTATTATTGTCTTGTTTACTTCTTTAATTAGTTGCTTCCTTATATATTATAATAGTTATTCTTTTATTTTTTTTATTTATATAGTTATTCATTAACCTTTATTTGATTTACTTATTTATGCCTTGATATAATTATATGATAACGTTTTCACATGTGTGTGTGACTAAGCCTTGAGCGTGCGGTGTGTGTGAAAGGAAAGTGTGATGAGATCTTCATGATTATATGAATTAAGGATTGAATGATTCGATTGAATTGTGGTGAATTAAAGGGCATTTTCTTGTTCACACTACAAGCTGAATTTATGAACTATAAAAGGGATATGTGAGCTTCATTTTAAAAAATTCAAGAGGATAAGGATGATGATGTGAATGGCAAGATTTATTCCTTGATTGAGTGGAATCAAGGGCATCCTTTGAAGATCCAATTTAAAAAATCAAGCTAGGGTGATGCCAATGGTTGTCGTATACCACAACAAATTTAACAATGATTTTTTCTCAATACTTCCAATTATTTTAGTATAATAGCAAGCACAAGTCGAACCCACGAGGACTATCGTTCACTTTATTATTCAATAATTAAAACTAAGACTTGAAAGGGGATTTTGATTTTTAACTCAAAATTAAATAACATAAACTAGAAAGCAAATAAAGATTGATATTACGATATTAAGAAACAGTTAAAGGTTAATCTTCACCCTTAACAATCATTCATAATCACTAATAATAAATATTATTCCAATTTCTCAATTAAACTATTAACCCCGCAGATAATGCTAAAGCACACAATTATCTCAGTCTCCCTATTATAAGTAATCAAGGCGAAGCGCTCAATAATTAACTCTTTTATCTAAGCAATAAATCTATGAAGCATACAATCTATTTATCTTAGATAAAGCGTTAAGTCCTATGGAAACAAGTTAATCTAGGCAATAAATTAATGAAGCATATAATTCATTTAACCTAGGTTCTATTTTTCATCACAATCAACAATTCTTTTGACATAACTATCAATTTCAATTTGTCACATACACTTAGAATCCTAAACTATTAGGTGAGTAGTAATTCTGAGATGACAATTGAATAATGTAAAACCTTAATTAGTTGGCCACCTATCAAGAAATCACAAAATTCATAGCATTCAATTAGAAAAATAGAAACAATTTAATATTGAGAGAAATTAAAGGATGATATTCATTATCAACAATCCAAAATTCATGTCTTGGGTTTTGAATTAACCCTTAACCTAAAAAGAACCTACTCCATACTAGTAATCATAATCACAAACATAATTATAATTAAGATTAAAGAGATTAAGGGAAGAAAAGAAACTAGATTGATGAACAAAAGTAATGTAGTCTTGTAGTCTTCTCTTCAGACCTTTCTCGGTCTTTTTCTCTCCTAAACTGTCATAATAATCACCTCTAAAATTAACCCTAATAATCCTTTATAGTCTCAATTAAATTCTAATTAAAAAGTAATTAAAAATCTAAAAATGACGCCGCGAGCCGCGGCCTAGAACAAAATCTGTGTAGAAATTGGTCACTAAGGCAGCGGCCTGTCTGGAAAAAAAGTTATGAAACTCCAATTCCATTTAAAGTGCCGCGACCTACCTCCAATTTCTTCAATTCTTGATCTTAGATAGCTTGTACGTTGCCACCACTTCAACATTTCAATCCCGAAAGCTTTGAATACTCCTAAAACTTTATTTTAACTACACTTGCCATCAAAATGTTAGATTTATCACCATAAAATGTAATGTAGAAAATATGTTGTAGAATCACGAAATTAAGTTAAAACTATTAAAAATGCTATCATAACACCATCCAAGCATAGAAAAACTTAACTAATATTAATACAAAAATGACGTTATCAGATGCTTTTAATTTATGCGGTGATTTAAAAGGAGAGCTTGTCTCTTGATTTAATGATGGAAAATCAATCATGTGTAGAGTGCAAGATCAAGTCCAAGTTCATGTGTTTATGGTGGTGATTAGGATTAGAATCAATTAGGTTTAGTGGTTATTGATTTTAGAAAATCAAGGATGGTGATGGTGTTTGAAAAACATGGCTAGAATGAGGACTAGGATCATGCCATTATGATTAGGATATGATCAAATCATTGGTGATTTGAATTATGAATCAATTAGGACTATACGATTGGGAAAGTAGGAATCAATTAGGCTATGTGATGGAAGATTGGAGTCAATAAACATTTATTAAGAGGATTTGATGAGAGTGTTAATGGGTGGTCTTGGAGCCTATAAATAGAGATCTTAGCTCTCAGTTTAACACAACCCAAGAAGAAGAATGAGAAGTAAGCGTGAGAAAGAAAGAGGAGGGGGAGGCCTAGCTCGAGGGCTCTTGATTTTTTGGTGAAGAAAGGGAATAAAGGTTTAAGGTAAAATGTTGCTTGATGGTTTAGTCTTTAAGTTCATTCTCTTCTTGTTCTTTTGATGGTTATTTGGGAGTTATGATTCTTTGTTAGGGTTCACAATCTCTAAGGTGGTGGTGCTTCATAGTAGTTCGGCCTACACATCCACTTAAGGCATCATTGATTATATTTTTTATGGTTGTTTGGTGTAGGTATTATGGTAATTTTGATTTATAGGAATGAATATTTATGATCAATGAAATAAGGCTTCTTGTTGCATGGCCCATGCAAAGGGGTTCCTGGGCAGGTAACTTAGCTATTTAACCATGTAATGGTCTAAATAAGGTTATTGTTCTTTTGTGGATAGGCTTTGATCGTTAAAAGAGATCACTTTTATAATGCTCTATTAATCTAGGACCGTTACACTATGTAGTTTTAATAGTACTTAACTCGCTAAACAAGTAATTTGGACTGAAACCGTATAATTAAAACTAACCCAAGGATTAGGTACTACAAATTTTGGTCAACAGCAACCATATCATTCAATGGTTTAGGTTCATACACGAGATCCAAAAGAGTTTATAAACTGACACATAAACACAAAAGTCGGCATAAGTGGCAAAAAAAATCAGGGTTCGACCCTAGTTCTAGTAAGTAATCTCGGCCATGGCAGTCGAGCAGGCCACATATGTACACTCCGCCCCTGAAGCTCACCAACTCAGAGATGGTCCAACTATTTTTTTGCCTTTACCTACACAATAGAGCACCCGTGAGCCGAGGCCCAGCAAGACAACCTCACAAGGAATAGCTATATCCAAATATCCAAAAGCAATAGACACATTCTTCATAATTATCCAATAAATTTATTCCAACCATATAAATTTGTAAACATGTTCCACAAATTATAAAGATGTTCATTTTAATCATATAATCAATTATATGGCCCATGGAAATAGTTCTGCCATATTGCACAACCGAGCTAGAAATGAAAACAGGCATTCAGCTTGCGGTTTATGCCGAGAAAGTAGGGATCATACCCTTAACTATAGTTTCCTTCAATTACATGGTCCAGCAAACAGTCCTACCGAGCGGCCAAACCAAGCGAGATGCATACTCAGCCACTCAACTCGTGGTTCCTGCCAGGTAAGTAGGGACTACACCCTCCAAACTAAACTCGCCTTCACGTCCTACGTTCCACATGCTTTGTTGATCAGTCCGATGCTCAATGTTATGGGCGTCCGACCCGATGATGTTCATCAAGTTGGTCGAATATCATTTATATCATATATTCATTGATAGTTCAAGGCTAATAAGCTTATTAAATTGAATCTAAATAAGCAGCCATAGAGCAAAACTGGGGCCCCTTTCGCTATTCCCTTTTTAACCAACCTTAGATCTAGAAAGGCGTACCTCACGCTTTATATTTCAGTCAGCCATGGGGCATTGCCACATCAACCTGTGTTTAGCACACTATTGCCGACCTCGACTTATAAGTTGAGCTTTTCAATCAGATCTAGGTTGGACTAGCCACATCAGCCTACATCCAGCACGCTATTGTTGTCCTCAACTTATAAGTCTACCCTTTTAAACAAATATGACAGATAATGACATCAGCCTGCGTTCAGCATGCTATTTCCGCCCTTGACTTATAAGCCATGCTTTTTAATCAGGTATATAAGATTGAAAATCATCATTTAACACAGTTATGCACATCGTAGTCAACATGTGTAATAAAATACTCCAAGTTTGATTATAGTCATGTTCGATAACTGGGGTTCAAGCCTTAGCCACAGTCTATGTGCAGTTTTCTTACCTCAGGTCCTGGGTGAATAGCGTATGATGACCCCGAGTATGGTCCATTCTACCCAAGCCTAACGATTCACCCTAGTCATAACCGTAACAAGGAATAACTATTAAGAAACAAACTAGTAAAGGCTTCCAGACTGAGTCCTAGCCTTCGAGACCCTAAATTCAACTAAACCAGGTAGTAGAACCATTGTCGACCCTTTAAATTTGGGGTCCCATAACCTAGAAACATAATTTCTAATTTTTCCACAATTAGACTCGCGGCACCCCCACTAAGTGTCGCGACACTTGACAAGTCAGAGAGCACTGAGCCCAAAATCACTGGACACGCGTTGCAACACAAGTCGCCTAGCGCCGCGGCGCCAAGAGCTAGACTGCAACCGCCAAGAACAAGGCCGCAGCATGGCCCTGCAAATCTAGATTGCTTGCAATTTTTAGAACTCACAAGCCTTCCAAATCCACCCCAAATTCGATTTTTATCCCATTTCCATAGAGCTTGGAAGCACCCGGTCTAACACAATAAACTTTGGAGCCCCACAAAATCACACAATTTCTTTCACATATTACTCTACATGCTGATCCACAATCATTAAGACTGAATCATACTGGCCCACTATCCCAGGAAGTCCAACTATGAAGTGCATAATAATGTCCACCCTTCTCCACTCAGGAATACCCAAAGGTTGTAATAGCCATGCTAGTGTCTGGTGCTCAGCTTTTACCTACTGATATGCTAGGCACTTAGTCACATAGTATATCACTTTTTTCTTCCTCCCAGAACACTGATACAAGGTCTTTAAATCTTGTTATGCCCTCGCAGTGCCTGAATTCAATGAAAAGGTATAGTATGGGATTCATCCAATATTTCCCCTCCAATAACCACGTCTATCGAAACACAAATGCGACTCTTGTACCTCAATAAACCCATTAATAAAACTTTATAGACCTTAGCCACTCCAACTAGGACTTTCACTTTCTATTTTATCAACTAAGGATTACTTAACTAACTTCCCTTATTCCCTCTAAACGTGCAAGCTATAAAATAATGTGGGCTAACTGAGCCTCCACCAACTTAATTCTCGCTAAGATCACATCGTCTACTAATTCTCTAGGTATCTATTATAACCGATTAACTGTCCCGAACCTTTCCAGGTTAAAGCATCTGCACTACATTGGCTTTCTCTCGATGATGGAGAATTCACAATCAATTCAATCACAGATTCTAACTAAAATCTCTATCGATGGTGTAGCCATTCTTAAGAATCCTTTCGCCAAGCACTTGTAATACCATGACATTCAAAGGAAACTTCTAACCTCAGAAGCATCCCTTAGCCTTGGTAAATCTCTAGTAGCCTCAAATTTGGCTGGATCCACTTCAACGCCATTCTTACTAATAATGTGACTAAAGAATGTCACCTAAAAGAACCGAAACATGCACTACTTGAACTTGACATAAAATTTGTGCCCCCTCAATCTCTATAATACTAACTAGAGATGATGCTCATGCTCGTTCTCTGACTAAAAGTCAATCAAGATACCATCGATGGAGTTCACAACAAATCAGTCTTGATACCCTTGAACACTCTATCCTCAAATCCATGAAAGCTTGTATGAGCAGTTGTATTCGACCTGTCTTCCTCTTTCATCTTTAGCTGGTGATAACCAGATGAAAAATCAACCATCGAGAACCCTGTCTTACCTTCCAACTGATCAAATAAGGTATCTATCTTTGGTAGAGGATACTTACTTTGGATAGTCAACCAAGTCAACTATTTGTATTCAACAAATATCCTCCATGTCACATCCTTCTTTTTTTTCAAAACCCCAAACTAGTGCATCTCGTGGTGAGAAGCAAGATCTTATAAACCCCAAATTCAGTAGTTCTTATAACTATACTTTCAATTTTATCCACTCTGCTAGAGTTATTAGTACAATGCCTTGGATACCAGTTGTATCTAGGCGTCAGTCCCATAGCTGACTCAATCTACCGACATGATAGCAATCCTTGTAGATTCTTGGAAAACTCATTTCAAGCCTCACTGGCCAATCCATTTCTCTATAATCTAACTGATGCAATCGTAATGGTATCCACCACAATAGCTAGGAATCTTGTGAATGCTAATGGGTCTTTTCTTTCAAACTCAAAGTTCACCTGCTTTTCGTACAGTCTATGGGTGCCCCATACTTCGCTGGCCCGTCCATGCCCCAACATCATATCAAGATCTTGTATAACCAGCCCAATCAAATCCATTGATAACCCTTTAATAGTAATAATTTGACCCATCTCCTAGAAACTATAAATTTCTAGTACGCAATAACGTCCTAAACCCCATAACGTGACAATCGTGTAATCGACACAATCTATCTATGCTGAGCACAATGAAATTCCTTCTCTTATTCAGGGGTGCTAAATGTGTCTAACTTTTCTTTTCTGATCACTGGAGCTTCCCCCTTGTCTGACCTAGTAAATAGAGGGGCCACTATCTGCACCTTGCACCCCATGGTGCTCTCCATCCATATGTCATTTCCTATGCTCTCTACAGCAAGGGACCTCCCTACCACCTGAGCATAGGTAGAGTTCTCATGCACTAGGGCGATTCTAACACCCTGAGCTATTCCAAAATTCAGTCCTTGAACAAATCGCTCTTTCCGAGCCACATCTGTTAGCACCAAGTCAAAAACGAATTAGGCCGACCCATAAAATTTATTGATATGCTCTGTCATGGTCATGTTTCCTTGAACCAGATTCATGAACTCATTTGTCTTCGCAGTTTGAACTGCGTCACTATAATATCTCTCATGGACCAATTATTTGAATTCTTCCCAACACATCGTAGCTCCATTCCGAGTCTATGATACAACTCCCCACCAAGTCTGTGCATCGTGTTGTAACATATACGTGGCACAGATCACTATGTCGTTGCCTACCACCCCCATATAATCGAGGATGGAGCTAATCATGCCCATCAAGTGCTCAGCCCTGAATGGTTCATGGTGTCCCTCAAATGCTGGAGGGTAATGTTCCTTGAATCTCTCATACAGTAGTTCCCATCTGTTCTTATCCCCAAGTTGAGCCAATACTGGTGGCACCCCTGATATTGCCAATGAAACAATGTTCCTTGGAAAAACTTGTTGTCTCAACAACCTCATCTATTACCCTTGCCTCTACAATCTCACTTGCACATCTAAAAACACCTGCTGCCAATTCCATGTGGCAGGCGGAGGGTTCTGAACCCAATTATCTTTTCCGGCCTTGATATAAACGTCACCTGGTCCCATTGACTGCCTTGGGTACATACTTCCAACTTCGTCTACAGTTAATGACTTCACCTATCAGGCATGCTAATCATTCACATACAACAATAATGCTAGAACATATGCACATATTGTAACGACCTAGATTTTCAAGACTCGATAATGCGGAAATATAAATGTTTTCATTTAACAAAATGTCTCAAAAACCAGTATAAAAAAAGATTTTCAAAAATTCATATGGCCATACATAAAATTTATTTACAAACATATATTATAACAAGTAGAGTGAGCCTAGTTTAGGAAAATTACACAACATTTCGAAAAATAAAATGGCTTCCCAAAAGGTCGGTGCACATGTATATTTGCAAGGTTGACTCTAGCGCTCACTGCTCTGCCTTGCCCTTGCTCTTACATACAACATGAAACAACTAGGTAAGCGAAAACACTTAGTAAGCTCAACCTTAAAACAAAGCATGCAGAGAATTAGAGTTCTAGATCCATCCGGACCCTACACAATCAATTTAAAGAACACAAAAGCGTCATGACAAACTTATGGTCATGCTTGATAACCAATGATAATTATTTCCTATAAATAGATAAAACCCTGCACGCAGAAAATCCCAGAACAAGCAGATATATTATATCACCACTATTTCTTATAAAAAAATATATCCTTGCACTCTGAAAATCCTAGAGCAATCAGATATTTTATTTTACAACTATATCTTATCAAAAAATATATCCCTGCACTCAGAAAATCCCAGAGCAAGCAAATATATCATATCACAATATAATTCGAGACCAATGCTCGACAACTTCCAACAATTTGGGCATAACACGCCCTCCAACATAAATGTTGATCTGTAAGAGAGAACCAAGTCTCAACACTAAGATCTAGCCAATAAATATCCCCATCAAGGGTTACCTAGGGCATCGCTACATATCCAAGAGTGTAATCAAATTTACACGGTTTTATTGAGACTTCTATGCTAATCATTGGTGCTGGTGAGCAGTTGCCCCTAGGGTGTTCTGCCTCACTCAATCTGGCAACCCCTAGTATCTCTAGGCACTCTCACTGAATGGCCAATATTCACGACTGCTATCTGGGAATAACTTATCAGAGCACTTGCTCGGGCTCTAGCCATTCACTGATTAAGTAAGCATGAGGGCCCCTAGGTCCCATTCATTTTGGCACCCCTAGGTTTAACCAATGATCCTCACCTCTTGGCCACTCGTCGCGGTAGTGAACCAGACATTAAAAAAATCAAGCAGAGTGATGAGGATCAGCCGTCTATGATATGATGGATATCTACCGTTCATATTTTCTAAATCAAGACTCACTATACTAACGTCTCTAAGCAACTCTCTACGACAATGTATATATGTACATGTGTCCCTATACTAACATACAATACAATAATCGTTTCATGTTGTAGCCACACAATATAAGTTGACTTACTTGGAGTCCTTAGCACTTAGCACGATTTCACCCTCCAATGTTCAGTCCAGTTATGCTTTGCCAATATTGTAGTTATCCATACAGTATACTCGGATTAATTATGGCACTCATAATTCATTATTATTAGTTTGGGCGGTTTGGTCATTTTAATAAAAATCATTTGTAAGAATTTATGATCTTTATTTTGTTTTAAACCCATTAAGGAAATTCATACAAAATATTTGAGACTAAACCCTAAGTCTCGGGGAGACCTATCCAATGGTCTCGATACCTAGGCTCGGGTATCACAATAGTATTTTCCCACAATCCGCTAAAAATCTTATTCTTTAAAGGTATCGCTATTAACCCACACTTTCGACAAGAAGAATTTAGCATGTATTATATGCAGAAAATACTAATAAATTCCTTAATTATTTTTAAAGAAAATAAACTCTTAATTTTACTTTCATTTTTCTTAAGGTTTTAATCTCTAAAAACCGTTTTAATAAAATTACCTAATTCGTCTTAATTAGGAAAACCGTTAAAAATTTGCCTTCTTGACTAGTTAATTTTCCAAAATCAATTAATAAATTTTACTTACTAGAAAAATAATTCACTTATTTATTTTCTCAAAATATAGGGTTTTAAACCTTCTTTTAATTTATTAACTATTAATAAATTAAATTTTTTATTTTTAAAAAGAATAAAAATTCCTCAATAAAAATAATTCACACTGTACTTAATGTGGTAATTTTAGCGAAAATATGTTTTCAAGACTTACCAAGTTTGTATCTTGCAATAAGCAAAATTTTACTTTTTATCTTAAGTTCCAAAATCTCATTTTTACACAAAGTGTGAAAAGCCCATTTTTGACATTTTTAACTCCATATTTTGTTAGTTCATGACTTTAAATTTACTTACCCAATTATTACCAAAATTTCCCAATTCTATTTTTGGTATGCCATTTAGGTCTTTGTAAATCTTAGGTCAAAATGAGCATTTTTGATTGGTGAAATCATTTTCCAATAATGAGGCAAAAATGACCTTATTTTCAAGTCCTTATTTTTTCCAAACTTTGACACTTAATAACTTCAAACCGTTCAATATTTTCTTACCAAATTTTACAGTGGAATAGTAGGTTACGTTAACAATATGTCCACAAAATTTTAGAAAAAACTAGGTTCATTTGACCTATACAGTGGCTGTCCAAATGCTCAATTTTTAAACATTTTTAAGTGTTTCAAAAGCTCAATTTTATGTACTCAATCTCAACAACATCACAATATAATTAAATTTTACAAAATAAATATACAGTGGATGATAGACCCCTTGGAAGTCACAGCTCAGAACATGTATTTTGTTTTAAGGTTTCCTACAAAACCCATGGGCGTTTTGGTCCCTATTTTCAAAAATCAATACACAAGCATCATAAAAATTATAAAACAACTACCATAACCTTATTACATCACCTATTGTTTACAAAACATAAAACATAATTATAAATACTAATTGCAGAATTACATTAAGAAAATATAATTTAAAAGACTCAAAATAAATAACTTCGTCCTCAATCGACACGCAGTCCATTAATTCCATTCATCCATAACACACAAACCAAGCTACCAATAATCCTTCCTCCTCGATAATCATTTTCCTAATGCCCAGCAAGAAAAACCTACTAACAATCATATAGCATAAATCATAAACATAAGGCTATTTCATAAATATATACTATAAACATGTGACTATAACAACATATATCATATAGGACTACAATGACCATCATACACTACAAGAAAAAATAGTATTCATAACACTTAAAAACTGCTAACCGGGACTATTGATAGCATTTCTGAAAATGCTAACATAGCCCCTGTTATTAAAAGTCCAGTCTTTTCTATAACAGTTTTTGAAAGTTATGTTCGGTGTTATCTTAAACTATTCAATAACACATTTTTAGGTGCTATAATATTCAAATAATAACATTTAGATAGAGTTTTTGGTTATAAATTTGAAGTTTAATCTTGTATTTTTTTCATAACACTTTTCAACTGTTACATTTGATTATTTTGATAACATTTTTAGTTTGTTATATTATATAAACCATAACAATTTTTTACGCTTATAATATGTTTTTAAATCATAACATATAGTAATAAAATTGTTACTTTAGTGTGGATAATATATTTTAAATTATTTTTTGATAAGTATACTTGTATGGTTTTTTTTAATTAAAAGATTTTCATTATTGTATTTTGATAAACAAAATCAAAATTAATCATAAAATGTAATTCTCAATAGATCGATAAACCATAAGTATTACATTAAACAATAACTAATTCGAACCATGAATGTGTCTACTTCATGAGATCTTAGTTCTAACTTAAATTTGAAAGCTTAACATAATAAAGTTTTATAATCTTGAAATTTTTTTTACTTCAAACTATAGTTTGGATGATGCTATTGTTGCTGTTGCTGTTGCTGATGTTGTAGCTATTCTTCAGCTTGTTTTGCTTGACTGTGAACCCTAGATGGTGTACTAGTCCTTCGAGGGAACTTGTTCAAACACTCTGAAAAATAAATAGAGAAAGATAAGCAGCAAATATAAAACTGAATGCTAACAAGAATGAAACTATTCTCATAAGAAATATAATCCAAGGACAATAAGTCTTGGAACCCCTTGTAATCTGGTTTTGGTATCAATAAAGATTCATTCTAGTTATTCAACATACAAGTGTGCATCAGCAATACAAAGACCCACAAACAGATTAATGGTGTATTCAAGAGACCACTGACACTCTTTAACCACAAAATATAACTCACGTTCAAGAAAATCTTTTACACTACCCAGAACTTCATTTATTCATTTTTTTTCACCTTTTATTGGGTGCCTAACATCTAGCAGAATTTATCAAAAATTTGAGGCTTTCCAAGTCATCATCCTGTAATAGCATGAAGAATTTAGCCGAAATCAGCATCATTATGAAGTGATAAACCAGATATTTCTAGACAAGTTTTGATCTATTTTGTTCCTTTGTTTACTTTTTAGTTTTAGGATATACACAAATAAGATTTAACAATAAATATATCTTAAACAAAGAAAGAAAAGAATTTAAATGTTATAAATTCTATAGATATAGGTGCATCTGTAATTAAACAAAGAAAACTTAAAGTAAAAGTAGTTACAGTTCTTTTGGTGCACAGATCCAGCCTCAAGTCCAGATTCTTTTCATGGAAAGATATGTCTCTAGGCTTGTGACGAGTATAGACATGTTCAATCTAAAAGAATAATTAATTGGAGAAAAACACAAACCTCAGAACTTGATGATGAAGGTTAAATATCATCAACCTATTTTCTTGTTACAAAATATACTGTGATCAAGTATAGACTGCTCAACCTCGACTGAACTGAAGCAACAAAATAAAACATTAATCAAATAACCTATATCAAAAGTTAACATTACAAAACAGTGGTAGATTTCCCTTTTTCTGCTAGAATAAACATCATAGGTATGCAAACACTAAGACTAAATCCCTCTGAAAGACTTCGATTGGCAGAGAGAATTAAAACTGGAAACAACATATTCCATCATAAAAAGATCTATTTAAACTATTGAGAATAGTCACATTCACACAAAACCAATATACATAAACTATGTTCCTCAAGCTATACAAAAGCTAAAAATATGCGTCCTCATATCTTACAGGTTGAAAAAAATACACTCAAACATCAGAATCCTGTCGTACCAAAAAGTAATTTTAGTGTCCACATCATTATGTCAACATCACATGTTTAATTTATCTCAGTTTCTCCAAACATTTACTCATCAAAATAATTTGAAGCCCTGCATGGATTCTATGCTACATTACCCCCAATTAAATATGTGGAATTTCTAATAATAGGCACATCCGAGGTCAAAAATACATAGATAGAAAGATGTATAAATTACAAAAGAGAGAGAGGGAGAAAGCGAGAGATTACATTGTAGGCAAAGGAAGCTCTGGTTTGACTCTTGGTGCCATAGTTACAATGTTTGTCTCAGGACGAGTGGCTTTCCCTGTTGCTCCCGTTACCTTGTCTTTTTTCAACTTTATAACTGATGAGCCCTGCTTTCCTCCTCCTGCTGATCTTTTCTGAACACACGAGTTAATATTAAGCATCACAAGAGTGGATGCCAGATAAATATCCTATAACTAGATAGTCACAAACATAGTCTAAACAGAGGTTACACAGATATGGATAGTAAAATAAAACTTACAAAGTTTAACATAAAGCTTCATATGAACTTCATGCAAAGTAATGAACTAACATCAACTGAAAATAAAATAAGTACAAAATTAACAAACCTCTTGGTGCACCTCCCTCCTTCAGTAATCTTTCCTCAGCATCCCTGTTAAAACAATATATGCTAGTTAAAAAAAGAAAAAGAAGGAACAATTGATGTGAATCTGCTATAACAAAGTCCAAGAAGATCATTCACAAGAAATCACACCTCAAGACCTCTGCAATTGTTTCATCATCAGGAGAAACTTCATGAGCCTTGATAAGATCAGAGACAGCATCCTAACAACAAGAATGTCCCCCAATGGTTAGCAGGGCAATTGCATAAACATCCTTCAGAAGACATTTATTATAAGTATTATTTTCTGAAACAATTTTTTTATTATAAGATCAGAACTGATAGATTGAAAATGAGAAAATACAAAAGCAATATTAGATAACAAACAATCCTCTAGCTTTGGTGCTATTATTATAAATGTCTTGATTATTAATCACAGTTGACTGATATATAGTATAATAGAAAGCAAAAGGAAGACAACTCAATACCTCAGAACCTTCTTTTATGCATTCATCAAACTGCTTTGTTTTCAAGTAACAAAAAATGGAAAACTGCCCGTCCTCTAAGTCACACTAATAATTTTTTTAAGCTATAAACGAAACTACTATATAGGATTTGGGCCACAACTTTCCTATCAGTAACAGGGTTAAAGCTTATGGAAGGTAGTTGTTTCAGTTGAGGCATCTAGCCAACTTGCATAGGCCTCATCTCTGCAGAAAGCAATGAAAAAGATTTCCCTATAAATTGCTGAAGGTTTTCCTTTCATCTCTAAAGGGAACCACAAGCGAGTTGGCAAATAGGTTCCTGATCTAAAGGTCTCAGGTATACATATCCTATAACTATAATAATGGGGTATTCTTTCCCTTTTAAGTACTTTCTGCTCCCTGTTTATCAAAACGAAAGTTAAGATTGCTAACATCCTGTGGTGCTAGTAATTATTAATAAAGTTGGTGTACCAAACAAATAAAATAGTTCATTTCGTTTTGGCAGCACTACAAATGACAAAATCCACACTACCCTCCAAGTCAATAAAACAAATGAATTTAACGTTCAAAATGTATTGAGAATAGAACTTAAGCTTAGGCATACTATCTTTCATCGTGTAGGTGGCCAACTTAATGCAATGCTTACTGAGCCATAAAAATTAAGCATCTCAATGTTAACATTAAAATTGCTCAAAATGCAAAAGTAAAAGATCAGAAAAAACAAACCTGTTTCTTCAGCATCTGAGCTCCATTCAATTCATAAGTGATCTGGGCATCAAGACGTGTACGCATAGCTGCTATCTCTTCAGGCGTTGAGTTAGCCATCTTACAGTAGGATTTGAACCTTTCCTCCCACACAAACTCACACACCCAACCAGTTGAGTTAGCCAAGTGACTATAATTAATTTTATTTAAAATATTATTTTTGCAATTTTGTTAAACTAAACTGAGCGCCAAACAAATTAAATTTGGCACCATAGTTATTTACCTTCCATATGAACATGTAAAACGATGTTATTGCAGCTTTGCTGCTCAAATCAACCGACTTGGCATTAGTCCAGAGTATTGAAGCCAAAATTGTGTGTCCCAATACCTAATCAAGGAAATACATATAAAAAAATCAACATTCACAGTACTAATCAAGCAGAAAGGGAAAGCATACAACATAGTTCCATGGAAAAAAACAAAAGTTGATACCTTAAATAATGCTATAACAACTGAGAAGAAGCTCATAAATGAAATTGCAAATATGAGAGGCCTTGAGAAGGCAGCTGGCCTTTTAAAGACATGGGTCTGAAAATCAATGCATATTTCAGTACTTGGAATCATTGAAATCTTTTCAATTTAAAAAAAAAATTATTGAAATCTGAAACGCATTACTATTATAATTTACATGATCATAGTAACAAATGGCTAAAATATGCAACTATTTGGTAAAACAGATACCCAAATAAACATTATTCCTTCCCCTTCTATTTATATGATACATGTTCCTTTTCATTTACATTCTTAATATCTATGTCATGCATGATTTAGTTATTTTTAGTTTATATCCATACAATAAACGGCATAATGAAAACTTATTTTTATTAAAAGACAATCAACTTTGGGCACAAGAAATAAGAATGTTTGGATCATGCATAGTATGAGTAGAAAGAGACATCCAAAGTTCAACTTGGCTTGCAACAAGAGGAATAGATATAACATAACCTGCATGTGAAGAAAAAAAGCTATTTGAACAATCACTGCTCGAACTGCGAGAATGCACATTGCTGCAACTAAAGCAAATCTCTTCCATCTCAAAAGGGGCACCTGACATGAAAGGTGTTAAGCTACCAAGTGAGAAACAGATTCTGTAAATTTTCCACCTTAACCTTTTGTCATTAGGTGACATAAAACTAAGTATATATTTCAAAATATCCGCTGATAAGGCATTGTATATGAAAAATTCTGAGATTAGACAAACTCACATTGATTGAATAAGCAGTTCTCAATGCAAAACTGATGAATAGGGCCCAAAATAATGGCCATGACCCAACAATCCATCCAAGGCCAAAACTCTAAAAAATAAAGTGATAGGTAGTCAGAATATTATAGGCTGGAAATACACAATAATAAGTTTACAATATTTTGCACAATACATTAATACAGAAAGCTAATTCCCATACCAGAACAGAAAAGGATGCGACAATCATGACACCAGTTTGAATTGAATATTCCCGTGACGCCAACGGAAGATATGGCTTGTTAACCTGTGATGAAATACGCCATAGATATCTAGAGTTAGACAATCCTTGATGTATCCCATGTAACCATGTAGAATTGTAGATAGTCTCTCTAGAAGAAAAAAAAACTATTTGGTAGAACTAGGAACTGGTGTAGTGACCTTATGCTCAAATGTAAGAATAAAATATATGCATTTTCTTCATTCAAAATTAAGAGAATGTAAGACAGTAAGATCTAAGAGCTACCTTGTCTATATCAATATCATACAACTGATTCAAACCAACAATGTAAATGTTCATTAAGAGGGCAGCTGCAACAGCCTGAATTGAAAAGATCAAATTCATAAGAACGAAATTCATGGTGTGAATTAAAAAAAAGCAGCTCAAAGTATTTTAAGCTTCACCTCCAACATCCCAGCAAAAAATAATGGTGAAAAGTCTGTAAGCTTCTCGACTGCAAGTAGGGAAACTGAGACTATGCTCAATGCCTGCTTCCAGAAAAAATAAGATGAGTCTCCAAAAATTGATAGGAAACAATATTATCAATAAATTGAAGTTTAAATGAATGAGATTAATATAATGACTATTCTGGGACTGCCCCACTAAATTTAAATAACCTACCGTGCCTATGACTGTATGTGGCTGTGAAAACCTATAGAAAGCATCCAAGGAATCTTTAACGGAGTTCAAAACATTTTTTGGCTCCGATTCAAGAGGTTGTCCATCAGTAGCATTAACCAGGAATCTTTTATTTGGTCTCTGGTAGGATATAGATGTTTCAATGCAATGCTTCTATGAACTGGGTTGTAACCCAGCACAGCAATGTTTTTCTCTCACATTCCAAGCTATAAACCTTGATACATTGTATGCCACATTTGAACATGCATTCTCAAAAAAATAAAAAAAGACATAAGAAAAATCTCACAATTAGCATATTGGAAACTGTTAACAAATTATTCCCATGAACATAACTTTTTTTTCAAAACCAAAGACAAACATATATCAAAAGCAAAACCTTTTGGAAAAAGTTCATGTTTTCAATCAAGGATAACAGAGGACCTGTTCTATTTGACCTGGTTATAGAAAATAACATCATTGAACTTATGTCCCAGTAGTGGGTTATGTCAAAAATCTAATGATTCTAATCAAAGTTTTTAACCAACTGGAAAACCAGTTGATGCAGCACAAGCACAAATGCCAATGCCCTATAATCAGAGAGAGCAACAAAGCTTACAATAAAGCAAGTTTATACGACCCCTTTTACATTGCAGCAAGGTTGTCCATTAGTTACATTTCAGCATCAACCATTTTTCAACCCCTTTATTAAAGAATATATATGAACAGTAAACAGAGGAACTCATCCAATTTTATAACATTTTGGCTAAGTAAGATGTGTGAAGGGAGAAACTTAAGTAATTCGATAAAGGTCCTACAAGAAAAAGGGCCTAAGAAAAAAAGACAAATATGATTTCTGTTATACATGAAAAAGAAAACATAAAAGTGTGTGAAACGATTCAACCACTGAATTAGAACCAAAGATTAAAAAACAAGATAAACTAATAAGAGGGCCTTTCTAATCACATGAAACTAGAACAAAAAATTAGAGAGTTGCACTTAAAATTTACGAACAACAGGGATTTAAAAAGAAACAACACTACTTGTATTCTCTTGTACTATTTATATAAAGAAAAAATACAAGGAAGTAGTTACATGATTTATAAGGGCACCAAATTTACCTTATTTCCAGCACAACCAAATCGAATAGATTCGACAGAAGTTTCTTAAAAGGATAAGACACTAAGAAAAAGACAAGCTAAAGATAAATAAAGATAAAGCAGTGAAATATTTTAGCTTCAAAGTTACTGAAATCAATTTGATGATGATAAATTCATTCAATCAAATATGTAATGGCACACAACAATGAATCAAACACTAACAAGCTCGTGGGATGTGTGTTTTTCTAAGTTAATTGCTATACAGAATAAACCCTTTTCTTTTCCAATATGGAACCTTTTTTATGTTAAAGTCAAACCAAACTTTCTATGCATGTACATGATATACAACAAGATACCTCAAAGCTGCTTCCTCTGGATATGCTTGATCTCAAAAGATTTAGAGACTCATCTTCTCCTCTGGATATACAACATGATTATCGTCTTGCAGCTGTTCATGAGGTTCCGAGGGTGAAAAAGATAAGATCTTCATCCTATAGCCATAACAAGAACAAACAGGGCGATTATCAATACAAGAATCAATTTTTTCAGAAAATTGATGAATTACATTTTTCTGTGACCCAAATATACAGTTAATATCACAATTACATACAAATTTATAGCCTTTATGATATAACCAGACCAGACATGAAAACCCAAGTGAATGAAACCAACCCTCTTTTTTCATAAATTAGAATACATTACTAAATACAGTAAAATTCACATCAGCCAACAATCTGTATTATCAAATACAGTAGCCACAAGGAAGATAATGACATTCTACCAAAAGCAATGTCAAGTTAAGAAATTCAATCAATCTTTTATTCTCCTAAAAGAAATACCGTTGAAAAGGGACTGAGAGAGAGACCTAACAGAACCTTGAAAAGGAATGCTTGAAACAGATATGGCTATAGTAATATCAGATATGCTTGAAGCAAATTCAGTCAAGAAAAGACAAAACTCCCACCATCAGAACTCGGGACCAAATTGTTTGAAATATAATCTTCTCAACTAAATCACAACCAAACTAACAATGAAAGAAACAGAGTTACCAATCCTAATAACCCAATACCCAACATCAAATTATGTAGTAAACACTCTAAAATAACTATTCGAGCAAACAGTTTCAAATTTTCAATCTCCCCCAAATATAAATAAAGTCCCAAAGCTTTCATTTTTAGCAATACAATGGTTTTATAATTATTATGTGAAGAAAAGGTTCTTTCTCAACCATCAGTGTAGTTCAAAGGAAAGAAACCATGACTAGTACTAGTAGTTACTTAAAGGCAATAACAAAAACTGAGAACGCCTAAACATATAGTTCATCATAAATTATGTCAATGGTTTTCCTCACTAACTGTAATTAAGAAACATGTAACAACAAGGAAGAGTACCCTATTATTATGCATTTAGTAATCTATCAAATGTGTTTGATGGTGTTTCAGGGACGAAACCTGAACTCCAATTGTCTCCCTCCTCTGTCTCGCTCTCCGCCAACAAGCCCAGTCCCACGCTCGACCCTGCACACTGCCGGACTTGTAATGATGAAATCAGAGACAGAAATCGTCAAGCTCCTGCACCTCCGAGTCCTCGTCACCACCTCCGTCTAGTCTCCCGCGCCAGCCACCTACAAGAGAGAAATGTGAAAAATGATGGAGTTGAGAGGTTAGATAGATGTGAGGGAAATAGGGTTTAGAAGAGAAAAGGTACATCGCTGAGAGAAGAAAGTCGAGAAAGAGAGAAAGAATGAGAATAAAGAAATTAAAATATCCCATACTAAGCCTTCGTCTACCATGAACCAACCAACAGCAACAAAAATAAGTTGAGAGGAAACATACCAGATCTCGCCTTCGTCGTGTGCTGAGGAGAAGAAGACCCACGCAGCGTCGAACCCATGACCTCGCCTCTGCCTCCGCCTCCGCCAGGCGCCGTCACCTATTCTTCCAAGAGAGAGTGAAGTGGGGATGGTTTCGAAGCAGGAAGGCGTGAGTAGAAATGAGAGGCCCTGAGGTAGCAAAGAGAGAGAGAGAGAACCAAAGAAAAGAGGTTGAGGGGAATCAGGAAATGAAGAAAAAGAAGAATAAAGGATAGGAGTGAGAGGAGGAGAGGGTGGCGGCTTAGGGCTTCTCAGATTAGAGAGAATGAGAGTGTTGAGTAAAAAAAATTGAAAAGTAAAGCGCCATTACTAATTCACATGGCGCCAAAATGTTCCCTCCGTATGTTTTAGAGCTAAGTCAATAATAGCACTTTAAAAAATATGTAATATCTTACCGTAATATTTACACAAAATTCTTGTAGTGATACTTCTTGGGGCTTGTTAACTAAGCAAGTCATATGCCCATAAATTTGTGGGGCTTGCTATCTAAGAAAGTCATATGCCCATAAATTATTGGGGCTTGCTAGCTAAACAAGTCATATGCCCAAGGACTATAAAACATATTCTTGGGGCTTGTTATCTAAACAAGTCATATGCCCAAGGACTATAAAACATATAACATAACATAAATCATATAAAACATAACATAACATAAACATAACATATAAGCACATAAAATCTATCCTATTTTCCTTACCAAAAGCCGGGATATTTGGGAACAAAAACGAGATTTAGAAACTCCTATACACCAACAATAGAAAATGGTGAAAATCTTTCAGAATAAAGATGAATATGGGAACTAAACCATCAAGAAGAGACTTACCAAGAAGGGCCTTAAGTTTCCAGAACTTAAATACCTAATCAAGAATCAATAAAAGAGTTAGGATCTTAATGAAAGAAACTAAAGAAAACTAAAGAATTATAAAGAACTGGACTTAAGGAATAGGAATACCTTGAATGACCTTATGGATTGGTCTAAACCTCAATGCTGAAGTCACACTATTTCTCACTTCCCAAGTGTTTATAAAAACTTAGAATGAAAAAGCTTTAACCCAAAACCCAAGTGTATCTCTCTATAGTAACACTAGCACCTTGGAGGCTCTGATCAAAGGCTTGAAGAATGAAGAAAATGGCTGAGTACTAGTTCATATTTATAGAGTTCAAGGAGTGAAACTAACCCCTTTTAATTTGAATAAATAAATGATTATAAAATGAAAAAGATTTGAATTAGGAGAAGGAATATTGTTGGATTGTGGAATATTGTGGGACTGCCCCTCACTTGTTGCTCTACCGCCCTAAATATAAATAAAAAGATAAGTTTCATTTCAAAAATGCAAAAATCTAGGTGTATAAGTACGAGAAACAATTGTTACCAAGTGTTCTTTAAGTAGATTCAACATTTCAGCCATTTGAATCTTCATATTATGCTTCTCTTCTTCAAACAATGTCATCTTGTCTTTACACATATTAACAACAGTTAATTTTGACCTTGTTACCCCCGTTCCTTGTCCAATTAAGCGCCCAGATTTTGGATTACCAAATAATTTTGTTAATGCATCCTTATTGGTATTGTCTATAGTTCCAGATTTTGGGTCTTCGCGTATAATTTCAGCCAATTCTTCCTACATATAAATTAGTACAACTAATGTACAATAATAGAAAACAAGTATAAATATCCAAAATTAAATAATAATTACTCACAAAAACTTCAGATGTTGTTTGGTTGATTGGCTTACCATTCTTCTTGGTATGGGCTCTCCAAAAAGCATCGATCCTGGTTACTTTTCCCCCTTCAGTTTATTTTGTCTACACAATACAAAAATATAGAATATAAAATAATGACTAATTATAAGAACCAAAATATATTCAGTGAAAATATTAATTTTAACCATATCATTGTTTGTTCGAGCATGTCCTCTTCGACTTAAGGTGTGTGGGACACTTTTCTTTCTCCTCTCTTGAAATTTGGCCCTTATAGCCTATTTAATAAGAAAACAACATTAGGAAAACAAATAACTTGATCTCTACTTAAATATTCAATCACTTATTTAAAATCTTACCATATGTTCAATACTAGATTTTTTATTAACAAACACCGTCCATTCTACAACACTTTTTATGCAATCTGGCTTTAATGCTAGTCGTTCATTCACAGTTTTAGCATCAATAATATCATTGACTAGTCTAGATTTTGCACATCTCCATAGGTCTGCCATCATTTCAAAGCACATCTTCTTTTGTGAATCTTCACGTAAATCATATATTGCCTACAATAAGATATAGAATAACATATTATATGTTTCTGAGGAGAGCTAAATATTAAAGAAAAGAAAGAATATAACCACAAAACTTGTAAATGCTACATGAATAGATGCCCAAAGAATGTCTTTCATGATTGGAGAAATTTTCCTCCAATCTTAAATAGTATAAGGAACTATCTCCCTCACAAGAGCACCCACAAAAGAAGAAAATTTTACTGAGTTAGTACCAACTGGTTGGCCATTTTCATTTCAATTTATTTTTATCGAGTCATTGTTTCTCTTAGTAAGACTTGCCAATGTAGTCCTGCCCCTAGTCTTTTTGATTGGATTCATTTCATTTGCATTTCTATCTTGAGGTGCTTCTTGAAACTCATTTTGAATTTTCTCACTTGCTTTTTATAATTGATCAGATTTTCTAAGAGCTTGCTGAATTTGTTGCCTTACAGCAAGGGAAATACTTATATTTTCGTTTGTTTCAGCAATTATTTCTGGTTCTTCAAGTTCCACCTCAGCAACTTCTTCAAATTCTTCCTCGGCCATTTCTTCATGTTCAGCCTCAGCCACTTCTTGTAGTTCCTCATCAACTATGTCTTCATATTCCTCATTTTCCACCTCTTTAGAAATTCTTCCAGCTTCTAATAACTGTTCTACTTCATCATTAATGGATGTTCTAGTCCTTAACCTTCCAAGTGACATCTCCATATATGCCATATTCTCATTTGGAGATGGTTCCCTATTGTAGACCATACGACGAGTTGTTGCTCTTGTACTAAGAGCAGGGGGTGAGTCTATTACAACTCGAGCAGGTGCTAAAAACTAACATAGGCCACTCTTTTTCTTTATAATATGGCTTTCGTCCAACATATCATCCCAATCAGCTTGACTTTTTAATGATTTTTTTCTTTTTTGAGCAACAATATTTCATAATGCACTTGGGCATACGTGTTTTTTTTACTTTCTCGGAGATTTCATAAAGTACTCATTTTTTATTTACATTACTACAATAAAAAACAAAATAACATGAGAACTGAAATCATAAATCCATCATATCCTTATCTTCCTAAATAAGATAAATAATAAAAATATATAAAATTAGAAACACAATATCAGCCAAAGAGTAAATAAAATCAACTTTGTTTCATTGAAAGTATACCAAAATTACATTCAAAGAGTCATAAGTGTAGCATAAATTTGAATGAAATCAAACATATTGTTTCATTCTAGCCCCAAACACCCTCTATTTGAATCCTTTAAAGCTATATACCAATTAGATGACTCATTCTCTCTTGCATAAAATGCCTTTTTAACTTGAGATACTAATACATATGGATCCCTAATAGACTGATTTTTCCCTATATTAAAATTTACAAGTGTATAGAAATCCAACTTCTTAACACCATTTCGAATATTTGCCCAATTGCACCAAAATAAAGGCACCTTAAAAGTACGATAATAAAGCATTATTATATCCTTGATAACTCCAAAAGACTCTTCTGTATCATTCAACTGCCCACTGCCATGTGATTCCAAGTATACACCACTGTTTTGAGTAGTTTTTTTAACACCACTTTTATGAAACCGAATTCCATTAATCATGTAACCGTTATAGGAAATGACACTACGACTTGGGCCTTCAGCCAATTGAGACACCGTGTCATCTACTTTGTTATATTTAGAGATCTGAAAAGAAAAAAAAACATTCATGTCAAATAAATTTCATATACTAAATGAAAATGTAAACTTTTATCTTTCCTTTAGAGTGTAAACTTATCATAAAACCATAGGGGGAACCCTTCAGAATGTTGATTCCACAACAAAGTTTGATTATCCTTCAAGTTTCTGTGCATTTCTTTTAGCTCATCCATCTCGATATTGGGAAATGGTGCTACAATATCTGAGTTGAATAACACATATCGATGGGCTATTGTTATATCCCCTTGGTCAAGTTCAAAGCATTCTCCAGCTGATAGTGGATTTTCTTCAATTTCATTACTATCTTGATTATCATTATGCTTCAAAAATGTCTCACAAAAGCGTACACATTCAATAGCAAGATAACGATTTTCAATACCGCCTTCTAGTCATGCATAATTTGACACAAATCCTTTCAATACTTTTATATACCTTTCAAAATGGTACATCCATTGAAATTGCACTGGACCACAAAGTCTAACTTCTCGCGCTAAATGGACAACCAAGTGAATCATTGGATCAAAGAAAGAAGGTGGGAAATATTCTTCTAGTTTGTAGACAATTTCTGCAGATTCTAATTCTAATTTTATAATCTCCTCCTTATCAACCACATGTTGACACAATCCGCGGAAAAACCTACAAAGTCGAAGGATTGTCTCTCTACAACCTCCTCCATTAATCCCCTTAACAATTGTTGCATAATAACATGACAATCATGAGATTTAAGTCCTGTTAGCTTATGTTTCTCCACATCTACACAATTTCTAATCTTAGAACTATATCCATAAGGTAATTTCAAGTCAAATAGTCACTTACAAAACAACTTATTATCTGATTTTGATAAAGTGTAAGCTGCAGCAGAAAGATGAGTAATTCTTTCTTCTTCATATGGGTAGAGATGAGTCATAATTCCCATCTCTGTCAAATCTAATCTCGAGTTGTAATGATCTTTAGATTTTCATTTGCAATCTAACAATGCGTTAAGAATGCTTTCACAAACATTTTTTTCAACATGCATAACATCCAAGTTGTGACGAACAACCAAGATCTCCCAATAACGGACCCTAAAAAAGTTGACTTTTTGTTCCATCTTTTGTCAAACTCTGAACCACAAGCCCTCTTTCTACCCTTGCCAAAATCATTAGTAAGTTCACTTAACTGCTCAGCTACTTCAACACCTGTTAATATAGTTGGACATTGTGGTACTCTATCCCTTGCCCTAGCAGATGTATATTTATTCTTTCGATATGGATGATGCTGTGGAAGAAATTGAATATCATTGCAAAAAGACATCTTCTTACTATGCTTCAACCAAACAACATTTGAGTTCTCTCCACATATAGGACAACCATACTTCCCTTTAGTCGCACATCCAGCTAAGTTTCCATAAGCTGGAAAATCATTTATGGTCCATAATAGCATGGCCTTTAAATTAAAAAACTTCTTTGTAGAAGCATCATATGTATAAACACCTTTCCATAATTCTAGTAATTCAGCTATTAAGGGCTCCAGATAAACATATATGTCATTCCTAGGCTGTTTTGGTCCAGGAGTCAACATAGATAGAAATGTGAATTCATTCTTCATGCACAATGAGGTGGAAAATTGTATACAAGAAGCATTATTGGCCAACAACTATATGTAGAAGTCATATTTTTGTAAGGGTTGATCCCATCCGCAGCAAGTCCTAGTTGACGGTTGTACGGTTCAAGTGAAAAATCTGGCCATCTCTCATTAAATGCATCCCAAGCCTCTAAATCTACCGAGTGGCTCATTTTCCCATCACTTCTTTTATTAGTTGAATGCTACTTAAAGCATGCAATTGTCTCTTCATTTCTTAATATCCTTTGAAACCTTGGTGTAATACGAAAATATCATAACAATTTTGCAGGCTGCCCTTGTAGAATCTCCTTTGTGTGTTCATTTTGCTTCCATCTTGGATAGTGACAGGTGGGACACACTTGGGCATTAGAATTTTCTTTTATGAACAAGCAACAATCATTCACACAAGCATGTCTACGCTTATAGTTCAGATCAAACATCTTTAGAACTTCTTAATTGCATACATAGATGTTAGTAGGAGATTATCTTTTGGCAACATTGCTTTGATCATCTCCAACATCTCACAAAAGCCAACATCTGAGAATCCATGCTGCTTTTTTTTTAGATTGTATAGCCCGACGATGGATGAAATTTTGGTGTATTTCAAACAACCTTCATACAATGGAGATTCAGCATCTCCTAATAGACTATCAAAATCATCATCGTTATTATCATCATCCAAATCATTGGCATTACTTGAACATACTCTAGTAGCCCGAAATAAATTATATGTAGAACTTGTCTTTGTCGTGCTACTTTGAACTAGATTTTTCCCATGATGAAACCATCTTTTGTATGATTTGTCCATGTCGTACAAAACTAAGTGTTCTTCAACTTCATCCGAAAGTTGATGTCTTTGATCTGACATTTGTTGCATGGACAAATAATCTTACTTGTAAAATTGGCATTCATTACTGCAGTCTTCACAAACTCCCTAGCTTTTCTCTGATTTTCCTTTGTAGCTCTACAATTTTGAAGGATACTTCAATAAAAAAAATATCAAACCTTTAACTTAAACTTAAACTATATAATTTTATTTGCTAACCTATTAAGATGGATCCAAATTTTATCAATCTGCATATCATAAGCATAGATATAAAAAAGCTAATCACAACTCATATGTATAATATTTTATTATTCAAACCCTAAGGTTGGGGACGTCAAAACTACCCTTATTTACACCCCCAGATGAGATATCTGTCAATGTAATTAAACCAATTCAAGCAAACAAAATTTATTTGTAAGAAGATAATACATAATTGTAGATAAAATCTGACATCAATTCTCATATAATAGTGACTTAACTATCTATCAATACTAAGTAAAACAACACACAATAAGTTTTATTCCATATATCATCGTAACACACACACAAAATTTGAAGAACCTACTTCTCTATGACACACAAGTTTTCAACCTCCTGTTATCACCGCAACACACAGTTTTAATCTCATAACCTACTTCTCTACGGATGAATATTTAAGATATTCAAACTCCTCTAACATTTGTATGATATTAATAAAAGAGTTAAGAGAACATACTTGCGTATCTCTTGCAATTAATAATCAAGTTAATTAACTTTGCAATGCTCCTTGTCAATTCGATCCACAACCTAAAGAATATAATCAATATCTAAAAGATTAATACAAAATTAAAATTAAATGATACAATAAGTAAAAAATTTCTTTCACATATTAATTTTTGGGATAATATGATTATCATATTATTATAGGGACTAAGGAAAAGAATAGTCGACACTAACAATGTTAAATAAAAATGAAGAATCATTAGAATGTGTTCTTTGTCAGCATAAACAAAAGCATTTCTGAATAAAATAATGTTTTGACTATTTAGCATGTAATTATTTTTTGTATTGAATGCCCACCAAAAAGAGAAGGAATATATATATTTATACTGGTAGGGTGCAGGACGTGCCTTGCACGTGCTGGATGTGTATTTTGGGTTAATAAAATATATATTTTCACTTTTTAGTTTATGTTTGGTCATATTAGTGTAACAGTTTAAGTGGACAACTGACTTAATATATCAATTAGATCCCAACTTTTCTTATATAGTAATTAGATCACAAACCTTTATATTTTCGTTCACATTGGTCTTCAATATTATATTTTATTAAATAAAATTTATTTTATAAGGGTAAAATGAGACTTTTAACAAAATATCTATCTATTTTGTTATAATTTCGTGTTTTACAAATGAGAAAAAGTTTCTTTAAAATATATGCACTCATAGCTATATCTTGCATTTTGTATAAATAATTACAAAGAACGTGGAAATATAGTGTAGGAGATGGTCTTTTGAATTAATGAATTTAGGCAAGACCATATATATCAAGCAAAAGAAATGATAGTGCACACTTTATTATGCAAAAAGTGATCTAAAACTTAATCAGTAACAACATTTTAGAAGTTAAATTACAAATAGAGTAATCATGGAGTATATTACAAACAGGGTGGTCCTATACATTATTAAACAAATGGTTGCCAAAATTAAAGAATGAGCCATGAAATAAGATGGCACAAAACTTTTAGAGTGTGATTTGTGCGTATATGCAACTGTAGCTTTCTCCAAGGTCAATAACTCAAATTTATTGAATAAATTACCACTGCAGTTTTCTCCAAGCATACATATATGCAGATATACTTAACAAATATCACAATGATGAAACATAAACTTATCCCCTTAAAAGAAGAAAAAAATCCCAGGAAACTTTCACTAGGAACTTTTTCCTAACATTATGAATTAAATTCGAATTACCTTTTGTGATGCCAGCATCAAGCATTAGATGAAATTTTACATGTTCTTGTGTACTAAGGTTATAAGAAAAAAAACTTTGAAATACTACTAATGACCAACTTAAAAAAATTTCTCCTATTGCATTTGTAAACATTCTGAGATAAACATACTGATTTTCTTTTTAGTATTTTGTTGAGGCATACTAATCAAAATTAGAATTACTGGATTTTTATGCATGATGCAGAGTGATTGAAGGGAGTTTCACATAAGATTGATGATATTATATGATTGACTCTCAAAGATTTTAGCAGAAGATGAGATAATGACAACTTTCAACATTGTGACATACATATATACTTATATATATATCAGCTTTGTTTAATTTGGTTGATCTGAGTCTTTGCTGCCATTATTATGACAAAGTGTTTAATTTGTGAGAATGGCAGTGTTGTAATTAATCTTTCTCCTTTGTTTATCTTCATTTGAATAACGAATTATAATAATCGTCTTCTTCCTTTCGTTCTGTCCTTTTTTGTGTCTGTGAGCGCATTTTACTTCTAATCTTAGTTTTGGTTAAAGTATGTAGCTTCCTTTTATTGCAGCTTACATTTGTTCTTTTTACTAAATTATTTTGGGCATGCGAAATGCTCATGAAAAACCGCATGAGATGGAATTTACCAAGATACTTGTCACTGACAGAGTTAAAAATTGTGGAGTAGAGAGAAAGCTCATCATTATATTTTCATATTTTCAGATTGTAAGAGACTTTGGCAGCAGGAAGGCGAGACAGTAAGTGTTCTTTATTTCCATGTGTCTTCTTTGATCCATGTAATGATCTTTATTTGTGCATTTCATAACAAACCAATTCTAAAGTATTCTTGTAAAAACAAAGATGTTGTAGAGTTTTATGTATGTATTACCATATTAGATACATGTTAAATAGTTTCATTGACATAGGAATTGTTTCCCATTTTAAGATGTTTTTTCATCAATTTTTTTTTTCTCAACTAAAAACTATGCAAATTTTTGGTCCAAGAAGGTGTAGGAATTAATAGAAAAGATGGCTGAGAATTTTACTATTATTGGACAATATATATATTATGAGACAAGTAATTATTTTTGGTTTGTAGGGTGTACGTTTGGTTGTATTTGAGATACATTTTATTGTGTGATTTTGGATTATTCAGATTTTATGATTTGGAAAGAGCCTGCTCTGAGTTGATGTAGTAATTGAGGGGACTGCTGCCACCAGTGTTTCTTATGGTTACTCCAGATGATGATGCTGAAAAGGGATTTCAAATGAGAACTATTCTAATTAAGAGATGAAAAGATTGAACATTTATATTTTTTTGGGGTAATTTTATCTTCATTAATCTTTGTTTTGGTTTGACACCAAGGCCAAGTGGATTAGAAGGTCGACATGTCATTTAGTTTTGTTGAAGACATTTATGTGAAAATGGAACATAATCATAAACATAAGTGTTACTCTAAACGAAACTATATCAGTACTTTAAAAAATAAAAGCTATATCACTCATAAACGTGGCAAGCACTTGGAAGGTCACTTTACAAAATAAATGCTAAATGCTAATTTCTTTAATGTGTTAAGATTTAAACTACGAGTATAGAATAAATAATGGAGAAAAAAAGCCATAAGCCCACATGAATATGATGATGGTAAAACAAGATATAAGATAACAATAGTACAAATGCAAATATGTATTGACAGTAAGACCTATAGAGCTATCCGAGAAGTCTAGTTAATTAATAATTAGTAGAGAGAAGCATACCTAAAAAAGGATAATGGTAGACTTAGAGAAGCCCTACATCATCTTCGGCCAGAGTCACTTTGTTTCTCTTTTACTTTTGTAACCAAGCTATCTCAAAAGGAAGTTTATTTAAAAAGATCCTAATATTTCATCTCACTGTAGCTCCAAACCAAAGAGAACCAACGAAAATCAACAATAATAAGAACAAAGGAAAATGTCAATAGAATAAAAAAAATTAAAAGACCAGCAGAAAAAATCCAAAAACAAAATGAAGATACAAACCCTAAACAAAGCCCTTACCACATAGAGAGTGACACTACTAGACACGATAGGAGACTGGTCTTATAATCATTATTATTCTATTGACAAAATTGCAAATATGTATTGATAGAAAGACCTATAGAGTTGTTCGAAAAGTCTAGTTAATTAATATTTAGTAGAGAGAGAAGCATACCTAGAAAAGGATAATGGCAATCCAGCGAGAAGAAGCCTGGCATCAAGTTCGGCCAGAGTCACTTTGTTTCTCTTTTACGATAGGAGACTTGTAGAGATAATTAGAGTTGTTGAAGATGACAGTAGATGGTGAAGACAACAAGAGGAATCGAAGCAAAAGTTTAGAAAATTTTAGCAAAGAAGTGAACAAAGAGAGTCTCTTCACAATGAAAGGAGAAGGATAGCAAAAGAGGAATGTGACTGTCCAAAATTTTAGTAAATATTTTTTTTAGATTATACGGGCTTTTAGGAAAAGCGACCACCTAATTTTTGGTCTAAAAAAAATTTACTCTCCCACTATTTTACATCACTTATTATAATACTTTTTTAAAAAAGTTATCATCTCGTGTTGTAGAAAGGGTTAATTGGTATAGTGAAGTTCTTCATTTCTCTTCTTGAGGACTTTGTTATTGTTTGCCATCAAACGATTATCTGAACACACTTTCAACCATTGATCATACATGTTTTTTATGATTTTTTCAAGGAATCCTCGTCCAAATCAAATTCACCTGAATCACCATGGGAACCCTCATCTGTTGAAATAGTATTATTTAAACAAACAAGGTTCCCATTCACCTGCACATAAAGAGGTAAGCAAGAAAAAACAGAAGTTAAGGCAAGATTAGAATTTTCTTCCTCATCACTACTTTCAGAGTCCTGATCACTCCAAGTGTCTGGCATGACCTTCTTCTTTTTCTTCAAGGTATTGGCACATTCAGATTGAATATGTCCAAAACCTTCACACTCCTTGCATTGAATACATTTTTTATTAGTATATTCAAATGGTTTTGAAAAATTATTACATTTGGAGGATTTAGACATGTTGTTCTTGTTACCAATATTTTTCATAAACTTCTTAAAGATTTTTTATAACAAGATCATTTTGTCATCATCTTCCTCATCTAAGCTTTCCCTTTTCTCTTTGGAAGATTTCAAGGCAATCGATTTCTCCTTCACAGCAATTGGTTTCTCCTGTTGGCATATCTTTTGATTAACTTCAAAATTTCGAAGAGATCCCATCGATTCCTCAAATTTCAAGGTGTCAAGGTTCTTTACCTCCTCAATGACTATGATCTTGGATTGAAACCTGTCAGAAAGAGATCTAAAAATTTTCCTAACAAAAAAAGATTCAGAAAATTTTTCTCCTAAAACAAAATATTCAATCGCAATGTTAGACAATTCTTTATAAAACTCAGTGAGGATTTCTTTTTTAGACATGTGAAGGTTTTCAAATCTTTTGGTCAACATTACAAGCCTAGATCGCTTAACATCAGTGGTTCCTTCAAATTGAGTTTGAAGGATATCCCAAGCATCTTTGGCAGACTCACAAGATAAAGTCAATTTTATATAGCTCTCACCAACACCATTAAAAATTGCATTTAAAGCTTTATTATTATAAATTGACAAGTAATCTTCTTCATTAGACCATTCAAGTTCAGATTTTATTTGTGTCTTACCAGATTTCGAATCTGTCTCGACAAGAGGTGTCCAACCGGTCAATATTGATCTCCAAGCCCTTTCATCAAGGGATTTGATAAAAGCTTTAATCCTTACTTTCCAATATGGATAGTTTGTATATTCAACAATGGAGGGTGAGTTATAGGTCCACCTTCTACAAAAAAAGACATTTAACAAGAAACAAAACAAATGGAAAACAACAAAATCTCACTAAGAGTTTAGTTACTTACTCTGATACCAATTGAAATTCCATTTATAGTGATTACCAAATTAATTAAACCATGTGAGTTAATTATGGTGTGGAATGGTAATTAAATGTTAAAACAGATTTCAGATCTGTTGGGACAGAATACGAACTTGTCAAGACAGAAACTGAACATAATAAAAAGACAGTTGTTTACCCAAAAACGGCTGATGATGACGTGGCAAGGATTTCTCACACGTGGTTGACACGCAGCAGAGTCAAAGTAAGGCAGTGATGTTCGATTATCGACCAGGTACACATTGCTTCATCAAGTCTGTGTAATGAACCAACTATTTCTAAGACCTTGGACCATTAAAACTACTAGACATAGCTACTATTTCAATACAAACAAAAAAAATAACATGCCTTTATTGAAAACCCAAAATATAAGAAATAGCAAGTCTTTATTAAAAATGTAAAATAAAATGTGATATGGTATGGGATCCCATTGTTTACAAAACATAAAACATAGCTTTAAAAACAAGTTTAAAAAAATAAAGTTGAATGCGGAATTAGAAAAGAGACATGTTTCAAAAGACTAAAATAAACGTCATCCTCGATCGACAAGCAGCCCATCCATTCAATTCATCCTCAACATACATGCCATGCTACCGAGAATCCTTCCGCTTCCATAATCATTTTCCTGCATCACACTAAAATAAAGGAATGAGCCTAATGCCCAGCAAGGAAAATCTACTAAAAACAAAACATACATCGTAAATATAACCATAAGACTACATCAAATACTATAACAGAACATAAGACTATCTAAAACATATATCATATATCATAAGCATACACTATAAAACATATGGCTACAAAAACATCTATTACAATGGCCATCATACATCTTGGGGCTTGCTAGCTAGGCAATCATATGCCCATAATTCTACAGGGCTAGTTATCTAAACAATTCATATAAAGTTATGGGGTTTGTTATCTAAACAAATAATATGCCCAAGGAATATACTATTGGGACTTATTATCATCTAAACAAATTATATGCTTGTTATCTAAACAAAACATATACCCAAGAACTAAAACATATCATACATATATACATATCATAGCATAAACATATAACATAACATAAACATAACATAACATATAAGCACATAAAATCTATCTTATTTTCCTTACCAAATCCGGGATATTTGAGAACAAATGCGTGACTTGGAATACTCCTAAAACCAACAATAGAATGGTGAGTATTTCTAAAGAGTAAAGAATAAATGTGGAAACTAAACCTTCAAGACGAAACTTACCAAGAAAGATCTTCAAGTTTCAAGAACCTAATCAAAACCAATATCACAAGTTAAGATCTGAATAAAAGGACAAAAAAAACTAAAGAGTTTTAAAGGATTGAACTTAAAGAATAAGAGTACCTTAGTTGACCTTATGGATTGGTCTAACTCCAATACCGAAATATACTAAACCTCATTTCCCAAGTATTTTATAACGCTTAAGAATGGCAAAGCTTTTTTGTACTTTCCCACCCAAGTGTATCACTCTTATGTTCTCACTAACACCTTGGAGTATGATCACAGCTGAAGAGTGAGGAGAAGGGTTGGGTTCTAAGTCCTATTTATAGAGTTCTAGGAATAAAAATCTTCTTTTTGGCTTTTAATAAAAATAATGAATTTAATTGAAAATATTTGAATATTCTTCAGTCAAAGGCTTAGGACTTGGTCAAATTTTTCAAAGAGAGGTATAAGGAGTCAAAGCTTGATTTAAAAATTAAAAACAAAAATTTAAAAAATTAAAAATAGAATCCTAACTTCTAACTCCCTAAATCTCGTAACCCTAAACTCACCTGTAGTAAAATCAACATAACTAGAGATGTAGGACTCTGATTTAGACCATCTTTATACAGTTAGAAAGCTAATTCAATTATCTACAACTTTCTAGAAATACTATTTTTCGAAATTAACTGGGTCAAAAATAGGTCGGAACTTACAGTACCCTAAAGTTATGCAAAATCTATTTAGTTATCTAAATAACAACCTAATCCACAAATAAATAAAATTGTGACAAATTTCATGCTCCTAACAGATTTCGGTGAAGACTAAGTCTTATATTTCCCTTATTTTATCATTAAAATAATAATTCCTTAATAATCATGCATATGACAAGTGTCATAATCCTATTGGCTCTATCTAAACCTTAGTAATAACCATGCTGAGGAAGTGTCATATTCTTAATGGCTCTATCTAAACCTTAGGTTATAATAATTATTATATTAATAACCAGCAATATTAATCAAACCTTATGTTATAATTAATATTCTTAAACTATAGGTTAAACTTATAAAATCCATAACTATTGCTAGGAGTTTCCAACTACGTCCCAGTTTGAACCAAAATCCACGAAATCTAACATACTACAAACTAATACTAGATATTGCTACTACTACTACTATCTAACTAGCTAAGTAAAATTCTGAGACTCTACAGTCTGGCTATTAGATACGACCAGGCTGGTCGTATGATTCGGTTTATTTCCTTAAAAGATTGTACTCTTGTAATAGCTACGTTGATTATTTCCTCTTTATTGCCTTGATACACAGATATTAAGGATAATTAAGGCCCATTGGCCCATGTAACCCCCCTTGAGCCTATAAATATGCATGAAATAGCTCAAGGAGGGGACTTTTGATCTATGAATCTTTCTCCTAGATATTGAAAGAGAGAACATATATTGTGATTATCCATCGTCTTGTTGGAATTCTCCCAAGGTTTGTGAAACTCAAGAACCCTAGTTCTTTGATCACGACATTGGGATTCAATATTAATAATAGAACTAAGTGGACGTAGGTCATTACCATTCATTGGGGCCGAACCACTATAAATCGTTTGTGTTTATTCTTTACCAATAGATAAAACTCTTAATTATCATCTCATTTCCAGTCGTAATTTTGACTCTGTGTCGCTGACCAAATCAAGGGTCAACATTCTGGTGCTTTCATTGAGAGATTGATCAAAAAGCTGTAAGAAAATCTAATGGCAAAGACATCTAAGAAAGATGGACAGGCAGCTGGCGTTGCATCATCTCAACCTTCTCCTCCAAATGTTGCGGAGAATGAACCACATTTGGAGTTTGAAGAGGAGGTGTTGGATACGAAAAAACTGAGGGCAACACTGGGGGTGTTGCAAGATGAGCTGGCCAATCAGGAGAATGCAGTGTAGACAATGGCACTGCAGCAGAGAGAAATTGAACATCAGTGCTAGGATCTGAGTGAGCGGTAGGCGGACATGGAACGTCGGCAGAGGTATGGAATGGTCGCTCTCGAAGCAGCCATTCAATTGGCTCGAGGATAGGCTGTGCTGGCCTCTCAGCCGGATCAGCCACCGAGCGTGCCACCATAGCAGGCTCTCAATCCAAGTCCTCCACTCCAGCCAGTAAGCTCCCAAAGGCCGGAGCAGCCACCTGTGGCTCAGGATGATGTCCCAATTTGAGATTCTGAGCAGCAACCTCCATCTCAAGTTGGTCGAGGCAATCCCCAACGCCAGAGGAAGAATAAGGTCGGGCAACTGCCCTGCAGCCCTGGACGCCTGGGGGATGAAGAGCCAAATCCACCGAGCAAGAGCTAGCATCCTTCTGCCAATAGAAGGAACAACGAGTCAGGCTCTGCAGTCAGGGGCCCTCCACGGCATAACAATGCACAGGGACCCAACAACCAGCGCAGACCTCCCCCTGACGCTCGGGAAATTCCAGCCCGAGGAGGAAATAGCGTGAACAGTTGGTCACGCCGTAGTCGGCCCCAGTTTAGAGATGGCTACGATTATAATGAATCTGACTCTGGCAGAGGGAATGCTGGTTGAAGGAATGAGGAAAGAGGTGGAGGTAAAAGCCCTCCACCTAGAGAAAATAGGCCAGCTAGCCATAACGCTAGGGGGCAACCCAAGCAACAGAACGTCTTTGATCGGCTAGGAGTTAGCGAGCAAAGACGCAGGGATGATGATTTAAGGGACGTACTCAATGAACGTCGTGAGAGGCACGATGAGTACGCTCCCCCAGCACCGGTCGCCCCAGCAGTCCCAGAAGCAGTTAAGGCTCAGATTGATGCTCTGAACCAGGCAGTACAATAGCTGGTCGGGGGAGGAACGTCCCACATAGAGTACGATCGGAGGAGGGGCACTCCGTTTGTACAAAGGATTGCTGTGGCTGAAACCCCCAGCAAATTCAAGATGCCAACACTGCCGAACTTTGATGGGTATGGAGACCCAGTATCTCGCGTCAATAAATTTGAGATACAAATGGATATACAGAAAGTGTCAAAAGATGCCCGCTACAGGATCTTCCCCGTGACACTATCTGACACTGCCCAGGAGTGGTTCTTTAAGTTCCCTCTGTCTAGTATAGTATCCTGGGAGATGTTCGTGAAGGAATTTTACTGATAATTCTATGCGGGCCGCATACACCCCACAGAGGCCAAGCAGCTGGTCAAGATACGCTAGAAGGAGGGAGAGCCCTTGAAGGAGTATGTCCAGCGCTTTATGCAGGTAGCGGCTGGACCCAAGACAGTGGGTGATGAAGGCAAGATGATGGCCCTAAATGCTAGGGTTAGGCGCCACTCCCCCCTCTGGAGTAGCCTAAGAAAGAATGGGGTAAAAAGTACCCAGGAATTTTTGGACCAAGCTGATCGATATATCAAGCTTGAGGACGTGATTGCCAATGAGGGGAAATCGCTAACAAAGGACAAAGGGCCAAAGGAAGCACCCGCCAAGACCGCCAACGGGTCAGAGAAACCCAATGGCAACGGCAACAGCAACGGGAGTGGCAATGGTAGGAACGGTGGAAACGTGCGAGCAATGAACCCTCATCTTCTGAGAATAAATGCCCCAAAGGCAATCAATACGAGCCGAGATTCACCAACTACACAGCACTCGTCGAAAGTCGAGCGGAAGTCTACCAGGCGACCAGCTCTAACATGCCTTATAAACGGCCCGCGCCTATAAGGAAGGATATATCTAATAGAGATATGACGAAATTCTGTCGTTTTCACAATGACTACAGGCACGACACTAATGAATGCAACCAGTTGAAAGATGAAATTGAGTTATTGATTAGGAAAGGACATCTAAGGAGATATGTGCGAGCCGCAGGAGGGTCTCAGGGAGAGGCTCAAGGTGGCAACGAGCAGGTGCTTGCACGCCAACGCTCGCCACCTTTACAGCCAACTCCTGTGGTAGGCACTTTACCCACCATCTGCGATGGCCCACACCTTGCAGGGGACAGTGGGAAGGCAAGGGAATGATACGCTCAAACCCTACGCCATGACTAGGACATCGAGATGATGAGTGTGGAGGATCGAGCACAAAAGAAGGCTCGAACAGTGGAGGAACTGATAAACTTCTCTGAAGACGATGCCCAACACATACGATTCCCACACTCTGATCCGCTGGTCGTAGACGTGCAAATCGCCAACATGATGGTGAAGAGGGTGTTGGTTGACACAGGAAGCTCGGTCAACATCATATACAAGTCTTCACTGGAGAGAATGAAGCTGTCCGTTAAGGACCTGGAGCCATGCAACCAAAACATCTATGGTTTATTAGGCAAAGGACTCGCCCCAACTGGGTCGATTAGGCTTCCAATTACAACAGGTACTGCACCTGCTAACAGGACATTACTCACAACTTTCATAGTAGTTGATTGTCCTTTGGCATATAATGCTGTAACTGGGAGGCAAATTCTGGTCGACCTACGAGCTGTCACTTCAATATGGCACATTTCCATGAAATTCCCAACAGACGCAGGGGTAGGATGCGTGTTGGAAAATCAGCGGGAAGCAAGGGAATGCTACAACGCCTAGATAACTAAGGCGAAGAAAGGTGTGTCAAGAGAGGTTCTTGAAAAAGAGTTGCAAATGACAGTTGATGTACAAGCCCAATCAGGTGATAATGTCGCCAAATAGGGCATTGCCCAAAGTGAGAATAGAGACTTAGATCCTCGCTTTGGTGATTTTGAGGAAGAGATAGGACCTATCGAGGACCTTGAAGAAGTCCAACTCGATGGTGAAAATCCGACCAGGGTTGTGAAAGTCGGTAAAAACTTAGAGACAACAACGAAACAAGCGCTGGCAGAATTTTTGAAGAAAAACTAGGAGGTCTTTGCCTGGTCGCATAAAGACATGGTTGGAATAGACCATGCAGCCATTAGCCATGTCCTTAATATAGACAAAAGTTTTCCACCAATACAAAAAAAAAGAAGGCTGCTCGACAAAGATAGATCAAAGGCCTTGAAAGAAGAAGTTGAGAAGCTTAAGGAGAATGGATTCATCAAGGTAGCATTTTATCCATCATGGGTCTCTAATACCATGCTAGTTCCTAAGCCGAATGGCAAATGGTGAACATGCTTGGATTTCACAGACCTCAATAAATCCTGCCCTAAGGATTGTTTCCCACTCCCCAGGATCGACCAGCTAGTCGATGCCACTAAAGGGCACAAGATTCTCTCTTTCATGGATGCATACTCTGGGTATAATCAAATTAGTATGCATCCTCCGGATTAGGATCACACTAGCCTTCGGACTGACACAGGGCTTTACTGTTACAAAGTGATGCCCTTCAGTTTAAAAAATGCTAGTGTGACTTACCAGCGACTGGTCAACCACATGTTTAGGGGGATGATTGGCACAAACATGGAGGTCTATGTCGACGACATACTGGTCAAGTCGAGGAAGGCAGAAGGGCATATAGAGGATTTTCAAGAGTGCTTCAACATCTTGAATAAATATCAAATGAAGCTGAATCCCCTCAAGTGCTCCTTCGGGGTAGGATCAGGGAAGTTCTTGGGATTTATAGTAAACTTGAGAGGAATTTAGGAAAATCTCGAGAACATCAAACCCCTGGTCGATATGAAATCACCAGCAAAGATCAAGGATGTTCAAAGTTTAACCAGAAGAGTTGCTTCTCTGAGTAGATTTATTTCCAAATCAACAGACAAATCGTCCCTTTTTTTCATCTACTTAGAGGCAACAAGAAATTTGAATGGACGGAGGAGTGTGAGCAGGCTTTACAAGCATTGAAGACTCACATGGCGCAACCACCCATTCTATTGAAGCCGGTCGAGAAGGAAACTTTGTTTGTCTACTTGGCGATCATAGAATATGCTGCTAGTGCTATCTTAGTAAGAGAAGACGAAGGCGTGCAGAAGGCCATTTATTATATAAGAAAAAGGCTAATTGGTGCGGAGCTACAGTATCCACCTATTAAAAAGTTATCCTATTGCTTAATTTTAGCCTCTAGGAAGCTGCGGCCTTATTTTCAAGCTCATCCAATCATGATTCTGACCGATTAGCCTCTACGGCAAGTTCTTCCAAAGCCAAAAGCCGCAGGAAGATTACTGAAATGGGCAGTTCGATATCTCTTACTTGCCACGAGCAGCAATAAAAGGCCGAGCCCTAGCTGACTTCTTCGTCGAGTTCACTAGGCTCCCAGATAACGAGCAATCAGAAACACCTGAAGAACCTGAAGAGCGTAAGGCTAAAAACTGAGCTCCCTTGTGGAAGTTATTTACAGATGGTTCTTCTAACGAGTTTCACGTAGGAGCAGGAGTGATTTTGATAACGCCTGAAGGGCATCGATTTCACTGCGCAATCAGGTTTGACTTTATTATTTCTAACAACGAAGCCGAATATGAAGCATTGCTCCCTGGGTTATAATTGGCCAAAGACATGAACATAAAGGCACTCGACATCTACAGTGACTCTCAGTGGGTGGTAAATCAAGTCATGGGAGAATAACAAGACCGAGTTTTAAAGATGGTTGCTTACTTAAACAAAACTAAGAATCTATTAGTACAGTTTGACAAGTACACCCTTCAGCAAGTACCTCGCGACCAGAATTCAAACGCTGATGCTTTGGCCAAGTTAGCAAGTGTGAAGGATGCTGATACATTGAACATAGTTCCAGTTAAACGGCTATCTGTGCCAAGCATCCAAGCAGAGGAGACCACTCTGGTGATCCAGGTGGCTGATACATGTATGGCACCATACATAGAGTATCTGCCGCAAGGCGTGTTGCCGACGGATAGAAGCAAAGCTAGGACCCTTCAGCGGCAGGCCGCTGGGTATATCCTGGTCGATGGAATCTTGTACCAAAGGGGATACTCAATGCCACTCCTTAGATGTATTTCGAAAGAGAAGGCCAAGGAATTAATGAAAGAGGTACACAAAGGCTATTGTGGGGACCATGCTAGGGGGCAAAGCTTATCAAAGAAGATCCTGACGAAAGGGTGTTTCTGGCCAACAATGAATGAAGGCTCGATGGAATTTTTACGGAGATGCGACTAGTGCCAAAGGTTCTCCAAAATCCCAGGAGAAGCCCCTAATGAACTAAAACAGATGCAAAGTCTGTGGCCGTTCGCAGTCTGGGGTATAGACTTGATCGGATCTCTGCCCACAGGAAGGGGCGACGTCAAGTATGATGTGGTTGCCGTCAATTACTTCACTAAATGGGCCGAAGCCGAGCCACTCGCAACCATAAAGACCAAGAAAGTGTTGGATTTTGTGATCAAAATCATCATATGTCGCTATGGATTGCCAAGGAAAATCATCTCAGATAACGACACGCAGTTTGATAGTGATAAGTTCACGGATTTTTGCGAATGACATGGAATTATCAAGAGATTTTCTTCAGTTGCTCATCCCCAATAAAATGGAGAAGTCGAAGCAGTCAATAAAATGCTAAAGGGTACTCTAAAGAAAAGACTGGAAGAAGCTAAGGGGGCATGGCCAGAACAATTGCCTGAAGTCCTTTGGTCGTACAGAACATCCCACCAAACAGCAACAGGCCATACTCCATTTTCCTTGGCTTATAGGTATGAAGCTATGTTTCCTGCTGAATTAGTTCCGTCGTCACATCGAAGAATAACGTACAATCAAGGCTCTAACAGCCTACTATTGATGGAATCCCTTGACTTGATCGATGAGAAGCGTGAGGATGCCCAACTTCGAGTAGCTGCTTACCAGCAAAAAGTCGCCCGGTATTTCAATTCTAAAGTGCATGAAAGGAAATTCACTATCGGAGATCTAGTACTGCAAAGATTTTTCCTAAACACCCGCGACGAGGCTGCTGGAGTACTCGGCCCTAACTGGGAAAGACCATACCAGATTGAAGAAGTCCTCCATCCTGGCACCTATAAACTTGCTCGCTTGAATGGAGATCTCGTTCCTCACTATTGGAATGGAGAACACCTGCGCAAGTACTATCAATGAACAATTTTTCTTAAAGAATTGGCTTGTATTAATTTTACTTTTTACAAGTTATGAAAAATGGTTGGTCATTTTGTCTGACTAATCGCTTATAAGTGTAAGATCTTATTGATCACTCGTACAGACACATTTTGTCCTTTTAATACGAGAAATATAAGGGACTGTGTGTAGCCAGTCATTCTTGCCAATTATTGAATTTATTACAAGTATTTGCTCATTACGTGTGTTGTTTTGTTGTATTATCATTTGAATTCCTTTGCTCCGAGCAGTAATGTTCGAACAGGTTTTAGTCAAGACAAGTGACTAAGGACCTAAAGCTCCTCAATCACTTGGGGGGCATATAAGGCATCTAGTAAGCAAAGCATAACGAAAGGTATGTAAACACATGAGCAAAATAAGTGAAAGCATGCTAGGGTAATTAGAGTATTTTTAAATTTTTTTGTATTTTGTTAAATCAAACCAAAGTACTATGCTATGTTCGGTCATGCGAACAGATGTTATAATAAAATGCAAATATTATAATATCTAAAGGAAACCTTTTACATCGCGAGCAGTTACTGCTCGGGTGTAATTGTTCGATTAAAATTAATGGCTGCCCATGCAGCAATAAAAAATTAATAATTAAACAAGTAATTGTCTTTACATCACAACCTGAAGGTCATGTAGTCAAAAGATAGAAAAAAAAAAGACTACGAGGCTTGAGGATCTTGAGGAGCGTCTTGGTCGACAGCTACGCCAGCTTTATTGTCTGTACCATCTATCCCCGTTGCCAGGGAAATCTTTGGGGAACCAGAAATTTAGCCCAATCTTCTTCCTCCAGGCGAATGGCGCACTGGGACATTAGAGTCTGTCTCAAGTGCTCTGATAGGTAGCTGAAGTTGGCCTTCAAGTTGTGCTTCCAAAACTCGTAGAAGCAAAGATGGGTGGCTACCTTGTACTTCTCCAAGTTTTTGGCTTCAGTTTCCTCAAGCTCCTTCACGCGCCTTTCCAACTCCTCTGTCTCTTGCCTGCTCGCAATCAAAACGAACTCAAGGTGTTTGGATTGTTGGTAATTGAGTTTGGCGCTCTCCCTGAATTTTTGTTTATCTTATTTGGCTTTCTTCAGGGCGTCCTGACTCTCCCACAGCTCCTAAGTCAGCGTGGCTTTTTTCTCAAGTAGTTCCTCATTCAGCTTGGTCAGCTCCGCGCTCTTCTCAAGTAGTTCACCATTTTGCTTGGACAACTCAGTGTTCTTCTCGAGTAGGTTAGCATTTTTTCCCTCGGGCGCTTTCATGGTCTCAACAAGCCGGGTGTCAAAGTTTTTGGTCTGGGACACCATTGCGCCCGCACGACGCCAGCCAGCAGTCATGGTCAGCAATCCCTCAACCAGATGAAAAGAATAAGGAGATGGCAGAAAATCAAAAGTAAATTACTCAACAACAGAAAGCAACTTACACTGACTATCTCATTTAGGCCCCAATTCAGTACGTGGTCGGTCTCCATGGATACGGTACCGTCAATGGCCTCTTGACTACATTTGTGTTAGGAGAGCTTGTATATCCTATCCCTGGCTGAGCTGACCACAGAGCTGGATAGGGAGCCTTCAGACTGAATGCGGTGTGTCCGGCTGGTAGGCGCCTGAGGAGTGGGATGTTGATCGATCGGAGCTAGAGGAGTAGAATGCTGGTCGACCGGAGGCGTTGAGGCCGGCTGCTCGAGTGGAGATGGAGGTGGCGTGTTTCCCTTCAAAGGAACAATGGCTGAAGGGTCCTTAGTTCGGGCCTTCTTTGAGGTGGTTTTATTGCTCTCTCCCCGAGTCCTCTTGTTGTCTTTCTTCCTGCCTGAGGAAGCAGTAGCAGCCTTGTAATGTTCGAACACGTCTTCGGATGACATATCTACACAAAAGGAAACAATACGAACAGTGAGACAAGATATATAGATGGAACTAAAAAAGAAACTAAAGAGATTATAAGTAAAGTATCTGTGCTACAACTACTAGTCGCTAGATTACTTACTAAACTATTTATTGCCTGGAAGAAATTTGAATTTAAGTTTGGAGTATACTTAAAGTTGTCATCCCCAACAAATAAGTGACAGGGAATTGGCAAACTATCTAAGAATGAGAAAACAGTACCGTTCTCATCTGAAGACTCGTCGATGGGAGCGGAAGATTCGGTAGCTTTCTTTTTTCCCTTTCTCAATGGGGCAGGGGGAGCGGCAGCACGTGGGGTGCTGGAGGGTTCCCTGATTGTCACTCCAGTCGTCCTCCTCCTTTGAGGTTGTCACATGTCTGGGTGCTACTTGGGAATATCCTCACTAGTGGCACTTCCTGTTGTTGACTCCCTCACATCCTAGTGAGGTGCCAGAAGCCCGACCAGCCTAAGGTTAGCCTCTGTGACCAGATGCTTGACGCTCTTCTCCACGTTATTCATGCTGGCCAAGAGGGCTGATCGGACTTCCATGTCTGGTGTGGGAGCCAGTCGCAGCCATGGGCCTGAACGGCGCTAAAAATCTAAGGGAAATACATGAATAATTAAAGAAAAATAAACGATCAGGGGAGTAAAAATATTACCTCCTTGAGTGAAGGCCAGGTTGTTGGCAACCATGTTTGTAGTCAGAAAGTACTCTAGGTGGTACTTCCCCACATTGGAAATAAAGGTTGTATCACTAAGGAAATTAAGGGACCTTTCCTGGTGACAGAAGTGAAAGAACTCCGTGTTTTCTTGGTTGGGGTTGGATTTTAGGTCGAACAGATAGTTGACCTTGTGTGGTGAGGGTACAAGCCATTTCTTATGGCTATAAAGGATATAGAGTGCAGAAAGCATTCTATATCCGTTAGGGGTTATTTGAAAAGGAGTGACCCCGAAATAGTTGCCACTCCTTGGAAGAAAGGATGGAGAGGCAGGATTGCTCCTGCCTCGATGTGATACCTCGACCAGGCGCCAGGCAAATTCGCCCATTGGTCTCTGTTGGGTTGGACTAGGGTTACCCCAGGAAGTCCGTATTTCTTAATGTAATTCGCAATCAATCTAACCGTTACCCGACTAGGAGGGGAAACGTACAATTCAACATCTGGTTGAATGGCATTTCGAAGTTGGGATTGAATTTGGATGCTAGGGTTGGGGATATTTCTTTCTCAACCACTGGTCGAGGGAATTTCTGCCTGAGGAGCAGGCTGATTTGAAGGATTTGAAGGTTTCTTTTTCTGGGCTTTAGATTTTACTCGACCCATATTTTGGAGGAGGGTCGATGGAGTGTTTGAGGTGACGCGAGAAAAGGGAATTTCAGGTATCAACAATGACGGTTGCTCCTCTTCCTCAAGCAATTGGGCTAGCAAGTACTCGTCGATAGGTCTCTCACCTCCCCACGGATCTTGCATGAAAAGCTACGAGCAGAAAAAGGGGGAGATGAGAACTTAAAGCCTAGAAACTTGTATTGAGAGTTGGAATAACGTTGCTCGCGAATAGAAGTTAAGCTTTTATACGGCCAACAGCATTAAAAAGTGGAAGTAAAAGTTTTTCAGAGAAAACTTTTTCGACTCCGAGAGGGCGGGAAAAACCCAGTTTTTTTAACTAGTTTAAAAATCAAATTTTTACTTCGATTTTATGCCTTAAATCTATAGTCTCGACTACCAAACTGACTCCTAACTCCTATAAAACATTATTTCACTACCTTATCAAGCATCGACCAATATGCCCATTAACCCCAAAACAGTCTCAGCCAAGAACATTCAAAAGCTCAGAGATAAAAACAGATATAAGATGGTTTTGCATGGCATCTCAAACGACAGAAAGATTCTGGAAACATACTTGGATGAAAGTTAGATTATGAGCATGAATGTTTTGAATGTCTGAGCAAAAATTCCTTAAATAAGCAATGAACACTTCAAGGTTTTTTGAGCTCTGAAGGTTGAGCTTCTTTTAGGTTCTTGAAGAAGAGAAGGCGAGTGAAAGGTAAAAAGTAAAAATGTGATTTAGGGGTATTATTTATAGTGATCGTGGCGCCGTAAAAGAGGTAATCATGGAATTACTTTTTTCAAAGCATGGGGAAATGCAATAGCCATCAGAAATTTTTTTGGGAAGGCATGGGCGGCTCTGACAGATTTGGTGGGGTAAGCGAAGGGTAAGTTTCCCAAGTTTACCTTATGCTGGTCACAGTAAAGGAAACTTGGGGGGCAAATGTTTACCCAAAAATGGCTGATGATGACATGGCAAGGATTTCTCATACGTGGTTGACACGTGGCAGAGTCAAAGTAAGGCGGTGTTGTTCGATTATCGACCAGCTACACATTGCTTCATCAAGTCTGGCTATTAGATACGACCAGGAATGTTGTATGATTCAGTTTATTTCCTTAAAAGATTGTAATCTTGTAATCACTACGTTGATTACATCCTCTTTATTGCCTTGATACACAGATATTGAGGATAATTAAGGCCCATTGGCCCATGTAACCCCCCTTGAGCCTATAAATATGCATGAATTAACTTAAGGAGGGGACTTTTGATCTTTGAATCTTTTTCCTGAATATTGAAAGAGAGAACATATAGTGCGATTATCCATCATCTTGTTGGAATTCTCCCAAGGTTTGTGAAACTCAAGAACCCTTGTTCTTTGATCACGACATTGGGATTCAATATTAATAATAGCACTAAGTGGACGTAGGTCATTCACATTCATTGGGGCCGAACCACTATAAATCGTTTGTGTTTATTCTTTACCAATAGATAAATCTCTAAATTATCATCTCATTTCCTGTCGTATTTTTGACTCCGTGTCGTTGGCCAAATCGAGGGTCAACAACAGTGCAAAAACAATAGAGAACACAATGAATTTTTACAAGGTTCAGAATCCACTTCGGAAAACCTACTCCTTGGGGCCACGCCCAGAGAATCAAACCAATTAATATAGAATCACAAGTAAAAAATATTGACTGAAACAAAACAAGACTCCCTCTTGAGATTTGCCGCAACATTGTTATACTTCTCTTCACTAATCAGATTCTGATTCAAAGGCTCAACAACTTGAACTCCCTTCAAAGGCCAGCGAGAGCTAGCATCCTCCCAACAAAAGGCTTGTAAAAATCCTGTAACGCCCTAGATAGACAAGACCATTACACTGTGTGCTTATAAAGGTGCAAGACTTGCTAATCAAGTAATTTAGTTAGAAACGTGTGACTGAAACTATAATTGATCTAGGGTTAAAAGATTTCGGTCACAAAAGTTACATTTCATATAATCAAATAATTTGAACATGGAATCCCATTAGTCATAATGTTTAAAAGGCAGTTTAAAAAATTTCAAGATGAAAGTACAGTTACTAGCCACTTTAAGGGCAAAACAGACATTTAGGCTTTCCCTATCCTGTACTACTCCTCGATAGTGGCGGCCGATGAGCTGACTATGTACATTCAGCCTTAAAGCTCTCCTACTCAAGACTGGTCCACTTTACCCTTGCCTTTACATGCACCACGTAGCACCCGTGAGCCAAGGCCCAACAAGAAAACAGAATAACATAGCATAATCATCAATTAAACAATCAGATAACTCATATAGTATGATCATATACTCAACAATAAAAAATATTCACATAATCAGACATTCAGCATACCAAACTCATCAATTAACATTAATAATCAATTCACATATAATAGCCATGGTCGACGCGCTTAGGTCATACCCTCTATTTATCCCACTGACTCCGACCCGCTTAAACCGACCTCAGTGAATATTAAGTTGTCTCAGCAACCAGTGGCTGAGCCGCGCCATGTGCGTAAATATTGATTCCAGCACTCTTAGGCTGTTTATCATATGTCCCACGGCGTAATATAATCTATGACATCATATAGTTATAGGGAGCTCTTAGTCCCAACATAATCACAAAACCGGGTGCAGTTTTCTTACCTTTAGGTTCCGATAGGTTGATTAGTGAAACCGACCCTCAAGCACGATCTCGTCCGAGCCCTAGCGTACACCTTGTCACAATAATAAATTAATATCATCACCAAACTTCAATTCCAAAACCTAGCCTTGGAACCAATCTCAAGCCCCCGAGAAGCCATAATTCCACCAAACAGGGTGATGGAACCAAACCCCGAGCCCCCGGGCAAAAACCCTAAGAAATAACCCAAAAGCCCTCTTCTAGAAATAGGGTAACGCTACAATGCCATGAAGAGGGTGCTATAGCACTACAAATAGAGCCAAAAATCTCTGAGACACTTAGCCCTAGTGCTATAGTGCCCAATGACTAACGCTACAACGCTTGTCACAGCACAGGCAAACCCTAACTTTCTTCCTTCGATTTTCCCCGAGCCAAACCTCTCCAAAACTCATCCAAACCTCAATCATACCCCAAAACAAGCCTACCATCAACCATAACTCACCCCATGAGTCCCAACCATATGAAATTCAACCACATGCACCCCAAAATAAAGAAACTACCATGATTGAGCTTAAAGCTCAAAACTCAGCAGAACAACAAAAATTCCAGAACTTCAAGACCAGAACTTCATACCTTTGATGGAGAATTTCGACCTAGGTTATCTTCCACACCTCCTTATCTTTCACTCCTCAAAATTCCCTAGAATTCCCATCAAAATTCATCTTAGAAAACCATTTCAACACCAAAAACAAGAAACTGAAAAACAACCTTGAAACTTACATTAATTAGATGACTAATTCCTGCTGAATCCTCAAGCTTAATCAAGAACCCAAGTGTGAAGCCTTAGCCTAAAGCCTCCTCTGAATTTTAGCTTCAAATTCCATAAGAAATGGTGAAGAAAAGCCTAAACCGTATAACAGAAAAAATCCTATTTTCCCCTTCTTTCTTTTCTCCTTCTTTTCTTTTCTTTTTGTCTCTTTTATTTTCCTTCAGCTTCATAGATATTCTACACATTCCACTAAAGTTAAAAAGTAGAGTATAACTTATCCCTAGTTTGATTAAAATAGTTACACCTTTTTTTTTTTTTATCAAAATAGTGAGTTTGAGCTTAAGTCAACACTCCCACTATTTTCACACATTAATACTTAAGATAAACACATTTTCTCGAATATTAATTCTAGAAGCCTCTTTGTTTTTATAACTCCCCTGATGTTTTAAATTGATTCATTCTTTAACCAAATATCAAACATGTCTAAATTATTCTTTTTATACATATGTAGCTAAGATAATTTATAATGTGGAATTTTAAATAACATAACTTCTATGTATATATTTTAATAAGATGGTCAAATTAATCAATCTTTTTCAACAAAATAAATTGATTAACTTTGGAGCATCACCCTCACATTGATCACATTAGTGATAATAAAATATCACTTTAAAATAGAAATCTCTTTATTTCTATTAGATCTTCTATCTTCCAAGATAAATCTAAACTTATACTTCCTAAAATTTATAATGAGTCCTCAAACCACATGATACTCTCTATAGATCAAGATACACAAATCCTCAATGCTAGTGTATTTTGATTTATTTACATGCAAAAGAAAGATACGTCCCTTTGAAGGTAACCTTCACTCGGTTTGCTTTCTTTTATATATTTTACAAAATAAAATATGTTAACAAAAATGTAATGTGAAAATTTCTCGAACAAGTAATCACTAATTTTCACTTTTACTTGTCAAAATAATCTCGAAATCACTTAAACAACTTTTTTTCATCTTCTAAGAGTCTCTTTGAGATTCTTTTGAAAATACCACTTTGGCAGCCATTGATTTTCTCATCAAAATCAATTTGAAGATGTCAATTTTTAAACACTTTAAATCAAATAAGATAAACTCTCATTAATATATTTAAGTGCTTTGATTTCTCATGTTTTAGTTTAAAATTATCACTTCATTAAGTTTTATTTAATCATATCACCATCTTCAAATAATATGAACAAATTCTCTTCAATCTATTCCCCATTGGTGTAAAGATTCAAAATTGTTTCTCCAATTCTGTAATGTCTCCTCATTGAGACATTGAATATTTAAGAATTAGTGCCACTAAATACTTCTCAAATATTTTCTCTTTTTGACCACACTTTAGACTCCAAGCCTATAGGTCAACATGTCATCCCATACTTTTGGATCAACATTGATTTATTTTTCTTGCAATAGCAAGACACCACTATCAAAGATGTAACCCCCTTATGTTCATCTTTTATTATCTCTTAAAATGAGCTCCTTGTCTCTTAAATGGAAAATTAAAAATTCTCAAATAATTTTTAATTCACAAAACAATTGGTAATTCTTCATAACATAATAGGATAAACACATTCATATTAGTATTACTTTTAATTATTATATAACACCATATATATATATATATGATAACTCACACACACATATATATAGCAAGATGTTTATATATCATCTTTTTTAACCACAATCTTTGAAAATGCAAAGGAGATTAGAAGAAATAATGAACCTCATAAATAAAATTTTCTTCTTCTCATTTTTATCACCACATTAGAGCCATTAGACCTTCTAAGAAAAAAAAAAAAGAACATTACCTTATCTTACCTCCTTTTAAAGTTTGATATGCATAAGATCTCTATGGTTTCTCTTTCCATTAAAAAGGAAAGAGTAAGCTTTTGATTGTTAGATAATATATATTATTCAATGGAAATAGGGAAACCAAAATACAACTCTATTGAAGAATTACAAATGGACAATAGGATTGATTAAATATAAGTACAACTCAATTGCACAAAATAAAAGTAAAATAGATTTTAGAAGAAGTCAAAGAGAAAGAGATTACAAACTCATAGCAAAATAGCACAAGCAAATATAAAGATCAAAGAATATCATGAAGAATGAAATAAGAACAATAGTAAATAGAAAACAAAGGAAGAACAACAAGAACATTCTAACAGTCACATAACCTTAAGTGTAGAGTACTGGGGATCACCAACTTGAACAAGGTTCAAGGCCTTTGTCAAAAAGCTTATTTCCCCCTATACTCTAAGAAATAAGGATCTCTCAAGTTTTGAAATAGCTCTCTAGAATTATCAAGCTTTTAAGGGGGTGTTTGTTTTGAGTAGTTGAGTTGCTTTGGAAAGTGTAAAGGGGTTTAGGATGAAGGTAATATTAAACTCTTGTGTACAAAAGGTTTCACTTTACCTTTAAAATAGATGTGGGACCTACACAAATTAATCACTTTACCCCCTTAAAATTTGAACCAAACATAGGAATGGTTTTAGATTCCCATTCCCACCTTTACTTTACCCCATACCAAACACCCCGTAAGTGTATTTTCTACGGTTGCACCCCAAAATAAGCATGGATTTGATCCTTCAGCCCAGGGGTAAAATTGGTAGATAAACACATGGAGAAAGCATGTGAGTAGGACATCTAGCTAAATTTGATGTGAGTATCTCGAGTTAGACTTGGTAGTATGATAACCAGATAATCTCCAAATCGCCTCTCAGGTCAATAACCTAGTTCAAGACATGTGATGGTTAAATCGCGTTCTGGATTCTCTGAATTTGTTCCATATCAAAGTCCATTCACTCTTCGATCTCTAGCTCGAGGAAAATGTTCAGCTCGTGGAAACTTGTTCATGACACACAGTGAAGGATCCCAAAAGACTCGGAGGTTCCTTATACGCTCATTAATGTCCAAGCTGTATTACACACTTATTGTTCGAGATAACGGATGTAAATTCCATAAGCAATCATATCCCTATGTAAATGGGAAATTATCCTGATTGATTATTTACCAAATTTATGCACGCGGTTACCCAACCTGTCTAGGAATACGCACTATAAATATCAAGGGCAACGACAGGAAAAAGGAGAGCTTTTGTAAGATACATAAACTCTGCAGAATTTGTAAAAGATTAATAATATTGATTTGTGGACTAGGTGGATTTTAACCACTGAACCACGTAAAAGTGTGAGTGTGAGAAATTGCTCTTTAGATAATTATAGTTTAGAAAATAACACTAATATCTCTATTCTCGGATCTCTTGATCCACTGTTGGTGAAAAACCATTTCAACAAATTGGTGCGTTCGTTGAAAGTTCATTAGTGCTTAATCCCCTAAACATTCATCATGGTGGCCACCCGATCTATGCATGACAACGAAATGGAGCTGCTTTGTGATCAAGAGGTGCATCATACGGTCGTTTCTGTTGCAAAAGGCCCAGACGTTCAGCAACGCCCTAGAAAGCAACATATGGGCCCAGACGATACTAAGAATTCAGCATCACGCCCACCGAATTCTAATCCCGGGTGTCTAACAGCCATCGAGATGGAAAAGGCCCAATTATGGAGTCATCTCGCTCGGGCTAGCAGGTAAATCAAGGAGGTCCGTGCTCGGTTACACCCTCTTGCAACCGATGTTAATGTCAAAAAGAGGCAAAGTGGGTCCCATATGTCCCACCAGAATAACCGACCAAATCCCAATCATTCTGTCAATACTACAACTTCGAGCTTCGTACCTTCCAAGTGAAATTAGCGGAGGGCTCAACCTACTAATCCTCACAGGAACCATCATCCCTATGTTAGTCGATCTGTAAGAACTATGACCCCTAGCTTCGTGCCTTCATAACAAATTCCAATGAATGTTCACAACAACTCAGCAGGGCGAGCTGGGACCAATTCAAGGAGGAAAACTACCGCAAAAAAAACATATATCATATACGACTACAATGGCCATCATACTTCTTGGGGCTTGTTAGCTAAGCAAGTAATATGCCCATAAATTTGTGGGGCTTGCTAGCTAAGCATGTCATATGCCCATAAATTCTTGGGGCTTTCTAGCTAAACAAGTCATATGCCCAACGATTATAAAACATATTCTTGGGGCTTGTTATCTAAACAAGTCACATGGCCAAGGACTATAAAACATATAACATAACATATATCATATCATAGCATAAAACATATCATAACATTTAAACACATATATCTAGCCTATTTTCCTTACCAAAAGCCGAGATATTTGGGAACAAGAACTAGATTAGAATACTCCTATAAACCAACAGTAAAAATGATGAGAATCTAGAGAAAAAAAAAAGATAAAAAGAACACTAAACCATCCAAGAAGAACCTTAAGTTTCAAGAACATAAATACCTATTCAACAATCATATACCAGAGTTAGGATCTGAATAAAAGAAAACTATAGATCCATAAAGAATTGAACTTAGGAATAAGAATACCTTGAATGATTTTATGGATTGATCTAAATCTCAATACCGAAATCACACTTTATCTCACTTCGCAAGTGTTTAGAAAAGCTTAGAATGATAAAGCTTTTATCCCAAAATCCAAGTGTATCTCTATATAGTAATACTAGCACCTTGGAAGCTTTGATCAATTGCTTTAAGAATGAAGAAAAAGGTTGAGTACTAGATCCCATTTATAGAGTTCAAGGAGTGAAACTAACCCCTTTTAATTTGAATAAATAAATGAATATAAAATGAAAAAGATTTGAAATTTCGTTCAACAGATGCCCAGAACTCGGTCAAAATCGTTCAAGGTAGGTCAAAGTGGTTAAGGGTATTTTTAAATTAAAAACTCATCAACACTAAAAAAATCAAGCTTCGAGCCGATATATCGCCCCCCATAGGCGATATATCTCCTCCCCCTATATTCCCGATAATCATCAACACGTTCGTGCAAAGTCGACGTGTTTTCCGTGTCTTCAGTAAGCGATATATCGACCCCTATGAAAAAGATGATTTATGGCAGGAACTCCAGCGAAAAGGAGTAAAAAGTGTAGATGAATTCTTGGCCTGGGCTTAGGAATGGATAAATTTTGAGGAGGCATGATTTAGAGTCCTAGAATATTTACTTAGCTAGCTAGATAGTAGTAGTAGTTAGTATTAGTTTGTAGTATGTTAGTTACCGTGGTTTTTGGTTCAAGTCGGGATATAGTTGGAAACTCATAGCAACGGTTATGGATTTTATAAGTTTAACCTATAGTTTGAGAATATTAACTACAACATAAGGTTTTCTTAATATTGTTGGATCTAGAAATATATTTATTATAACCTATGGTTTAGATAGAGCTAATAAGAGTGTGACACTTGTCATAATTATGATTATTAAGGAATTAAGTATTTTTGATGGATAGTTTTAATAAAAGAAAGATCTAGAACCTCTAGAACCTTCTAGCTGTTGTTAGGGTCGAATTATGATTTAGTCAAAGAATATGCTGAAAAAGTGCAAATACATGTTTAATATATCAACGTATGGCGATATATCGCAGCATAGGGGCCGATATATCGCCTACGGAAGACACGGAAAACACGTCGACTTTGCACGAACGTGTTGATGATTATCGGGAATATAGGGGGAGGAGATATATCGCCTATGGGGGGCGATATATCGGCTCGAAGCTTGATTTTTTTAGTGTTGATGAGTTTTTAATTTAAAAATACCCTTAACCACTTTGACCTACCTTGAACGATTTTGACCGAGTTCTGGGCATCTATTGAACGAAATTTCAAATATTTTTCATTTTATATTCATTTATTTATTCAAATTAAAAGGGGTTAGTTTCACTCCTTGAACTCTATAAATAGGATCTAGTACTCAACCTTTTTCTTCATTCTTAAAGCAATTGATCAAAGCTTCCAAGGTGCTAGTATTACTATATAGAGATACACTTGGATTTTGGGATAAAAGCTTTATCATTCTAAGCTTTTCTAAACACTTGCGAAGTGAGATAAAGTGTGATTTCGGTATTGAGATTTAGATCAATCCATAAAATCATTCAAGGTATTCTTATTCCTAAGTTCAATTCTTTATGGATCTATAGTTTTCTTTTATTCAGATCCTAACTCTGGTATATGATTGTTGAATAGGTATTTATGTTCTTGAAACTTAAGGTTCTTCTTGGATGGTTTAGTGTTCTTTTTATCTTTTTTTTTTCTCTAGATTCTCATCATTTTTACTGTTGGTTTATAGGAGTATTCTAATCTAGTTCTTGTTCCCAAATATCTCGGCTTTTGGTAAGGAAAATAGGCTAGATATATGTGTTTATATGTTATGATATGTTTTATGCTATGATATGATATATGTTATGTTATATGTTTTATAGTCCTTGGCCATGTGACTTGTTTAGATAACAAGCCCCAAGAATATGTTTTATAATCCTTGGGCATATGACTTGTTTAGCTAGAAAGCCCCAAGAATTTATGGGCATATGACATGCTTAGCTAGCAAGCCCCACAAATTTATGGGCATATGACTTGCTTAGCTAACAAGCCCCAAGAAGTATGATGGCCATTGTAGTCGTATATGATATATGTTTTTTACAGTCATATGTTTTCTAGTATATGTTTATGATATAGTTTTATTCTTATGATTTATGTGTTAGTACATTTTCCTTGCTGGGAATTAGGCCCACTCCCTTATTTTTAGTGCGATGCAGGAAAATGATTATGGAAGGCGGAAGGATTTTAGCAGCTTGGCTTGTGTGTTAAGGATGAATGGAATGAATGGACTGCGTGTCGATCGAGGATGACGTCTGTTGACCCTCGATTTGGCCAATGACACGGAGCCAAAAATACGACAGGTAATAAGATGACAATTAAGAGTTTAATCTAATGGTAAAGAAAAAATACCAACGATTTATAGTTGTTTGGCCCCAATGAATAGTAATGAACTACGTCCACTTAGTGCTATTATTAAGATTGAATCCCAATGTCGTGATCAGAGAACTAGAGTTCCTGAGTTCCACAAACCTTGGGAGAATTACAACCAGACGATGGATAATCGCACTATATGTTCTCTCTTTCAATATTCAGGAAAAAGATTCCAAGATCAAAAGTCCCCTCCTTGAGCTATTTCACGCATATTTATAGGCTCAAGGGGGGTTACATGAGCCATTGGGCCTTAACTCTCCTTAATATCCGTGTATCCATGTAATAATGAGGAAATAATCAATGTAGTTATTACAAGATTACAATCTTTTAAGGAAACAAACCGAATCATACCACCAGCCTGGTCGTGTCTAATAGTCAGGCTTGATGAAGCAATGTGTAGCTGCTCGATCACCGAACAACACCGCCTTATTTTGACTCTGCCACGTGTCAACCACGTGTGAGAAATCCTTGCCACGTCATCAGTAGCCATTTTTGGGTAAACATTTGCCCCCCAAGTTTACTTTACTGCGACCAGCATAAAGTAAACTTAGGAAACTGATCCTTCGCTTAGCCCACCAAATCTGTCAGAGCCGCCCATGCCTTCTTGGAAAAAGTAACCAATCATGTCCAATCAAGTCTTTTCGGTTTCCCAAAAACTTGTCTGACGGCTATTGCACTTCCCCATACCTTGAAAAAAGTAATTCCATGATTACCTCTTTTTCGGCACAACGATCACTATAAATAATACCCCCAGATCACATTTTTACTTTTTACCTTTCATTCTCCTTCTTTTCTTCAAGAACCTTAAAGAACTTCAACCTTCAGAGCTCAGGAAACTCAGAAAACCTTGAAGTGTTCACTGCTTATTTAAGGAATTTTCGCTCAGACGATCGAAACATTTGTGCTCATACTCTATCATTCATCCAAGTAAGTTTCCAGAATCTTTCTGTCGTTTAAGATGCCATGCAAAACTTCCTTATACCTATTTTTATCTCTGAACTTTTGAATGTTCTTGGCTGAGACTGTTTTGGGGTAAATGGGCATATTGATCGATGCTTGATAGGGTAGTGATATAACGTTTTATTGGAGTTAGGAGTCAGTTTGGTAGTCGAGACTGTAGATTTAGGGTGTAAAATTAAAGTAAAAATTTGATTTTTAAGCTAGTTGAAAAACTAGCTTTTTCCTACCCTCTCGAAGTTGAAAAAGATTTCTCTGAAAAACTTTTTACTTATGCTTTTTAATCTGTTTCTCAAACCGTTCGTAAGAGATTTAGTGTTTTTGCTAGAGCGCTGCTAGCAGTATAAAAGCTTAACTTTTATATGCGAGCAACGTTATTCCAACTCTCAATACAAGCTTTCAGGCTTTAAGTTCTCATCTCCCAATTTTTCTGTTCGCAACTTTTCATGCAAGATCCGTGGGGAGGTGAGAGGCCTATCGACGACGACTTGCTAGCCCAATTGCGTGAGGACGAGGAGTAACCGTCTTTGTTTGTACCTGAAATTCCCTTTTCTCACGCCACCTCAGAGGTTCCATCGACCCTCCTCCAAAATATGGGTCGAGTAAAATCTAAAGCCCAGAAAAAGAAACCTTCCAATCCTTCAAATCAGTCTGCTCCTCGGGCTGAAATTCCCTCGATCAGTGGTCGAGAAAGAAATATTTCCAAACCTAGCATCCAAACTCACGCCCAACTTCGAAACGCCATTCAACCAGATGTTGAATGGTACGTCGCCCCTTCTAGCCGAGTAACGGTTAGGACGATTGCAAATTATATCAAAAAATACGGACTTCCTGGGGTAACCCAATTCATACCCACCAAAGATCAACGGGCGAATTTTCCTGGAGGCACCTTCAGTGCCTGATCAAGGTACTGCCTCTCCATCCTTTCTTCTAAGGAGTGGCCAACTATTTCTAGGTCGCTCCCTTTCAAATAACCCCTAATGGATATAGAATGTTTTCGGCACTCTATATCCCTTATAGCCATAAGAAATGGCCTGTCCCACACCACACAAGGTCAAATATCTATTTGACCTAAAATCCAACCCTAACCAAGAAAACACGGGGTTCTTCCACTTCTGTCACAAGGAAACGTCTCGTACTTTCCTGAGTGACACAACCTTTATTTCCAATGTGGGGAGGTACCACCTTGAGTACTTCCTGACTACAGACATGGTTGCCAACAACCTGGCCTTCACTCAAGGAGGTAATATTTTAACACCTCTGGTTGTTTATTTTTCTTTAATTTTTTCTGCATTTCCCTTAGATTTTTAGCGCCTTTCAGACCCATGGCTGCGACCGGCTCCCACACCAGACATGGAAATTCAATCAGCCTTTTTGGCCAGTATGACTGACGTGGAGAAGAGCATCAAGCATTTGGTCACAGACGCTAACCTTAGGCTACTCGGGCTTTTGGCACCTCACCAGGATGTGAGGGAGTCAGCAGCTGGAAGTGCCACGGGCGAGGAGATTCCCGAGCAGCACCCAGACGTGTCACAACCTCAAAGGAGGAGGACGACTGGAGTGACAATCAGGGAACCCTCCAGCATTCTGCGAGCTGCCGCTCCCCTTGCCCCACTGGGAAAGGGAAAAAAGAAAGCCACCGAACCTTCTTCTCCCATCGACGAGTCTTCAGATGAGAACGATACTGTTTTGTCATTCTTAGATAGTTTGCCAATTCGCTGTCACTTATTTGACAGGGACGGCAACTCTAAGTATACTCCAAACTTAAGTTCAGATTTCTTCCAGGCAGTAAATAGTTCAGTAAGTAATGTAGCGACCGGTAGTTGTAGCACGGGTAGTTTACTTATAATCTCTTTACTTTCATTTTCAGTTCCATCAATATATCTTGTTTCACTGCTCGTATTGTTCTTTTTTGTGCAGATATGTCGTTTGAAGATGTGTTCGAACATTACAAGGCTGCCGCTGCTTCCTCAGGCAGGAAGAAAGATAGTAAGAGGACTCAGGGGGAGAGCAGTAAAACTGCCTCAAAGAAGGCCCGAACTGAGGACCCTCCAGCCACTGTTCCTTCGAAGGAAAACACGCCACCTCCATCTCCACTTGAGCAGCCAGCCTCAATGCCTCTGGCGACCAGTATTCCACTCCTCCAACACCTGTCGACCAAGATGCTACTCCTTAGGACCTTACCAGCCGAACACGCTGCACTCAACCTACTCAGCCTAAAGGCTCCTTGTCCAACTCTGTGGTCAGCTCAGCTAGGGAGAGAATATACAAGCTCTCCAAACACAAGCACAATCAAGAGGCCATTGACGGCACCATCTCCATGGAGACTGACCAAATACTCAATCAAGGGCTGAATGAGATAGTCAGCGTAAGTTGCTTTCTGTTGCTGAATAATTTGCTTTTGACTTTCTGCCATTACCTTACCCTTCTCATATGATTGCAGGGATTGCTGACCATGATGGCTGGTTGGCGCTGTGTGGGTGCGATGGTGTCCCAGACCAGAAAATTTGACATCAGGCTAGCCGAGGCTATGAAAGTGCTCGAAGGGAAAAATGCTGACCTGCTCGAGAAGAACAATGAGCAGACCAAGCAAAATGGTGAGATGCTCGAGAAAAACACGGAGCTGACCAAGCTGAAAGAAGAGTTGCTCGAGCAAAAAGCCACATTGACCGAGGAGCTGTTGGAGAGTCGGGACGCCCTGAAGAAAGCCAAAGAAAATAAAGAAAATTTTAGGGAAAGCGCCAAATGAAACTACCAATAATCCAAACATCTTGAGTTTGATTTGATTGCGAGCAGGCATGAGACAGAGGAGTTGGAAAAGTGCATGAAGGTGCTTGAGGAAACTGAAGCCATGAACTTGGAGAAGTACAAGGAAACAACCCATCTTTGCTTCTACGATTTGGAAGCACAACCGGAAGGCCGACTTCAGCTACTTGTCAAATCGCTTGAGACAGACTCTAATGTCCCAGTGCGCCATTCGCCTAGAGGAAGAAGAGAGGGCTAAAGTTCCTGCTTACCCAGAGATCTCCCTGGCAATGGGGATAGATGGCGTAGACAATGAAGCTGGCGCTGCTGTCGACCAGGACGCTCCTCAAGACCCTCCAGCCTCTTAGTCTTTTTTCATTTTTTCTTTTAATCTTTTGACTACACGACTTACGGGTCGTGATGTAAAGACACTTTAATTTTCTAGTTATAAAATTTTATTGCTGCATGGGCAACTTTTACTTTTAATTGAACAATCACATCTGAGCATGACCGAACTTAGCATAGTACTTTGGTTTGATTTAAAAAAATTCAAAATTTTGAAAAATATTCTAAAATAACATCTGTTCGCATGACCGAACTTAGCATAGTTCTTTGGTTTGATTTAACAAAATACAAAATTTTGAAAAATATGCTAAGTACCCTAGCATGCTTTCACTTATTTTTCTCATGTGTTTACGTACCATTTGATATACTTTGCTTACTAGAGGCCTTATATCCCCCCCAAGTGATTGAGAAGGTGTAGGTCCTAAGTCACTTACCTTGACCAAAACCTGTTCGAACATTACTGCTCGGACCAAAGGAATTAAAACGATAATACAACAAAATAACACACGTAATGAGAAAATACTTGTAATAAATACAATAATTGGCAAGAATGACTGGCTGCGCACAATCCCTTATATTTCTCGTAATAAATGGACAAAACGTGTATGTACGAGTGATCAATAAGATCTTACACTTATAAGTGATTAGTCACATAAATTGACCAACCCTTTTTCATAACTTGTAAAAATAAAATTAATACAAGCAAATTCTTTAAGAAGAATTGTTCATTTATAGTACTTGCACAGGTGTTCTCCATTCCAATAGCGAGGAATGAGATCTCCATTCATGCGAGCAAGTTTGTAGGTGCCTAGATGGAGGACTTCTTCAATCTGGTATGGTCCTTCCCAATTAGGTCCGAGTACTCCAGCAGCCTGGCCACGGGTGTTTAAGAAAACTCTTCGCAGCACTAGATCTCCGACATTGAATTTTATTTCATACACTTTAGAATTGAAATACCGTGCGAATTTGTGCTGGTAAGCAGCCACTCAGAGTTGGGTTTGCTCACGCTTCTCATTGATTAAGTCCAGGGATTCGAAGGTGGATCTAACTAAACATGCAACATAGCCTCACACCCATAAGCCAGTGAAAATGGAGTATGGCATGTTGCTGTTTGGTGGGAAGTTCTGTACGAGCAAAGGACTTCGGACAATTGTTCTGGCCATGTCCCCTTAGCTTCTTCCAGTCTTTTCGTCAAAGTATCCTTTAGCGTTTTATTGACTACTTCGACTTGTCCATTTTCTTGGGGATGAGTAACTGAAGAAAAGCTCTTGATAATCCCATACCATTTGCAAAACTCCGTGAATAAATCACTATTAAACTATGTGTCATTATCTGAGACGATTTTCCTTGGCAATCCATAGCGACAAACGATGTTTTTGACCACAAAATCCAGTACCTTCTTGGTCGTTATGGTTGTGAGTGGCTCGGCCTTGGCCATTTATTGAAGTAATCGATGGCAACCACAGCATACTTGATGCCACCCTTTCCTGTGGGTAGAGATCCGATTAAATCTATACCCCAAACTGCAAATGGCCACGGACTTTGCATCTGTTTCAGCTCATTAGGAGCTGCTCGTGGGATTTTGGAGAACCTCTGACACTTGTCGCACCTCTACACAAATTTCATCAAGTCTTCATTCATTGTTGGCCAGAAATACCCCTGCCTCAGGATCTTTCTTGACAACCTTTGCCCCCCAGCGTGGTCCTCGCAAAAGCCTTCGTGTACCTCCTTCATCAATTCCTTCACCTTCTCTTTCAAAATACATCTGAGGAGTGGCATTGAGTATCCCCTTCGGTACCAGATTCCATCGACCAGCATATACTTAGCAGCTTGCCGCTGAAGTGTCCTAGCTTGGTTTCTGTTCGTTGGTTACACACCTTGCGCCAGATACTCTATGTATGGTGCCATCAATGTATTCGCCACCTGGATCACCAGGGTGGTCTCCTCTGCTTGGATGCTTGGCACAGATAGCATTTCAACTGGCACTATGTTCAGAGTATCCGCATCCTTCGCACTTGCTAACTTGGCCAAAGCATCAGCGTTTGAATTATGGTCGCAAGGCACTTGCTGAAGGGCGTACTTGTCAAACTGTGCTAATAGATCCTTTGTTTTGTTTAAGTAAGCAACCATCTTTAAACCTCGGGCCTGATATTCTCCCTTGACTTGATTTACTACCAGCTGAGAGTCACTGTAGATATCAAGTACCTTTATATTCATGTCCCTGGCCAATCGTAACCCAGCGAGCAACGCTTCATACTCAGCCTCGTTGTTAGAAGCAGTGAAGTCAAACCTGATTGCGTAGTGAAATCGATGTCCTTCAGGCATAATAAGAATCATACCTACCCCTGCGTGATGCTCATTAGAGGAGCCGTCTATAAACAGCTTCCATGAGGGAGCTTGGCTTTGAGATTCAGGCTCTTCGGTCTGCTCGCTATGTGGAATTCCAGTGAACTCTGTAATGAAGTCAGCTAGGGCTTGCCCTTTTATTGCTGCTCTTGACAAGTAGGAGATATCAAACTGCTCAAGTTCGACCGCCCATTTCAATAATCTGCCCGCGGCCTCCAGCTTTTGCAGAACTTGCCGTAGAGGCTGGTCGGTCAAAACTTTGATTGGGTGAGTTTAAAAGGAAGGCCGCAGCTTCGTAGAGGCCAAAATTAAGCAATAGGCTAACTTTTCAATAGGTGAGTACCGCAGCTCTGTCCCAACTAGCCTTTTGCTTACATAATAAACAGCCTTCTGTACGGCTTCTTATTCTATTACTAAGATAGCACTAGCAGCATATTCTGTAATCACCAAGTAGACAAACAAAGTTTCCTCATCGACCGGCTTCGATAGAATGGGTGGTTGCGCCATGTGAGGCTTTAATGCTTGGAAAGCCTGCTCGCACTCCTCCGTCCATTCAAATTTTTTATTGCCTCTAAGTAGATTAAAAAATGGGATGCACTTGTCCATTGACTTTGAAATAAATCTACTCAGAGCAGCAATTCTACCTGTCAAACTTTGAACATCCTCGATATTTGCTGGCGATTTCATATCGATAAGGGCTTTGATCTTCTCGGGATTGGCCTCAATTCTCCTCGAGTTAACTATGAATCCCAAGAACTTTCCTGATCCTACCCCGAATGAGCAATTGAGAGGATTTAGCTTCATCTGATATTTGTTCAAGACGTTGAAGCATTCTTGCAATTCCTCTATATGCCCTTCTGCCTTCTTCGACTTAACCAGCATGTCGTCGACATAGACCTCCATGTTTGTACCGATTAGTTCTCTGAACATGTGGTTGACCAGTCGCTGGTAAGTCGCATCAACGTTTTTCAAACTAAAGGGCATTACTTTGTAACAGTAAAGCCCGGTGTCAGTCCGAAAGCTAGTGTGAACCTCATCAGGAGGATGCATACTAATCTGATTATACCCGGAGTATGCATCCATGAGAGAGAGAATCTCATGCCCTGCAGTCGCATCGACCAGTTGGTTGATCCTAGGGAGTGGGAAACAATCCTTAGGGTAGGCTTTATTCAGGTCTGTGAAATCCACGCATGTTCGCCATTTGTTATTCGGCTTGGGAATTAACATGGGATTAGAGACCCACGATGGATAAAACGCTACCCTAATGAATCCATTCTCCTTGAGCTTCTCGACTTCTTCTTTCAAGGCCTTTGATTTATCTTTGTCGAGGAGCCTCTTTTTTTGTTGTACCGGTGGAAAACTTTTATCTATATTAAGGACATGGCTAATGACTACAGGGTCTATTCCAACCATGTCTTTATGTGACCAGGCAAAGAACTCCTGGTTTTTCTTCAGAAATTCCACCAATGCTTGTTTTGTTGTGTCTCTAAGTTTTTACCGACTTTCACAACCCTGGTTAGATTTTCTTCATCAAGTTGGACCTCTTCAAGGTCCTCGATGAGTCCTGTCTCTTCCTCAAAATACCCAAAGCGAGGATCTAAGTCTCTATCCTCACTTTGGGAAACGCCCTATTTGGTGATATTATCACCTGATTGGGCCTGTGCGTCAATTGCCATTTGCAACTCTTTTTCGGGGACCTCCATCGATACACCTTTCTTCGCCTTAGTTATTGAGGCATTGTAGCACTCCCTTGCTTCCTGCTAATTTCCCAATACGCATCCTACCCCTGCGTGTGTTAGGAATTTCATGGCAAGGTGCCATATTGAAGTGACGACTCCCAATTACAACATTATATGATGAAGGACAATCAACTACTCTAAAAGTAGTGAGTAATGTCCTATTATCAAGTGCAGTACCTGCTATAACTGGAAGCCTAATCGACCTAGTCGAAGAAAGCCCTTCGTCGGAAAAACCATAGATGGTTTGGTTGCATGGCTCCAAGTCCTTGACGAACAACTTCACTCTCTCTAGTGACCGAACATCCTGTGTCAACCAACACCTTCTTCACCATCATGCGGGAATCATACGTTCTGGGCATCGTCTTCAGAGAAGGTTATCAATTCCCTTTCTGTTCGAGCCTTCTTTGGTGCTCGATCCTCCAAACTCATCATCTCAATGTCCTGGTCATAGCGTAAGGTTCGAGCGTATCATTCCCTTACTTTCCCACTGTCCCATGTGAGGTGTGGGCCGCCACAGATGGTGAGTAAAGTGCCTGCTACAGGAGCTGCCTGTAAAGGTAGCGAGCGTTGGCATGCAGGCGCCTGCTCATTGCCACCTGGAGCCTCTCACTGAGACCCTCCTGTGGCTTGCACATACCTTCTTAGATGTCCCTTCCTAATCAGGAACTCAATTTCGTCTTTCAACTGGTTGCATTCGTTATTGTCGTGCTCATAATCTTTGTGAAAATGATAGAATTTTGCCATATCTCTTTTAGAGATATCTTTCCTTATAGATGCGGGTCGTTTATATGGCACATTAGAGTTGGTCGCCTGGTAGACTTCTGCTCGACTTTCGACAAGTGCCGTGTATTTGGTGAATCTCGACTCGTATCGATTGCCTTTGGGGCATTTATTCTCAGAAGCTGAGGGCTCATTGCTTGCCTAATTTCCACCATTCCCACCAATGCCATTTCTGTTGCCTTTGCCATTGCCATTGGGTTTCTCCGACCCGTTGGCAGCCTTGGCGGGTTCCTCCTTTGGTCCCTTGTCTTTCGTTGGCGATTTCCCCTCATTCGCAATTGCTTCCTCCAGCTTGATATATCGATCAGCCCAATCTAGAAGGGTGAATGGCGCCTAACCCCAGCAGTTAGGGCCATCATCTTGCCTTCATCACCCACTGTCTCGGCTCCAGTTGTTGCCTGCATGAAATATTTGACATACTCCTTTAAGGGCTCTCCCTCCTTCTGGCATATCTCGACCAGCTGGTTGGACTCTGTGGGGTGTACTCGACCCGCGTAGAATTATCCGTAAAATTCCTTCACGAACATCTCCCAAGATACTATACTAGCAGGAGGGAACTTAAAGAACCACTCCTGGGCGATGTCAGATAGTGTCGCGGGGAAGATCCTGCAGCGGGCATCTTCTGACACTTTGTGTATATCCATTTGTATCTCAAATTTGTTAACATGAGATACTGGGTCTCCGTACCCATAAAAGTTTGGCAGTGTCGACATCTTAAATTTATTGGGGGTTTCAGCTGCAACAATCCTCTATACAAATGGAGTGCCTCTCCTCCTATTGTACTCTATGTGGGACGTTCGTCCCCCGACTAGCTGTTGTACTGCCTGGTTCAAAGCATCAATCTGAGCCTGAACTGCTTCTGGGACCGCAGGGGCGACTGGGGCAGGGAGAGCGTATTCATCATGCCTTTCATGACGCTCGTTGAGTACGTCCCTTAAATCGCTATCCCTGTGTCTCTGCTCACTAACTCCTAGCCGATCAAAGACGTTTTGCTGCCTGGGTTGCCCCCCAGCGTTATGGCTAGCTGGCCTATTTTCTCTAGGTGGGGGGCTTTTGCCTCCGCCTCTTTCCTCATTCCCTCGACCAGCATTCCCTCTGCCAGAGTCTCTAAACTAGGGCCGACAACGGCGTGACTGACTGTTCACTCTATTTCCTCCTCAGGCTCAAATTTCCCGAGCGTCAGTGGGAGGCCTACGCTGGTCGTTGGGTCCCCGTGCATTGTTATGCCGTAGGGGGCCCCTGACCGTAGAGCCTGACTAGATGTTCCTTCTGTCGGCAGAAGGACGTTGTCCCCTGCTCGGCGGATTTGGGTCTTCATCCCTTGGGCGTCTAGGGCTGCGGGGCTGCTGCCCGACCCTATTCTGCCTCTGGTGCTGGGGATTGCCTCGACTAGCCTGAGATGGGGGCTGCTGCTCAGGAACCCTAGCTAGGACATCATCCTGAGCCACAGGTAGCTGCTCCGCCCTTTGAGGGCTCGCTGGTTGGAGCGAAGGACTAGGATTGGGAGCTCTTTGAGGCGGCACACTCAGTGGCTGATCTGGCTGAGAGGCTGGCACAGCCTGACATCGGGCCAATTGGATGGTTGCTTTGAGAGCTGCGATGGCATCCCTCTGCCGACAGTCCATGTCTGCTTGTCGCTCACTCAGCTCCTAGTGCTGACGTTTAATTTCTCTCTGCTGCAACGCCATTGTCTCCGCAGCGTTCTCTTGATTGGCCCTCAGATTAGCCAACTCGTCCTACAACAACCCAAGTGTTGCCCTCAACGTTTCTGAATCTAACTCCTCCTTTTCAAACTCTAAATGTTTTTCATTCTCAGCCACATTTGGGGGAGGAGGTTGGGATGATGCAGCGCCAGCGGTCTGTCCATCTCTCTTAGATGTCTTTGCCATTAGATTTTCCTACAGTTTTCTGTATCAATCTCTCAATGAAAGCACCAGAATGTTGACCCTCGATTTTTCCAACGACACAGAGTCAAAAATACGACAGGTATTAAGATGAAAATTAAGAGTTTAATCTAATGGTAAAGAAAAAACACCAACGATTTATAGTTGTTCGGCCCCAATGAATGGTAATGACCTACGTCCACTTAGTTCTATTATTAAGATTGAATCCCAATGCCGTGATCAAAGAACTAGGGTTCCTGAGTTTCACAAACCTTGGGAGAATTACAACCACACGATGGATAATCGCACTATATGTTCTCTCTTTCAATATTTAGGAAAAAGATTCCAAGATCAAAAGTCCCTTCCTTGAGCTATTTCATGCATATTTATAGGCTCAAGGGGGGATACATGGGCCATTGGGTCTTAACTCTCCATAATATCTGTGTATCCAGGTAATAATGAGGAAATAATCAACGTAGTTATTACAAGATTACAATCTTTTACGGAAACAAACTGAATCATACAACCAGCCTGGTCATGTCTAATAGTCAGGCTTGACGAAGTAATGTGTAGCTGCTCGATCACCGAACAACACCACCTTATTTTGACTCTGCCACGTGTCAACCACGTGTGAGAAATCCTTGCCACGTCATCCACAGCCGTTTTTGGTAAACAACGTGGTTTAGTCTTTTGAATTATGTTTCTTTTGTAATCCCGCAAATAGTATTTAAACAATTGAATTAAAGTTTATGTTTTATGTTTAATAAATAATGGGATCCTATACCATATTACATTTTTATTTTATATTTTTATATTATCTTGTATTTGATACATTATATTGGGTTTTCAATAAAGTTAAGTTATTTCTTATTTTTGTATCAAAATAGTAGTAGCTATGTCTAGTAGTTTTAATGGTCCAAGGTCTTGAAATAGTTGGGTCATTACACATGAGTTGGTGTCGCAGGAACCAGCCACACTCTCATTTAGCCGGCTGGAGCGGTGGTAGATGTTGCAGCTAGGGCTCAACCTGTTACCCATAATAGCCATGTGGGAAACAATAAGAGAAAAGGGAATGGTGAGGGAGACCCGAACGACACAAAGAAGAACAAGCTCAGGGGAAATTTCAAGCCCATCTATGCCACCTACACAGACCTAACCGATTTGTTAGAACATATTTTCCTGTCGAAATCTATTCGCCTTCCATGGAAAAAGCTAGAATTATTGAGGCACCACATGGCGAAGAGAGATCCCTCTAAGTTCTGTCGATATCACAATGACATCGGCCATAACACTGATGATTGCCAACAACTAAAGGACGAGATCGAAACTCTCATTCGAGCTGATGTTGGGAATAGTGCCCTTAAAGCAATTGTAGTTGACAAATGGTTTAAATGAAATAAATAATTGAATGGAATTATTATATATATAGACTATGCTCGATGTTATATTATAATATTAAGTGAATATGAGAAAATTCCAAAGTTTATCTATGTGGTCTTAATCTCATATTGGTATGGGAGGATCGAGATTAAGATAATAAACTTAAATAGTTTGCAGTAAAATAAAGTTATGGAATCTTTAGATTAATTACTGCTAGTATGGTCCACTAGTATTATGAATACATGTGACCTAGAACTGGGTTACTAGTATAGTAGGACACTTTAGTGTTGGTACTTTGCATACTGAGAGTATGTAGAACAGGACCAGATGTGATTTGTTAATACTTGTTTAAACATTGTTTCATAGTATTAATCAAACATATCAAATGATGATCATATACACGATGATCTTAATCTTGAGGTTACTATGAACTCCTATATATGTCATTTGATCCTTTGATTCATGCGTTAAGGTTTGTCAAAATGATCAGGCTAAGAACAATTATTTTGGGGACTCAATGATGTATATGGCTGGTGTTATCCCCAAAAATTGGAGATCAATGACGTGGCAATAAAGGTGACAAGTGGCAGTGCATTGGAGATTAATAGTCATTAAATACATTGACTCCTTAGAGTTGTGATAAAGTGACCCGGTAGACTGACGAAGAATTTGGACTGCTTGAAAGGCCCCAAGAGGTCCGGTCGGACCTTAGTCCGAGGGGTCTAAGAGATGAGGTCGGACCTTGGTCCGAGGAGAAGCCAAGGAGCATGTGTTCGGACCTTGGTCTGAGGAGGAGAGCCCTAAGAGGTCCGATCGGACCACCTTGGTCCGAGGAGAACCCAAGGAGGGTGTGCTCGGACCTTAGTCCGAGGAGAGCTAAGGAGAGTGCATCCTAGGAGTGCTAAGGAGAGTGCATCCTAGTAGATCCCAAGGGTATGGTCCGAGGAGAGCTAAGGAGAGTTCATCCTAGGAGAACTAAGGAGAGTGCATCCTAGGAGATCCCAAGGATGTGGTCCGAGGGGAGCCCAAGGGACTTTGGTCCGAGGAGAACCCAAGAGAGTGGTCCTAGGAGACCCCAAGAGAGTGGTCCTAGGAGACCCCAAGGATGTGGTCCGAGGAGAGCCCAAGAATTTGGTCTTTATGTATATGTCCAACCAGTGCATGGTTGTCCAAATAAAGAAATGGCATGCTAGAGGAGAGTGTCATGTTAGAGGAGAGAAGTGCATGTCCAGCACTTGCATGTCCTACCAACAAGTGTATGTCCTACCACCATGCACATGTCCGACCAACACTTGCATGAGTGGTCAGTAGGAGAGGTGGATCAACTAGCTAGAGGAGGACTAAGTCAAGAATCCCAGAAACAGCTTCAACAAGATACGTGGGAATCTCTCATTCTTCCCACAAATGGGGGGTTTTGTTACATTTTGAATGTTTTTTGTAATTTAAATGTAACAAATATAATAAAATATCCCAATTCTAGGGGACATCAGATGTATGACCCTAAGCCTATAAATAGAGGGCTTATGGGATTAGAGGGGGGCTCTCTCCTTCTTTTGAGACTTTTTAGGAAAATTTGGGTCTGAGTATTCTAGAGAGAGAAAGTGCTGGTATTTGAAAGAATTCTTGTATTTTTGCAATCTGTACTGAAGAAACTCAGTTGGCTCAGTCCATCTGATCTTGAGTACAGATCTATAATCACATCTCTAAGTGGATTAGGCTATTACCGACTGATCGGGGCTGAACCACTATAAAATCTCTTGTGTTATTTACTTTTCTTGATTAAACTGTCTGTGTAGTTTAAATTCTCTTGAAGGTTCATCGTTTTTGACGTTCTCACGTCGTTGGCTAAAAACACAGTCAACAGCTGGGGACGTAGTTTAACAAATATGGAATCTATACCTTCTTATAGATTGAATAATGGTTCCCTATTGGGTTGGCTCACATCGCAAACTTGTTGTGACACAACCTTCACTAGTAAAATCAATGGTACTCTAGGAACAAGATTAGATAAAAGGGTAAAACATTCATTTTATTCCCTTTTAATTATGAACCATTAATAGAGGAATAATGATGTATTTAGTGATTATATCAATGGACACTTTATTCTTTAATAAAGTGTCCAGCAAATATATGTCTATAATTATCAAGAGTTCAATCTCATATTTTTAGTGGAGTGGTCATTAGATTAATAAATATGACTATTTAATCAAAGAGTTATGATTAATAATGCAATATTTATTCAAGCTTGATATTATAGGTCCATAGGTCCCCAAGTTGGCTCTATTAACACCATATCATGGTAAGAGTTAATAAAATGGTATAACTGTAATTTGAGAATTTAAGAAGAATTGAATTCTTTAGGTCAAGTATGCCATTATATGATAATTGAGGTTGAATAATTAATTATTAATTTTCAAAAATATATTTATTAATTTAAATATGTAACTTTTGAATTTCATATATATAAATAAATTAATTAACTTTTGAAATTATTTATTTTATTTGAGTGGGAGAAAATAAAATTGGTATGTCAAAAAGTAGTTTTTGATTTATTTAATTTTAATTGACGATGGTAATGATGATTATCAATTTGAATTTTGAATTTTGAAGTTTGAATTTTTAATTTAAAATTTAAAATTTGAAATATGGTTGTAATCTTTTTCCTTAAAAAGACTAACACCTTATTTTGTGGGAGATTGATTTTAGATAAATAATTAAATAAACGAAAAATACAAAATCCCTAAAAGTGGAATTGTAGTGTCTCAGAAATTACTTAGCTAGATAGTAGTAGTAGTAGCTACAAGTTGCATGTAGTATTTTAGTTTTAGTAGATATTGGTTCAAGCCGGGATTTAGTTGGAAACTCATAGAAAT